>NC_089198.1:13485785-13798285 GCF_963930695.1 Labrus bergylta
CCTTCAATTAGTATGGTGGCCAACAAGGGTCAAAAACATTATCGAGGCGGCAGCTTTTTTTCTGGAGCTAGGTAACAACACCAGGATACTTTTTCTTTTCCATGTGTCCACTTTAGTTTTAGGTCACCTTGTTTACAAAACAGTTGTCTTTAACTCTGTTTTAGAATGAGGATATTATTACAAAATAAGAAAATAACATGATTAATTCTGTTTCTCTGATTACATTGTTGATGTTACCTTTAGTGTCATGTGAAATGTCATGCCTTCTGTGTTTATGTTTTTTTTTATATATACCATCCAATGTTGTGTTTTGACTCTGATGGCCACCGTACATGACACCTTGAATCAATTAAAAAAAAAAAACCTGTCAGTCTGGAATTTAAACTCGGATCATAGTTTGTTTCTTTGGAAAACAAGATGAATCACCTGAGGAAGTGTTGGGCCCACAAAACCTGTTATGCACATATTTAAGCTGTTTCACCTGCAGCCTCTCGGTGTTGAATCCTACTTGGATCTGTCATCTTGTTTTCCCACAATGCCGTAGATGACCTTGGCTAGAATAGTAGCCCCTGTGATGCCGGTGACAGCGGCCAGCGACTTCCACATGCTGGCCGATCTCTCGTGCTTGTCCATGAAGCTCCTGTGATCGGAGGGTACCAGGATAAATTTGCGGCCGTCCTGTGGGGCCTGCAGCCTCATCACCTGCCCGCCCTCCAGCACCACCTCGCCAAAACCAGTCAGGGTGCTCCCCACCCGCAGGAGCTCCTCGCTCTCCTCCATCGCCGCAGGTTTCTCGCCGCTGATTCCCTGCAACACCACGTCCACCAAGCCCTCCTCAGCTCGTCTCACTTTGAAATACACCCTCTCCAGATAGTCCCCAGAGGCCTCCAGAGGGTTCTGAACCCTCACGAACAAGTCACTGATGTAGGCTCCAGGGCTGACCAGACTAAACGGCACCGAGTTGTTGGTTTCTTTTTTGTTCATTGTCCGAGAATTCCTGCAAAAGTTATCAGCCACAAATCAGAAGGCTATTAGATTAATTAAAATACATTTTGGTTTAATTCTGCAGTTTTCTGTACCATGTCCTACTGAGGGAGTTCCAGTATTTCCATGTTTCCTCCACTGATATCTTCTGAATCACACCGAAGCATCGTGGGACAAACTGGCTGGCCAGAGGCTCCCCATCTGCCTGGACCAGACCTGCAAATCAGGTGCAACAACACAAAGTGTAACTCTTCTTCAAACCCCCCCATTCAAAAAGACATTACTGAAATGTAAACTCAAGACAAACCTTCAACAGCAACATACTGGAGTCTCCTGAGGGGAGAGGATTTCAGAACTTGAACCAAATGACGATCTGGCTTGAAAACGGGTATTTCCTAAGAAGAAGATGTATAAAAGATATTAAAAACATGCTACAGTTGTGTTTATATCTTAATGAGACTCAAAACATGTTATCTACTTGCCTTTAGCTTGACCAACTCCTTCTTCTTTTCTTGGTACAAATGATAGAAAAGGCTGGAGAAGGCAAAGCTGGACCCAACACCAATCACAACCAGCGGGTTTACAGGAAAGTCACCCATATCTGAAAGTTATCTGACACAATGCACAACAACAAGTCAACATGTGAAATATAAACGAGTGTAGACATTAACAGAACAAGCTTATCAGTCCGTACGATGAAAGACAAACAAGTGGACTAAATACCTGTTAAAAGCAGCGGGTTAAACCTTAACACATGGGGAATTTGGTCACATAAATCGAAAACAAAACCCCACAATTGCTTTGGATTTCACTTCCTTATTTGCCCCGCGTTGCGTCATGTTTCATCTGCCAATAGAAGACGAGCAAAAAAATGTTCTTCTCGTATTCGACCACCAGGGGGCAGCCGTGTCCCGTTGAAATCAAAGACTGTATTTAAATGTTTTATTTACGGTCTATGTTGAAACGTGTAACCTTCTTGACCATGATGCAATTACAAGTTAGAGTTTTTTTTATTTTGCATCAGAAATGAAAGCATTTTGTTCTGTGGGCTTCCTTAACATTTTCTTATATAGCCAACACTCGGTGAATTAGTTATTATAATAAATCTAAGTAAAAGTAGCAATTCTTGACAATTCATTTTACTAATATACAATAATACAAATTATAACTACAAGTTTAAGTCCATAGGCACATGTTTTTCTTCAGTAAAAATACAAAACAAAATGTAGAGGTATTATTGAGTTCCTCTTGTTAGTTTGATATTATTTAATAAGCTATAACACGCGTTTCTTAAAAATGATGGTTGATTAAGGTGGCACCAATTTTTACACCTTGATATACTTGATGTGTGTTTATAAGAAAACAACACATTTTATTAACTTTTGTGTGACAATCTTATTTGATTATTTGAGTACAATTTCTACAAATGTCCTTAAAAAATGTTTAGGAGGACTTTAGGAGATTGTGTTTTTAGTAAAGCATGGTTGATAAAAATCTGCTCACACTATTTAGCATCTTATGTCTGTAAAAGTTTCATATTGAAACAACACAGACTCATCATTCGACTCTGTATGATGGAGTTTGCTGTCCTGCATTATCTATTCGTAGAAAAATCATTGGCCTGTCCTTATTTATGTAAAACTTAATATACTTAATCTGCCTCATATTTGTGTAATTGTACTCATGAGGAAAGTGCTGGAAGCTACAGTCTGCTCTGTGACCCATGTAGTCTCAAAACTGATTCTGGTTATCTGTTAGATTGTCTTGAAATGGGAAAAAGGGGTTTTGTTGCATCTGCGGTCTGGAACCTCCTGCAGGAGGATCTGTGTCTGTGGGTGCTGCTCTCTTTAAATCTCTACATTAGTAGAAGGTGTTGTAAGTAGATGTTTCAGGTTGTAGATGCTTTGAATGATGACTTTTCTGCTCTGTGACTCAGGATATGTTGATCTGTGTCTGTAATCTCTCTGTGTTTTACGTCACTTCATAAACGGGCTGCTGCCTGTCTCGGCCAGGACACTAGTAACACTAGTTCCTGTTTGAATACATTTTTAAATGATATAAAGAACACACAAAGGACCACAAAATGCTAAGTGGTAAAACAAAATGATCTAATTTTTTTAAAAGCAGAACGTCAAACAAGTCCAGTCAGGTTTATTTGTATAGTCAAATATTATACAACGTGTCAGTGGGCTTGTCTGGCCTTGTATTTCTCAAACTCCCACAATCAGCGATGACTGGGTTAAGAAATGTGAAAAATAATATCTGCACTGTTAAAGCTTTTTTTGTTGTTGTTCATCCTTTAGATATATATACATAAATAGATATAAAGAGGATAATCACTCAAAATTATTTAGAACTTTAAAGGTTTGTATTAACCAATCGTAGTACAGCACTAAAACACGCTTAGTTTATCTATTACTCAAGGACAGCTCAAAGGTACTTGTACTTCACAGGAGTATTTGCAAGTTACGTAGTTTTAATTTTCCTGCCTGTTTTTCAAAAGACAATATTGAACTTTAAACTGCACTGCATCTATTCAACAGTTACAGTTTTCAGTTTCATTGTTAATTATATTAGAGGCTCTGCAAACTCACACAGTTTTCAATCACTCGGGCTAATTAAACCTCTAATCAACCTGCCCTGCATCTCAGTTCTCTCTGATGTTAATGTGCTTCAATTGAAGTCATAAGATGTCATTAAACCCTCTAAGTGTTAACAGGATATGTTGTCTCACCCTCTCAGGTGGGCAGATGTCAGTCAATGGTATGAATTTGCCCATGCTGTGCTTGGAAGAAGTCTAATAAGGCAACAAGGCTGAAGACACCTGTTGAGGTGAGCCACCTGGGGCAGGTGTGTGAGAAAGATTATACAAACGTAATACAGTTAAAATTCAAATATGTTGGATTATTGCAAAGACTTGCAGTGTTTTTTTTTATCTGATATTTGCATGAAAGTTCTCCAGAGGCACCAACAACACAAACACGTCTGCAGTAACCACATAAACTGAGGAGACACAAACAGCAAGCAGCCATCTGTCACTGAAAGCAACCACACAGAGGTGCATGGCTTCAGGCTTCTTAACATCCTTTCAACAACTGAGTTTTATTAACGTTGGAAGCTTTTAAATTACAGTCAATAAGAATTGCCTCATGTAGAAACTCAAGGACCTGCATGTTTTGGCACTTTGTAGTTCTTTTTGTTACCTCGTGGTTTGAATCTAGAGAAATCTGCTATTTTATTTAAGTCAGTGGCACTATACCACCTGGAGATTGTTCCAGTTACTCCTTTGAAATTTGCTCAGTTGTGCATAACAACCTTAATTTTTGTTTAAAAAAAACACAGATCTTGTAGAAAGGTTTTTCATAGCGAGGTCTTGTACCCTCGCATTTCTTCTGATCCTGCCTCCCGACCACAGTAGCTGTGTAGCTCACACAGAAACTGAATAAAAAGATGGATGACAGCGAAGTGAAGGCAAAACATTTGGAGCTCCTTAATGCTGACTGGCTGCAGTATAGATCATAAGCTCTGTCTCGTCCATGTTAACCATGGATCAAACTATAATATAATACGATAAGTCAAAATATAATACATTTTTTCTCAAACATGGTTTCTGTCATAATAGAAAGTGTTACATTTTCTAAGAAGTAGGTTAGTTTGAATAAGTTATCTGATGTCATTAAAAGAGGTTTAAAGACATGAATGATCCCTTTACGCACAAGATTATGAGAATTGAGGAGAAATGGAGTGAGGAAACGTTACAAACACAAACAGTCATCGATTTTTCATAACTGTGAGTGTCTGCTTCAGAACGATACAGGAATCTGTTCTGTGGTAGACTGTATGGACATGAGTCATCTTTGCTGTTTTATTGGTCAGTTAAAGGTGTGTTTTAGTAGCATAAAGCGCAGATGTAGAAATTTAGATGTAGGACCATCTCCAACTCGAAGAATTGTTTCTGTTTGATGCCCACTTTGACTCAACATGAATAAAGGTGACAAAACATCTGGAAATTATAAAAATGCTTGATCCATAAAAATAAAAAAAACAGTTTGAGTGTCGTCAGCTTTACATATCGGCAATGTTTGCTGTTTAACAATTATTTTTAATTTTAGGACCTTTTTATTTTGACTGAGAGACCCCGCAATCAAAACACAGTCATGTGTCTTAAGTACATCTTTCTGATAATCCTGTGAACATGAATCATATTTTGAATTCAGGATGTTTTTATTATCATTAGGGTAACCTTCACTTCTTGTTATCTTTGTGGTGACATATTGAATGATGACACCAATCTGAACGATGCACTCATGACAGGGGTGATGCAGGCGGAGTCAAGCTGCTTTTATGGAGACAGAAACTATCCCTCTTCATCACAGACAGCTGATGTCTGTGAGCTGTTCCATCGAGGAGGATTTTCCGCAAAACATTCCTGTACATCACAGGACAGTAGGAAAGTCACAAAAATGTCCAATAATTTTGCCTCGCAGTGTTACTTTTTCTTCTCTCCCCTCCTGTTAATCATCTCACCGTGTCAGATTCATCGGCCCCTGGAGAGATTCTGAAGCAGCTAATCCTCTTAATTGTTTTTCACTGAAAGTTGCCAGCGTTGACCAACATAATACAGCCATGCATCATAAAGTCAAGCGTCACAGCCTCTGCCAGCTTCCTTTTTTCTCTGCCCCTCTCTCTTTGTACGAAGTAGCCGTCTGTGTTCTCTTGGTAAACAGTGTTTGACTGAGTACACACCTGTTTTAAATGTGTGGTCATATTTTCTCCTGTCATTTGGATGTTATCTACACCTGCTATCAGACTCTTCTATTTATTTTCTCTCTAGGCTCCACAGTGAATAGAGTTGTTCAATAGCAAAGAAAATCCTGGATATGTTTCCTCTTTTGTTGTTCCATTGGTTTTCACAAATAGTTGTTAATGTCACAGATCGTTATGTATGATGATGGTAGATGGTGAGCATTCCTTTTTTCTCCTCATATGCCTCTCCTTTCATGCACACTGACAGCAATCGAGATTCAGCTCAAACATCGGTGTCGGTATTATTGTTGGAACACTTTTTGCTCAGATGTTCAAAAGCCTTTGTGCAGGATTTCCAAACCTGCATGGAGAGAACCAGCATGATGACATGGACAACACTGACTGTAGCTAAATACAGCTTTACATTAAGATTGACTCACTATAAAAAAAAAAACTGTCCCTGAATCTTCCTGATTCTTCCGTCCCACTTAAGGCCTTTGTGTTTTTATACTTGTATTAAGATGTAAAGACACTCACACTCTGTAGCCGCTCACTGATGAGCAGACAAAAGACACATTGCTTCAGAGCCACCGGCCTGAATGTTTACACAGAACTTTTTCTCTCTACTTTTGCAAGGGAAAAAAAAGACTGTAGCGTTTGACAAGGCGCTCTACATGCAGCGTTCCAATTACAATGGACAGCGCATTCCTGTACTATTCTACAATTCATTTAACAGACACTTTTATCAAAAGCGACGTACACCAGAGTGTAAGTACAACATAAGCAAATATCGAGAAAACATTGTAATGTTGAACTTAATGTGACTTTGTGGCCTTGAAAACTCTACATTACTGCTCAGTATATCAGACTGAAAGACCTTTCGTAAAAAGATTTTTTTAAAATGTGATCATGTTGAGTTAAATTAGGTCGACAGTTATCTTAGCTGCTAAAGTAGGAAGCAGGAATAATGTTTACCATGATCACTATCTTGATTATTTTCAGCATTTTGCTATTGTACTAAAAACAGAGCACAGCTGAGGATTATGGGAAGGTTGTTTCTTTCGCAGTTATTCATTTCATTTCATAATGGGCTGCTTTGAAAGATTTTAAAGACTCAGAATGTGATCTCTCAACATAAACATAGATTGCAGAGTTGTGAGTGTTTGTTTAAAGAGACTGTGCTCAAACAGTATGACATCACCTATTTATGAAATGTGGGTTGAGTTGCTCCTAATGACTGAATGAAGCTGTTTTCAGGCATCACCATCTGTTTTTTTCATTCAGGCACTTGAATCAGGCACCAAGTCGGGTATAGTAGCTAAATAATGACTTGGATGTTGTTGTGAAATGAAGTGGCAAGTTGAGAACTCATGATTACAATGACACAACATGAACAAGGCATTTTGTTAAAGAACCAAAATATCCAATCATTTGAGATCTGATCTCATGATGTTGAAAAGCTGAAAGAATCACAGGAATCCAAGCTGTGCTCGGTGACATAACATAAAATACACAGCAGGAATAAGCAAACACATAGACAAGCTGTGCTTCACTTATATGCAGGAAGTAAAGAGTCCCAAACAGAAGGGAGCAGTGCATCATTGGCAGTGTTAATTATAAAAATACAAATGAAACCCCTTTCTCTAACATTTTCATGCAGCTAGCTTGCTAACCTGAGCATAAGACTGTGGTCACCTAAAGGAGTCGGAGGCAGACTGCAGGCAGGTAGACCAGCTGGTCTAAATTAAGTTATTTCTGTCTGATAAATGTATTGGACGGCCATATTTTAGACATGGGATTGCCGCATACACTAAAATAATGAAGCTCATGGTGAAAGGGTGAAAAGTCAAGAAAACAGATGTTTTAATATTCTCTGGGGTAAATGAACTTCTGTGCAATACTGATGAGAAACCACTCAAACTGGCCTGTAAATCAGCTTTGTGTGTGACCATGGAGAATAACTGCTTAAACATCTCTACTTACCTGCAGCGTTGGTGAATTTTATGTTTCTATTTTAATTGATTGATGACACGGTTGAAAAAAATCCTACTTTCAAATGTTTTATGGAGCACTTTAAAGTCCCACGATATACTGTATTCACAACAGAGCAGTTATTCTTACTACCTTAAAAAATGTTTTTTTTTATTGCTAGCTGTTCTGTCTGAAATATTTCATATTGTCTCATCGTATTATCAAGATTTATAGACTCTCTCATCAGACACTTTCAGGCTCTCACAAACAGATTCACAATGGTTCAGACTTCCCTGCTTTCACCCTGCGATCCTCATTTCTGTTTGATGAGTTTGATGCACCTTGAGAAGTGGCATCATAACCTCCATTTGAATACCGAGAGCGTCAGTGACCATCTGTCAGCTTGGTACTTGGTTCAACAGCTCTGCCATCAGTGTATGATTCAAGCAGCTGGTGCTAAAAAAGTGAAGCCGATGCTGAAGTGCAAAATCCTGCAGTACGCTGAGTGTCCACTTGAGGCTGGCTGCAGAAGTAACAGAAGTCACGTACAGAGAACATTCAAAAAGCCGTTTTTACAGCAGAAATCAAAATGTTTACAGCCTGGTTCAAAACACCAACAGGTCTGATAAGCTCACGTCGGTATGTGGGTGAATTTTTTTGACTACTAATCCATTTAGATTTGATGGAGGATAAGCGTTATTCACAGTAAGGCCATAGCTGACCTGATTGACAGGTGAGTACATTGTAATGGTTTGTGAAGAGGCTTAAAACCCGCTCTCATCATGTCGTTAGATTTAATGAAAGTTGGGCTGAGACAGCATTTCCAGCATGGCGGCTGCCATCGATTGTACTCTGAAGCCCCCCCTGCAGTGAGAGATGGGGACGTCGCTCAGGCTTCATCGATTAATATTTACAGTCTATTGTATGAATGTGTGTGTGGAAGTTGTGGATGTGAAATTAAGTATTGTGTTCTTAAATTGTTTGAAGTCTAGAAAGGCGTCAGCACAGTCCATGGGGAATGTTCCTAACCATTTTGTGCGGTTAATGATGTCAGTAATTGGGAATAATGACCAGAGTCGCTTTAAATCAAATGTCACTAAAACAGTAATGTCCAATAGGACCAGTATTTCAAATCTAGACTGACTTGCCGTTCAGTCCGGATGCAGATCTTGGTCCTAACTTTTAGCCCTGCATGAATTAAATTAACCAAAACCTTTTATAGCCGCTGCTAATCTCATCAAAGAGGCCTTTGAAATACATAAAGCATGCTCACTGATGACAGAAAAGAGTTTAAAGTAGCTCACATTTTTGTCTGGTACATAACACCCACATGCTCATATTTATATATACAGTCATACTGTTTACAAAAAACAATGCTCCCCCACCACCACCACCCCTATGCAACCACATGATTGATTAGCTTGTAAAAACTCCATCAGCTTAATTTGAAAATGTTGACAGTGGTGGTCTGTTTTGGGTTCAGTGGGCGGCTCGGCCCACATATTAGCTCCCTTTTTATAGAAACGACGTCAGGACAAAGGAAGTTTTCCTGCCTGATATTTTACAGTTCCCAGCAGCAGAATTCCTCGTGGACGAGCTAGAGGCTGAGGAGCCCGGCCAGGGAAACACTCGTGGGTTAGACAGTCATGTGCAGATGAAATGTGATTGTTCAAACTCAGCATGTCCAGGATGTGAATGTGGTCAGAAGGCCTTTGTCTGATTATGTTTCTCATGATGGATTGTGGGACCTGTGAAGGGGTTTAGTTAAATGTTAACAGATTGAATTTTGACTTTTTAAAACATATACTCTAATTTTAAGTGATCATCCATCATTAGACCTTGATATTTGACCTGAGAAACGTGACAGATTAACTCGCAGTCTATCTTAAATCCTGCTACAGGTGATGTACTGTAGGCTGTCTTCTTGAGGAAAAATATACGGACACTTTTTTAAAACATTTTGTGTCAGTTTCACATCTTCTCATTCTTCATTTTTCAAACATCTTTTCACTGCTGTCTGACATTATCCTGCTTTAATCTTCCTCTTACATCCAGCTGTCAACTTGTAGCTTCTGTTTACTTTACCCTCCTTCATGTCACAAGAGCCTCTGTGAGGACTCATGAAGGGGGGAGGCCATGAGTTCAATAAGCAGGGAAACCTGTTTGAGTGCTCTTTTAAAAGAAATGTACCACAGGAGTCAGGGCGACGATATATTGCCATGTAGATATTTTGTCACATGTCTAGAATAGTCTGAAAAAGTAATCACGTTTTATCGTCTTTGGAATCACAGACCATCCTCTCGACTGAAAGTTTGAGGCAAATTTACAGGCGGTAAAAAAACTCTTGCCAATAAGTGTTATTGAGTGGGAAATATTGATGGTGTTGAATAAAGGTAACATATTTATTTACCACTGAGATTCTTCTGATTTCTGGCATTTCTGATAAATTGGATGTTAGGCCTCAAAGAGCAGCAGACGCGGTTGAGAACAAGAAACTGCAGAAAGACAGTTTCTGTCCTGAGATTCCACCAGATTTATCCAAACATTCGACTTCAATCCCAGAGGAAGGTTAATCTGACATCCATCAAAGCTTTCCTCATACTCCCACAGTCACACACTGACAGTAAAAACAGAGCAGTTAAACCTGAGGTGAAGCACACGGAGCAAACAGAGGATTCAGTGAGCAGAAAACAAAGCGCGCGTCTGTGTATTGTTGTCACTAACGTGTTTTCCTCATGTTTGGAAGTAAATGAATTAATGCTCATATCTTCACACTGAAGCCTGACAGAGAAACCACCTGACCAGAGACAAACACGCTGCATGTTTTTCACTTGTATTGTCCGTTTGCAGATATCCACAGGGAGCTCACATGTGTTTTCAGAGTTCCCACACTGTTGTTATTTGAATGCTGTAGTTTAAATCTCTCTTTTCTCCACAGTTTGATACATCCACATGTGTATCATGCATCATGTACAGTAGCATTATCTGTAAGCATTGTGACAGCCTTGAACAGCTCTGAATGAAGAAGACAGATATTGGGGCGCTGTTGGCGCATCGGTTAGTGCACGCGCCGCATGTACAGAGGCTGCAGTCCTCTGGGGCAGCCCAGGTTCAAATCCCACCTGTGGCTCCCTTCTCTCATGTCATTCCCTACTCTCTCTCTGTCTCCATGATTTATGACTCTATCCACTGTCCTATCGCTGCATTAAAGGCACAAAACTCCCAAAAATAAACCTTTAAAAAAAAAAGAGGCAGATTTTATTGCACATGACGGTACTGTTCACTGACTGTGTATAGTCGTCTATATAACCTGAACTAATGATAAAAGGGTTCTCAGTGGTGTGTATTTTCTGGGAGTGTGAATGTTAAGTCACAATAGTATTATGATGTAATAAGGCAATGTCTATAGATATATAGATTGCCTCTACTTGATGATTATATGAAGTATCCTGTCAGGTGGGTAATGAGTGAATGGACGTAATGCTCCTGCGATGTCATTGAGTTGTTGTATCTAGGGCCCGACCGATATGGAATTTTTGGGGCTAATACTGATATCGATATCGGGAAAGCCGATATAGTGGCCGACATCTTTCTAAAATATGAGCGATCTGTAGAGATAGATAGATATACACATGTATTGCACTGATCCCTAAAATACAGTGATTAATGCTCGTGTAAAAGATTTATAACAAAGGCAAGATGGTCATTCAACGGGATAGTAACTGCGCATTTACCTGCGTCACAGCCTGACACTCTGGAGAGTGATGATGCTCGTTGTTATCCATACAGCGCCCTCTGCTGGTGACAGCCAGAGAGAGAACTGCTTGTTTAATACAATGAAACTCAAATGAAATGCTATTTGTCTGGTGAATAAATCTATTAATATCGGCACATATCTGCGATAAAATTAGCTGATACCGATAGTCACTTGATAAGCTAATATTGGTCGGTTATTTTCGACTTGCCGATAAATCAGTCGGGCTCTAGTTGTATCAAACTATCTTTCTTGTTATTGTTGTTACAGTTTTTGACAGTTATATATATTTGCAGTTATTTAATTGAGGAGAATTTGACCCATGAGTGTGTTTGGATGCACACACAGTGACATGAAAAAGGAGAGATATAAGATTGTGAGACATAAGTGTCTCTGCATGGGAAGAATAAAAGTGTCCATTCTCATCATTTCATCATCTGTAGACCCCTCGAAGGGTCTTCAGTTCTCTTCTTTCTTTCTTTCTAGGGGGAATGTGTTTTTCTATATCAGCTGATACAACATTTTCTTTTACAGAGCATGTAATGCAGAAAACAATGCTTGGGGTGTTTTTAAAAAATGTGTTATCACAGATTGTCCAGCAGAGGGCGCAAAGACTCAATAGTTGACAATTACTTCAGCACTGTGTGCAGCACATGTAGCGGAGCATCACCTGAGCAGACAGTGGTTTGGATTAAACGTGTTGACAATTGATCATACTGTTAAATAACATTTATTCAATATGTTTAAGACAGATATATCTCTTCTCTGTAAAGTCATATTGATGCACAATCTGCATAAGAAAGTTATTTTATCATTACAGCTAAAAGAAGCACTTTATGGCCTCTCTTTCATTTCAAGGTGAATTTTTCTCTCTAATATGTTTTTAAGAATCGGCCCCGAGAATCCCAAATTGGTCAAACTCAGAACAGTTTAATATTGTACATGAAGGATTATCTGGATAACATGCATAACTCTAGCAAAGCAAAAAAAAGTCTCCAGTAGCTAGTTGTTCTCATTATTTTTTACAACATTATTCATTTATTTTGCTTCATTGCACATCATCTCCTTATTGTCTTATCTGTATTGTCTGTAAACGTATCATTTTACTGATGGGGCTGCTCTCAGGATGAATCTGAGGAGTCGTGAGATGATGGAATGAGCAGGAAAAGGGAAAAGAGAAGGTCTGCTTCACATTGTTTGTTTTCATTTCTTTTGACCTAAGTCTTTTCATATAAGGTATCGGATTATTTTACCTCTTTGGGCCTCCAGCTGTCTTTAAAATGAAACCATGTGAGGAGTTTGGTGGAACTTCCAATAACTCACATGTGAAACATGACAAGCCTTAAATTTGAAACCACATGTGTAATCTATCTAAAGTTTATATATGGTTGTATTTTAAAGAAGTAGCTTAAATTGTCAAATCAAAGCAATGGAGTAAAAGCAGTCTGCATGATTTGCCTCTGAACGTCAGTGCATTAAATCATGAATGCTCAGGTGAGGTGTAGGCTACTTATTATATGCCTACTTAAAAACTGTATAAGTCCGCTCTGAATGTAAAAATTCAATTACCGTATTGTTTTCCCCAGAGGATAAAAAAAAAAACCTTAACAAACATTCAAGCTGTATAGCCTACACTTGATTTGCTCTGTTTACAGGGTAATACAGAAAGTAACTGCAACAACACATCTAACTCCACACCGCAGCCACAGCTGATGACATTGTTGCTTTCCTCAGACTAGCTGTCAAAAAAAAAAAAACGCACACAAAGACTCAGTGGTGTCCTAATTTACAAAACCCACACAGTAGTTTCCTTCTTTTCTGTGCGGCTACATGTTGACGCCCTCACCCCCCCCTGACGTCCCCTCTGATTATCTTTCATTGGTTACTTGTTAGCTGTTCAAGGTGAAGCACGAGTGGGAGGAGGAGGAGGAGGAGGAGGAGGAGGAGGAGGATTTCAGGAGCGCAGAAATTCACTCCACTCAGTGCGCAAGAGCGCGTCAAGAAAGAGTCATCGAGGAGAGCCTCACGAAGCCGCGGGGGATTACAGACACATTGATTTGAACTTTTAACTGATTTTGCGCTTTTTTTCAATCTATATTTATTTTTTCAATAAGCTTTAGTAGGCCCACACTAAAGGATATGATGGTGGAAGTTTCAAAACGCGGCTCCATCCTTCTTTGCTGCCTGTTGCTGCAACCGGTGAGTATTTGAAACACTTCTGACTTTTTGCTCATTTATACTCAGGTTTATTATATCCGCAAATTGGGCGCATTATTTTGCACAGTACCGGATAACTGTGTCTCATGTAGTTCGCTACCTTTTATTATTATTATTATTATTATTTAAGCGTTGAAGCGTGACTCCGCGTTGCATGCAGCGCAGAGGTGTGAGAAATTTGACGTCATTTGGTCAATCATCACGTATCTTTATTTCTTCACATACATTTTTACAACATAGATAACAGTATTATTTGGGCTATTCAATAAAAAAAAGTTTTTATAATCCAGAATTAAATCCTCTCCCATCATGTCATCACCATCGGTCTCATTCAGGTGTCAATCCCTTCAATTTCACAGACCTCGGAGGCAGAGCCTTTAAATTAGATTTGGCATCCAAACAGAACACTGTTCAGAGTTTAATTAATTTTCGGTGACATTCAGGTGTATTTGTGCCATACTTGACCTGCTTTTATGGCTAAAATTAAGGTAAATTAGCAGAAGTAGACAGAAGATGGTTGTTTCTGCACACAGGGCTCCATGGTGATGTCTCCATGTGTCTTTTTGTCTCCAGTGGAGAAGCATGTCTGTTATGATACATGCAGGAATTCAGCTGGAGGTCAAAGCCTGCAGAAAAAGCATGCTGGCTTTTCTATCTATTTGTACTCTTGCAGACTGTTTGATTGCCTCAGTGTGACAGTGAAGCAGAGGTGAAGATGGGAGGTGATGTTTTTGCTGGCAGGGATGGTGAAAGTGATGATCACTGTCATGATGATGGAGTGCAGGAAGTTTCTCTTGATACTCCAACTTGTGCTGCTAAAGGCAGCGCTGATCCATCACTGACAACATCCTCTCCAGGCGTAGTTCAGAGGAAGTAACACTGCAGAGCCTGAGGAGTGAGATTTCTCATAACCAAGACCCTGGAATCATCATGCGTGTGGGGAGAGAGGTTGCAGTCACATTGACTCATTTCTTGGCTAACAATAGCCGTATACTACCCGTCTGATAAATGCCCGCAGAGAGGAGACTCATCCACCTAAGTAGCATCCATAAATCTTCTGCACCTGCACAGTGTCCATATCTCCTGTGCTGGTAAACCCCCCCTAGATTCAGCTGCGCTGGCCTGAAGATTCCCATCACATGTTTGAATCATACAAATCTTCAGAATATGTTGCCAGTGTCACACGAATCAAAAAGATGGATTGTGTCTCTACAGAGTGTGTCGGGTAGATTAATGTTATCATCATCTGAGGAAGACCCCGATGTAGACAGTAGTTGTGTTTTCCTTACGATTGATGGCACATATTTATCTCATGCATCATCCACTCTTCAGTGATGGATTATCTGTGAGGATGTAAAGACAACAAAGTGCTGTCTCTGCAGGTGTTCTCACTGCAGAATCAGATGTGTGACATGGTGAAGGAGATCGACAAGCAGAGGGGCATGTGCTTGGCGAGGATCGAGAACAAAACCACAGGTATGTAGTTGGTCTGTGTATGATACCTTTGTTTTCCTGTCTTTTCTTATCCCATTCTTTTTTTTTAAATGAACATGTAGGCTCTGATTGAAATGACACTATGAGCTCTAAAGACAACAGAAGCTGCTCAAGCCTGCCCTCAGGCTCTTCATTACACTTTGCATGGTTGAACGCTGTTTTCCTCCTGATGGCAGAACCTTTTCACACGTGCAGAGGGTCACTTTTAAAGTTAACTGATCATATTTTACCCCTGATTTTCATTAAATGCTATTAATCATCAATTAATCAGTTATTTTTTTTAATCCATTGTGTCAAATACTGAAAGTGATCCAGGGACACTTCCAGGGAAGACAGAAAGTCTTCTTAAAGGTCCTGTGAGAAATTATTATTAAACTAAAATTAATGCTGATTCCTCAATATCACCTGGGGAAAAAAAGATCATTAGTGAGAACATTGATTACTTCTTATTTTTAACGTCAGGTTAGAAGTGACACAAGTAGTGCCAAACAGCCTTCATTTACATTTTCCATGGAAAGGATTCAAATAAATGATATGTTTCACTGCTTAAAGAATACAGGAATGTTTCTTCAACAAAGCTACTTACACATGCACAGGACAAGTTTAGCAGAAAGAGACACAGTGACCCTCGCCTGCTGAAAGTGAAAGGTTTTTTTCACAGACTATTCACCAGAGACGTTTGGAAAGCTGCTTCTGTCACAACACTCATCACACGTTCACATAGCGATATTCAAGATATTTATAGCAGCTAAAATGATGTATTACTGTGCAGTGCATCGCAGTCACCAATGAAAAACATGCATGCAAAAAGCCTGGTTTCAAACTCGTGACTGAGGCTCTGTGTGCTCGGAGGATGTCAAAATTAGATTTGCATGTATTAACTTTAAATAACTTTAAACTTTAAATCATGATAACACACCTACTGGATAGTTTATATACAGAGATCTTTGGGTGTGTGCAGGTTTATGCTATTGGGATTTTATCAATGAAAACAATTACATTTAATCTTAATTTATTACAGCAAAGAATCCCTTTTTGGTGGGTCCTTGGGGTGCTCAGCTCAGCAGGGGGGTCTCCAAGGAAAAAAAAAACATGTAGATAGTAAGAGCTGCATTATATACCTGTGCTTGTGCAATCTTTACTGTTTTAAACTGCTCCCTTTTCCATGTCTCTCTACCTTTTTGATAAGAACACACAGCCCATCATTACGGAGATGTTTTATATTCGCATGCATCTTCTCAATGCCTTAAATCGTTGGATACTGTATATCATGGTGCGTTGAGGTTCATGACAATTCTTAGCGCCCTGACTCATTATTGTAGTCTGCACATTCTGCAGTCTATTGGTAGAAAAACAACACTGTTATGTCCTTTTTTTGTAAGGCTATACTTAATCTGCTTCCCTCTTATTCGCAGACCAAAGTATGAAAGTTGGTCTTGTTGTTGGAGAGGTGCCAGGTTAATTCTTGAGTACTGCCTATGTGCCCTTGAGCAAGGCACTGAACAAACAACACCTCTCCCTGTGTAGCAGCCCCACTCTGAAATCTCTCCACTAATGTGTGATTCGGGTGTATGTGTGAGAGAAGCATGTCTCTCAATAAAAGAGTGTAAAACCAGAATTTCCCCTTGGTATGTAAAAAAGGGTTAGGGTTATTTGTTAGCAGCACCCATACAATCATCATTTTCGTCACCCTGTCAATGCAAAAAAATGAACACATTGTAGAAATGATCAAACAAAACATGTGTTTCTGACACGTTGATGTTATAACCATTTTGTAGCTGACTGACAAAAGGTTGAAATAAACCTTTAGACTTTGAGACCTGATTTCAACCTTTTTTTTTCAACTCTTAAAACCCCTCTAGTGCTCTCTGGGCAACGGGAAAGAGAGAGAGCTGGATCAATCAATCAATTCATTTATATTATCCAAGTCATGACAACAGTTATCTCAGGAAACAATAACATCTTAGCCTTCACATACTACTTTTTTCTCTCTAATACTCCTGCCCACCACTTCTCTTTTATTTTGTTTCTTATTTCTCTGTTAATTTTTTATTTATTTTTTGGTCTATATCATTGCTGCTGCTCCCTTAGTTTTTGTTGTAGTAGTTTGGTTATGATCCATCTGCATGAATAAGATCATGAATAAATACAAAAATAAGATCAAGAAAAAACACACAGACAGGTTCACATACAAACAGAAAGTAAAACAGTCAAAGATAATGCAGACTTAGAAATATGTGTAGGATACTTTAATGATGCTAATATTGATATGGTAATAATAAATGTAGCAGTTGAATGAAATGAAACTGACAGTGAGGGAGCAAACTCACTGGCTTATTTGTTGTGTCAGTTTACCTCTGATGAAGCTATAGTGTCATGTTGTTAAAGGGATACTTCACCCGTTGAAACATGAATCTATATTGACATTGGGTCATATATGTAGTAGAAATGTGAAATAAATTTTTTTTAAGTTGGCTTTCTCCATAGAGTCTGTTAGCATAGCTTCTAAGCAATATGGAGGACGTTAAGTTTCTATTTAGTAATCTCAAAATTACTATTTTTGCGTCATCGGAGGCTCCTTTTCAGACTTCTGCAAGAGTACAGACTTCAGTTACAAAGCTTAATGCAAATTTGCGAAGCATCCCTTTCAGTGTTATGTCGCATACACACAGCACGCGCCACATAATTGTAATCTGCTGATGGATAATGATGCTTCAGTGAGCCTCTATTACCTCTGTGTGTAACTGAAACCCCACTGAGCCTCACTCACGGTGTCATGAGACTCTGCTTACCTGCACACGATAAAAAAGTCATTTAACACTCATTATCATTGGAATGTAAACATGACTGCCTTTAGGTTTGTAACATTTAAATATAGACAATGCTCAGGTGTTGATATATCGCCTTTTATACTGATGATTCATGGTGAGCAGGTGTGAGGTTATAAAGTGCTGTGACCTGATTTTAGTTGCAGTTGTCTGTTGAATATAAATAACAGTTTGTTACAGGAGGCTGTTGTATTAGTCAGTGTCGGAGTGTTGATTCAGGTTGTTCACTGTTTTGGCTTTAGCGACAAAGGATGATTTCTGTCTCTGTTGGGACAGACAATAAAGTCTATCTATCTATCTGTCTGTCTGTCTGTCTGTCTGTCTGTCTGTCTGTCTGTCTGTCTGTCTGACTCAAGCTGTCATGTTTCTGCTGCCATGGGAACTCCAGAGCTCAACCTTCACCTGGAGCAGGTTTCTGTTTGTCACTGAGAGGAGTTGTCTCGCACAGTTTCTAACATCAAAACTCTTCTTCTCCTGCATGTTTTGACCTCTCTGTGGGGTGGTGTTTCGATGTGTGACAGGTCTATCTTTTGACCCTTCTCTCTGTCTGACAGGCTGCAGTGGGATGTGGGATAAGATCACCTGTTGGCCCGGTGCAGAAGTTGGAGAGGTGGTCACCATCCCCTGCCCCAAATATTTCTTCTACTTCTCTGCTACACGTAAGAATTACGATTATTTCTTTACGGTTGGCTGCTATGACACACGTTTGGGGGGCCTTATTGCAGGAAAGTTCAGTGTAGACCAGCTACACCTCTCAATAAATACCATAATGAGCCTTCAACAACATATTCAAACATTTTACACATGAAAAAAAAAAGAAGAAAATTCTGAATCAAGTAGATAAACCTGGGAAAGTATGTAACTTATTTTTTTTTTTTTTTAGTAAATCAAAACATCAATAAGCAGACTCTGGGGGCGCCAGTAGCCTTGTGGTTAGTGTGCGGAGGCTATGGTCCTCCAAGTGGGCGGCCTAGGTTTGAATCCGACCTGTGGCTCCTCGACATGTCATTCCCCACTCTCTCTCTTTGACTTTGACTCTATACTTTCCTATTTCTAAATAAAGGCATAAAAATCCCCAAAATAAACCTCTAATAAGCAGACTCTGGCAAATGTTCAATGACTATTCAGTAAATGTGTCCAGTAGTCCTTTAAAAAGTTGGCAAGAAGCCACTGTAATCAATATTTATCTTTTGACAGCTCACATCACTTTAGGAAGGTCCTTCATGGTAAAAACAAACAAAGCCTGCAGAGAATTAACTGTAGTTCCCTTCTGAGCTCTATGGAACCATTTAGTGTCTTTGAGCTCATTGTTTCAGATTCATGGCCCACGCAGCCTTAATGTTTTGGTTCACTCTCGCTCTTCTTATTGGTCGGTTTCAGGCGACATGCAGCTCCTTTAAGTGAAACAGATCTTACAATCACCTTTATGCTATCTGCTCAGAGTCATAACAAATTTAACAACAACACTAAAGTGATGTCGGGGAGCATGTAGCTTAAAATATATTTATTTAGCTCGATGTTTCCCTGAGAGGTTGATGAAGATAAAAATGACATTGAAACTGAATATTGGACTTAGGTTTGTCAGGTTATGACAAACACAGCTCAAAAGAAACATCGTAAACTCACCTGTAAACTAGAACATTTTCTACGTAATCTTTTTAAGTTGACGACATGTTAGTGTTTTGTTTTCAGCATTGCCTCCAAGTGACACAAACATCACTGACTGCAGGCTGAACTCAGGTTTGAAGGTACAGATCCAAACTTTAAATCAACATTTTAGAAGTTTGTTTATTAGGCTTTTTCATGCCTTTAATTCAGAGATGCTGTAGGACAGTGGATAGAGTCAGAAATCTGGGAGAGAGAAAAAAAGAGAGGGAGTGGGGAATGACATGCGGGAAAGGAGCCACAGGTCAGATTTGAACCTGGTCCGCCCGCTTGGAGGACTATAGCCTCTCTACATGAGTTGCACGCACTAACCATTAGTCTGCCTGCGCCCAAAATCAACTATTTGAATCTATAAATCAAACCTAGAAGAAAAAGATATTGTGGCCTTTATATTCCTGATCAACAGCTGTGGATACAAGGAAATAGAAAACCATGATTACCTTCCTTTAATCGTGACAGATTAGCCTCGTCAAGCTGATACAGAGACTATTCTTGTATTTTTTAAACAAACTAAGTCTGAAACAATGTACAGTATGAATATTCAACCGGTATACAGATTACAGAGCATATTCCACATTATGCAGGTCCTGTAAATCCTCATCCTCTCGTTATAAAATTCCTTTCAAGGAGGAAGAAGTTATTTATAAATGATTTCAGAATATTTTGCTCGCTTTTATTCTTCCTTAACTTCCCCTTTGTATCTGATGTTCCCTGGCATTGAGCAGATTGAGACCACTTTAAGTTAGTATTGAAACGCTTAACATCAAGAGCAGATGATGTAATCCTGGCTGATGAGCTGTGTTGTTTCTAACACATCTCATATTTCACAAAGATTCAAGTAAAACTGAAAACACATGCCATGGCTGTGTCGCAGAGAGATTAACAGCTTCTCATCTGGCACCTTTATAGACACATAATTGTGTTTATTCATCATCCTGTAATCTAAGAGAAGCCTCACAGGGAAGTAATACTAATTATATTAAAGGAACACCACTCTCCTGAGAATTCACTGGCTCGTTTTATGTTTGTAGTAGCTGAGATGATTCCCCTCTGAATGTCTCGTACATCTCCATTTGTCATTAATGACCACACGGAGGAGTTACTCATTCGATGCAGCTCTCAGTGAAGCCTCAGTTTCACCTTTAAGCCTTAAGAAATGTTTGTTTATTGGAAGTTAAGATACTTTAAAAAGACTTGATTATAATGCTAGAACTGTTCTTTTATAACCTCTATTTCTTAATAAACTGATGCTGTGCTAGTGTATGAACGTTTCAGTGATGAACTGACAGAGTGTTATTAAAACTTTACTGTTATTCTGTGCTTAAGAGCTTTTCAGCATTTTAGCCTTTTTTAGCATGTTGTTTTGGTTTTCTCGGCCACAAGCGCTCACCTTATGAATATCGTGTAAATGTGTGGATAGCAGATTTAAAAAAATATAAACTTTGTTGAACCAAGTACACAGATCTCCTCCTGTGTTGTAAAATACTGTCACCTTGACTTATAATCCATCTGTTACCCTTTAACAGATCTTGTTTGTCTTAATCAGATGCTTGGTGCTGGAGCAAACAGATTAAGTTAGCCACTAGCTGCCGTAGTAGCATTTAACCGTATGTTTCTGACAATGTAAGATGGAAACAAAAATAAAAATTAAAGGGATTCAACTTTGGACCAACATTACTTCTATTATTTAAGGAGCCAGAAACTTAATTTGACCTGTATGCTTAATGTTTGCATAAATAGGGGTCAGTCCTTTGGTATCTGAGTCATATAGCCACTAATACTGTAAGATAGATCGATAAGGCCTATTTTAAAATCTCAAACAACTAAACGAGATAGATTTTTCAGATGCTGTTAAAGCAGTGGAATTATATGAAGATACAAATAATGTCAAAAACTGCCTCTTCCACAGATTTGTGGGTATAGGTTTTAAGGAACATAACATTATAGTATCTAAGCTGTGGGAGAGTGATGTCAACATTTGAGCAGAAACATACACTGAACATTTGACCTCTTGAAAGAAGAACATGGCTGAGAATATAAAAACCCTTTGAAAGTTTGTCTTAAAGCATCCTATTCAGACGATGTGTAGGAACATAAAACCCTAAGAACATAGATTCTCTTATATATAAACCTGTTTGCTCATGTGTTTGGTTTACTTAGTAACATTATAGAATGCCAATACATCCAAAGATGTGCTTTAGGTGTACCACATGTCTTGCAAGTGGCCAGAAAATAATTATTAGAGCTTTTGTGTACAATTAATTCATTGTGTAATTCAAGGAACCATTGTTTCATATTTAACCCTACATTTTAGTGTGCATGGTACCTGATATATTGAGGACATTTTCCCTGCACAAAGCTTCTGAAACTCACTCCGTCATTGATCAGTCATGTTTGCTGGAAGGTAAATTTGAAAACAGATTTGGGGTGTGCATGACTGCAGTGATTTACAAACCTGAGTGTCACAACAGAAATGATGAGGAGGTTCCTGGCCCTGTTATTTAGATTCCCCCCCCCCCCCCCCCCATCATATTTAGGTCATGAGAGGGACTACAACCAGTGATTTATCAGTTTAATCTGGAGGCTCAGTGTTGAGCAGAAAGGTTTTCTGGGAAGCTGTGATGTGACCCAGATGGGAGATAGAGTGACCTAAGAGAGGAGAGCCCTCAAGGGAAAAGGGGGGGGGGGGGCTCCTGTGAAGAATCACAGGATTTATGGGGTTAAAGGGAAAAAAGTTTGAAAAAAAACCTTTGACCAAGGACCAAGATGAGGCAAACAAGCTTTAAAATAAAACGGCAGGATTAAAGGTGATCTAACACTTAACTTTGAAGAGCATTCTATCAATTATTCAATAAATCAATAAATCAGCTGGTTAAACCTGCTCTGCTCTCAGGTCATTGTAAATCACTTTACCTGTCCGATGAGAACCTCGTAGTCTCTCAGAAACGAGGAAATAAGGCTCATTTGTGTAGCCTGACCACTGCACTTTTTTCTAGTGTATTCAATACATTTTCAAAGGTTTCACAACTCCAGGAGGTCAGAGAAATATATATTTTTAAGAAGTTGCCCTTTTTGTGAATGTGTCACAGTATCAAAAAAGTAAATTTAGCCTCTTTTCAAATGTGTTCACTTTCAGTGAATTGCAAAAGACTCAAGTTATTGACACATGCAGAGCCATTCATTTTTATAAGCCTTACACACACACACACACACACACACACACACACACACACACACAAACAAGCATGACGAAACACGGCGCCACAGAGATTAAAGGCGAGTCATAAATTTAGTTGAGATAGAGTTTGCCATTCTCATGAACTTTTTACCTAGTAGGTCTAACACAAACACGCAGTCATCCATCTCTTTCAACAACACTGAGACTCGGCCTCTGGCAGGCTGAGAGTGACAGCGTGCTGGAGGATTTCACCCTCATGCCTTTATATTCAGTTTATCCGAAGCTAATCATAGCATGCTAATACGGAGCTTACTCGAAGGTATAATTAGACTCAGACAAATGCAACACATTCAGAAAAAGTCAAGCTTTAAAAAATCCTTGAAATTAAAACAATGCAGGGGTGATTAACTTGTTTTCAGCTCTCCTTCTTGTTGTGCATGTCGCTAAAAATCCTTGCAGTCATGTTTTGGGGGATGATGAAAGCATTCTTCTGGCAATCCCTCAAACAAGCCAAATCCAGCGGTGGCATGGGCTGAAACAGCAGGGGCTTATCAGCACCATTGTGTCTTGTCATGTTGTTTGAGGAAGCTAAGCCTCCGTCTTCTCTGCAGTGCGCACTCAGATATTTGTGAGGCGACCATATTTAAATGGCAAACACACTCCAAGACTCTGGATCGCTTGTAATTTCCCAACTCGGTCTTGATTTGATAGCGTCTGTGGAGCGAAACAGTTGGGAAATGTGAGGAATGTCCTACATTTTGATGAATAGAGCACAATTCAGGGCAGGGATTAAATTGATGCCAACTCACGCAGCTTCTTTTCTTTACTGAGAGGATAGAGGTGAGGAAATGCGACAAATAAATATTACACAAGAGACTGAACTGAATCACAGAGGAGTCAATGTGTGCCTCGTGCTGATCACAGGATTAGATAAGCCTCATGTATTTAGTTAGAACAGCTGTCAATCTGATTATGATAAGTGTCAAATTTGAACTTTCATTTCCCTTCTGTTTCTCAACAAAAGTCCAAAACCTCGAATGCATCAACAGGTGTGCACATGTGGCACTTTTAAAGAAAGTTTTATGTTCGTTTGTTAAAGAGCTTTTTACAGGAATGAGGATTTTATTATGCATAGTGTGCATTATTTTGTAATCACTTGTGTCCACTCAATCCACTCAACATTGCATACCATCATCTTCTAAATGATTTTGTGACCATTTCTCTGCATTTGAGTCTTTAGTAAAAAGGTATATTAGACAGAACAAGAGCCACAATAAGAGAGAGAGGGTAACAGAAGCAACATTGAATGTTTTAATGTCTTAAGTGATGCACATTTACTATAAAAAGCTGTACTTACTCTTACAAGCTTGGCAGAGAGTATGATAGTATGAGCACTACTCTGATTTAGATGTTTCCTAAATGACATTAATAGATTGGTTTTCTTTGAAATGTTCCTACTCTGCAGCTCTTATTTACTTATAAATACAAAGAAGAAAGTGTAAGACAAGACTTGAATATTAAAAAAAACGCCTGATCTGTTTACTTGTTTTCAATCTGTGCTATTCGTTTCTTTGTATTCTACTCCATGGCACCCAACATCAACAACACGCTTTGTAACTTTACTCAGCTCAACCCAACTCTACTCTGCAGAACTCAAGAAACTTCGAGCTTTAGAGCCTAAGAATACGGTGCTTTAAAGAACTTGTAAAACATTCATCTTCAAAGCTCTTCTCTGTTAGGAACTATTGCTACGATGGTCCTCTACTGAGCTCTACTCTTCTTCAGACCTCTGGAAACCCTTGCCTTGAGCTCTCATATCAGAGCTCTAGTGTTTGGAGCTCTAAAGAGCTCTATGATGCTCTTGTCTTTTCTTCTATATGAAACTCTTTTCTAATGTACCTTAACATATTCCAGTCTACTCCTGTCTACTGAGCTCTTCAGAGGTTTTCATTACTAAAAACCCTATCGTTTACAGGACTCTACAGAGTACAAAACTCTACAGAGCTCTACTCTTTTCCCATCTGCTTTAGTTTACTAAACTCCATTGTACTCCAACAAGCTCTTCTATACTGACCATTACACAATGCTGATCTGCTATTCTCTACTGAGCTCTTCAAAGCACTATTGCACTGAGCTGCAGTCCACTGTACTCGACCAAGCTTTACAGAGCTCTACTATTTCATACTCTGTTAACACTTTAGAATACTTTAGCATATAGTAGAAGTAGTACTGTTCTGATCTGTACACTGGTGAGCTATGGTGCTTTACTATTATGTACTCTGGTGAGCTTTAGTGTACTGGATTTTCCAATACAACTTTCTTCTTAACTCTAAAGAGCTCAGTTCCAGCCAATGAGCTGTAAGCGTACTTACACTGAGCTCTAGCAGGATACACAACGCTTAAATGAACAGCTCTTCACTACTGGTCTGTAATGAGCTGTAGTTTTTGAAGTTTGCTGTTGGACAGAAAACTGCACTACATACTCTGGTGAGCTCTGTTGCACTTGACTTAGCTATACGGAGCTCTACTCTTTGTACTAATTGTACTCTTCTGAACTGTACGCTAAGTGAGCTCTACTGGTCTATAAAACTTAACTCTAGAGGACTTTGGTTGAGTATACTCTTTTCTTCACCTCTACTTTACTGCACTACACTGTGCTCTACAGAGCTCTTTCTCACTGTTCCTTCACATACAGAGCTCTACGCTGCTCCTATAATCTTCTCTGAGATGAAAGCTCCGTCTTCTCTTTATGGTCAGTCCAATGCTCCTCGACCTTTGACATCTGCCCCCATGGATAGGACAGAGTAAAAATATCACTCCGCTCCACTGTTGGCCTCCTGGTTGTGTGTACGTGTATAAATGTGTGTGTAGATTAATTATGACACAGATGGAGCCGTATACACATGGGAACGGTCCCGGCATCTCTGAGCAGTGGGACGACTGATCCCCTTCAGTCACTCCTTTCATTTCCTTTTAGTTTCATGAAGTATTCCAGTGAGACTCATTCATCTCTGCTTGACATCATTAAATGTGATTAAATGTAGGAGAAGTTTTGCCTTGTGGCTCAATCCAAATCCTCTTGGAACCCACAACAAACACATTCACACTATATAAGAAAACATTTCTTTTAATTAACATACACTGGGTCCCCCACAGAAGGCAGCAAGAGTAATGTTGAATATTCCCTCTTCCCCTCTGCTCATTAGGTAACCTGTCAAAGACTTGCACTGAGGATGGCTGGACTCCAATCAGTATAGACTCCTACATATTAGACTGTGAATACAATCCCAACAACACCATGGAGAATACGGTCAGTGAAGCAACAAGGATTCAAACTCCTCCTTTCCTCTGTTGCTACTTTTATTGAAGACTTACAGTATATTCCAGATCAAACGTATTCCTTGAGTGTAACTGAGTGTCGTTATTTTTTCTCTGCAGGGAGAGTTCTTCAACGCTATCAAAGTGGGTTACACCATCGGTCACAGTGTGTCTCTCATATCTTTGATGATCGCCATCATCATACTGTGTCTCTTTCGGTAAGCAGGTCCATCAAATGCTACTTAATGTCCCTGTGTAAGGACAATCAAACACCTTTTTCCCATCATTTAGAGTGATAAAGCCCTGATGTCCTCTCATCTCACACCATATTTCCTGCCTTTTATAGAAGCTTTACAGTGTTTTTCACAGAGTAATGTTACTCTACTAGATTTTATGAGGCAAGATTTGACATATTTGACATTATCAGCTGTTGCAAAACTTCTCAAACAAAGCCATTGACTGCAAGGAGCACTAAAGTCGCTTTGCCAAGCTGCTGCTGTTCACAGCATGTTCTGTTTCTGACCTCCAGTCCTCTAGTGAAGAGTGAAGGTGTTTTTGTGCATGCTGGCATGACACAGCACTGATCTTAAGTACATGGTTTGTATTGCTCCTAATAAACAACCGGGTCTGCTCAGTTGGGAGAGATTGCATTTGGAGTATTTGTGTGTTACAGCCTAACAGCCAAAGCAACGTGTTTACTTGTCAGGCTGATGAAATGTTAATGATTTGGACTGTGGAGCAGTGACACAGGATGTGAGGAGGGTCTTCTGTTTACGCTGTTTACGTTCGGCTGCAGCACGCGGCGTTGAGGCAGCTGGTTGATTCTGTGTGTCATTGCACCCGCCCTGATTAGTTTACACTATTTAACCCCTAAATGATAAGCTCACACGGAAGGTATTTGTCTGAGAACACCCAGAAGAGAGAATTTACAAATGTGACATTTTCTCTATAAAGCCCTTATGAGCTGTTCCTGTTTATCTCTGTGCTGAATGTGTCTCACATTTATTGGATGAATCCTTAAATAGATCATTTCATAAACCTGCATTAAGCTTTTCTGACATCTGAAGGGTTTACATGCTGCTTAATATTTCGACAAGTAGCTCAGCTTATATTGAGTGTTCAACTCCGATGTGTGCTGCTTTAAAAGAGGTCAGGTTTCTGAGTATTTTCCGAATATGTATTGCATTCCTGTCATAGAAACAAACTTGATCCAAGGATACTTATAAAAGTCTTTATATCTCTTTTCATTTTCTTTATTTACACTCATGTATCAGTGTTATGTGTTTTTGTGTTTATGTGTTATGAGTTCTAAGTATTGGACTTTGTTTGAAATGTTCTGCTTTTTTTATAAACTGTGCAGCACTTCGGTAAACTTTTAAAATGTGCCTTGGATGGGATTGAATTGGAAAGTTTACATTTTCTTGATTTTACATCTGTGCTGTTTTACAGGAAGCTGCACTGCACAAGAAACTACATCCACATGAACCTCTTTGTGGCTTTTATTTTGAAGGCTGTGGCCGTTTTCATCAAAGATGCCGTTTTGTTTGACGTCAGGGAGAGGGACGATTGCCAGTCGACCGTGAGTATGCCGCACGCCCCTGTGCCCCTGAAGGCTCCTGTCGTACTCTCCAACGTGTCCATTTTATTAGCAGAAGCTTACATCTCATTGATTTTCCTCCCTGTAAAATAACAAGTCCTGCTTCATGACAAACCGTTCGCGTGATGGACGAGCAGCAGCTGGCTGTCAGTTTCTGTCCCCGGCAGAGGCAAAATGCATCTATTTAATTACTCACTCTGCCTTTACTGACTTTGATGCTTTGTCTCAGAGTTTACTTAACATGCGAGCGCTCAAGTGCTTCTGGGTGTAGCCAGTGTTTGCCAAGTCCTTCCAACTCCTGAGACGTTGTTTCCTCATTCAGCTGTCCAGCAGGATGTCGTGAGAGTTCCTGTTTGTTGAACATTAGGCCTGAACTACAGAGAGCAATGTCAATAAAACACGCTCTGAATTTAGTTTTTTTATTCACTATATTTGACAACATACTCTTAAAACACAGTGTCTGCTTATTAAGTTAGATGCTGCATATACAGTAATATAAGGTATAGGTTTGATATACTCAGTTTAATTCGATTGATCAAGTCATCTACGTCACTGGTGTGTTTTCTCAGATCTTGCTCCAGCTGAATCCACCGCTTTATTGCCACAGAGGATTAGAAAGGCACACTGTAAATCACCTGCTTTACTGTCTCTAAGTGCTGCTTGTTAATGGTTGAGTTTAGCGATGTCCTCTGCGTGGTACACGGGCTGTCCTGATCCAAACACAGCTGTTCACTCTCTTATCTTTTCCCAAAATCAACAGTGAAATATTTTTTTTGGGGGGGGGGGGGGGAAGCAACAAAATAAAGGAGAACACCACCATCTTTACACATCAAGATCGGTTTACTTGTTTTGAAGCGCTACGCCTAAGTGAAAATCTAAAACCTCATTCATACAGGTGATATTTGTAAGAACACCAACATTCTTGACCCTGACCCTGATGAAGGCCACAAGCCGAAAACGAGCCGGTCCAATAAAGTTATTAAAGTTGATCTTCACAATACAAGTGTTGCTGGTGTTTTTTGACCTCTTTAAGAGCCATTCACTTTACCACTCATCCAGAATCTTTGCCAGGGAAAGTGTACAAAAAAAGAAGACGCTGTTTTTGCAGTATGCTCCAAAACTCCTCGTGTGACACCTTTCCTGTGGCGGTTTCAGGCATAAACAAAAACATTATACATATAGATACTTTATAGGTACTTCTCCTCGTAGTTGTAGGAGAAGTCTCATTGGAAACTTGGGCTGGTGGAGGGAAACATGTACACCTGTCAATGTTTTATGAAAGATAGAGCCAGTGTTTGGTGGGTGTTTGTTCTTACTTAATTCTTACTCTAAAAAGTGACAATACCTCAACCTGCTTCTTAGACTTCTTTTTATGTCTCTCATACGTCCCTCGTCTTTAAATTCTACAGCACACCAGCTTTGCTTCAGGATAATAAAAATAATTATACATGTTATTTATGAAACTCTTTTCAGGAACTCAAAGACAGTGTTCATTTATTTAAAAAAAGAAAGAAAGACAACACAGTAAGAACAAACCAACAAACATTGCGACATTACACACAGGTCATATAGACAACAACATATAAGCCTCACATTAACAGAACACAAATCACAATCACACATTAAAAGCTCTTTTGAAGAGGTGAGTCTTGAGTAATGATTTGAATGTGGATGGGTCAGTGCAGAGTTTAATATGTGTGGAAAGTGAGTTTCAGAGGGAGGGGGCAGCTATGGAGAAGGCTCTGTCCCCCCCAGGTCCGGTGTTTGGATCTGTGTGGGGGAGACAAGAGGTACAGAGCCTAGGGGAAGGAGTGTGACGGTGGAGGAGATCAGTGAGGTAGGAAGGGGCCTGGTGGTTGAGGGGGCCAGTGGAGCTTTTTTTCAGGACAGGGGTGATGTGTTCACGGGATCAGGTGTGGGTGAGAAGGTGTGCAGCAGAGTTCTGGATGTATTAGAGTTTTATTAAGGACTTTGGATGATGTGCTGTAAAGGAAACATTTCTTTGAATCACTCAAAGGGTTTACATTTACAACCTTGGTCCTGAATGAAGTGTATGACCAGGAACTGGTACCTAATTTGAGCAAATGGTTGCAAGATTAAGCAACACAGTGATTCATGAGTCTACAAGCTGGCTACATTATTCTCTTGTGATACTGTCACTGGAAGCTATTGAGTAACTGTAACAGAGTGAGTGAATCAGTGTGTTTCCCACCATGTCTTTTGAGTGAAACACCCGCTGAGCTGCAAACAGCAGCACGATATTTGTTTTCTTTGGAGGCTTCAGATATAAAAATGAATCACAAATATACTTTGATTGCACATTAAGTCAGTGTAGCAATCATTATTAGTGTAATCAGCCCCACTGTAGTGTTTCCTCTTGTTATCTTAATGTGCTCATATTCCCTGTGATAATTAGTCTCCTCGTGGCTCCTTATAACAAATGACTGCTGAGCCTAACAGATCGTTTTTTTTATAAGCAAGGCATCAATACTAATTTGAGAGTAATTTACTAAAAGCTTTCTCTGTGTTGCCTCATGAACTGGCAACATCATTTGTCTTCATCTTTCAATGTAATGATAACGATCCCTCACAATGAAATGAGCCACTAATGTCTTTGTTCTACTGCAGGTGGGCTGCAAGGCCGTGGTGGTCTTCTTCCAGTACGGGATCATGGCCAGTTTCTTCTGGCTGCTGGTGGAGGGTTTCTATCTCCACACTCTCTTAGCCGTTTCCTTCTTCTCTGAGAGGAAGTACTTCTGGTGGTACATCCTGATTGGTTGGGGTACGTGCCATGCAGCATCTATACCATATGTCGATGAATACTAACACCAGATCGTTTGCGAGGAGATTTGATCCATCACAAATAGCAACATTAAATACTCAAATCCCCATCAGGTCACAATCACCCGGCGACTCAGATGTCTGTTTTGTCTTTACTCTGAAGAGACACAGCACACATGATCAAATGTACATGAATTTATGAGCGATGTTTTGTTCATTCACAGGAAAATACTCTGTCTTTTTAATCTGCATATGAATGAGTCTTGCATCCAGCTTTAGATGAGCAGCAGCTGGCACTCTGCTCTTGTTATAATTTCATCTCCTGCCATGCTTTTGATGTTCTTAATAGGAAAAAAAAGACAATTTAGAATATGTAACATAAATAAATGCTGAACTGAAGGGAATTGGGTCGGCTGTTGCTCAGTGGTAGAGTTGGTCTTCTCTCAAACGGAAGGTCAGGAGTTCGATCCCCCAGCTCCTGCAGCCACTTGTCCGATGTGTACTTAGGCAAGACACCTAAACCCAAGTTGCTCCCGCTGCTTCGTATAAATGCTTATGAATGGGATTTACACTTTACATAGCAACCTCTGCCATCAGTGTGTGAATGTGTAGGTGTGACCTGCGGTGTAAAAGCTTTTTGAGTAGTCAGGAGACTAGAAAAATTGATATACATGCTCAAGTCCATTTTCCATTTACCAAATGAAAGATCCAACACTTCTTTTTCATTTCAAATATTCTATTAGATACATACATTTCTCAATAAGATGCCATTTTGTAAGCACTTTTTTTATAAAATAACTGTATTCATCCAGGACTAAGGGCCTAGCCTTAAAAGCGTCTTTAAATATTTTGTCCATGGGGCGCCAATAGCCGAGCGGTTATGTTGCGCATCCCTTATATGGAGGCTATAGTTCTGTGAGGGAACACTTTCTAGCTTCTCACTGAGGTGGTCTGCAACTGTATCCCTCTTCCCCTTTTCCTGACAGTTGCAGCGGCCACAGGTTCAAATCCATCATTTCCTGCCTCTATTCAGCTGTCCTTTCCAATAAAAGCCAGAAGAAAATAACTTTAAATATTTTGTCCATGTTCCTCCTTCAAACAATTACTCTGGCCTTCCAGGCTTTACTTTCCATCTTACTTGCTCTTAAGACATGTATATTCAATATTCATTCCCCAAATTTCTTGTTTTCTTCTCAGCAATAAAATGACTCTATAAATAGGCCTGAGATGTTGTGTCTACCAGCCGGAAAATGGAAACAAGCCTGTGACTTTCCTGCAGATACCAAAGATAAGCAAATATTGGCACGGAGCACTCAGTAAAAAACAATGATATGCATACCGAAAAAGCAATATCACTGAAGCTATAAATGACTCCAAAAAGAGAATCAGTGTGCACAAGCTCAAGCCTTACTTTCCTTTTTGGTGTTGTTGAGTCAACATGCTGGTTGTTTGAACTCTGTGGATATTAATACTAGTGTTTGTTATTTTAATGTTGAAATCATTTACACAAGTTCTGTTTATGTTTCTTCATTTCAGGTGCTCCAACCATCTTTATCTCAGCATGGGTGATTACGAAGGCTTATTTAAATGATCCGGGGTCAGTGAGTCATTTGTGTGTTTTTTTTAAGGCACTTACACACTCAAAAACAAAAATAAAAAGGTTCTTGTGATGATAAGCTGGTTCTCAGTGGATTCAAACATCATTGCGAATAAATGAAGAGCTGAGCGTTAAATACATTTTTATAAAGTAAAAAAAAAACAGGAAAACAGATTTTTTAAAATTAAAATTAAAACAGCATTTATAAGTAATGTGGAATTTCCTAATAAGTTCCCTCACCGTCTTTTGATTTCTAACCTCATGTTTCCTTCATCTTTTGTGAACTCACCATGGGTTTTCTCATCACTGTGTTCCCTCAGTTCATGTGATCTTCACACTTTGTTCCCTTATATTAACTTTAATTCTGCAATTCAGCCCAATGTTTCCTCAGCCTCATGTTCCCCAACCCATGCGTTCCCTCACCCCCATGTTTATCAGTCAAATGATCCCCCAGCACTATGTTCTCTCCATGCCATTTTACTCAATCCAATATATCCCCTGGTGTTATCTTATTTCTCTGTTCCCTCAGCCTTATGTTCCCTCCGCGGCAACCTCCGCTGTTATAAAAAAATAAAGCCGATGCAGACGAGCAAAAAGCTGCAAGCAGGAAGTCATGGACACACCCCGTGTTGAGATGCCCATTTTGATATCCCTTATGTTCCCTCACTCCCCTGTTACTCAACTTTCATAATCCCTTTGCCTATGTACTCTCAGTCCCTTCTTTTCCTCGCTCAGATCTTCTCTAACCCGGTGTTCCCTTTAATGTTTACTCGCTCTTAGTTCCTTTCAGCCTGATGTACCATCAACCTAGCTATTTCCTCTTATGCTTTTTCACCGACTTTTTTCTCAATCTTATAACCTCGTTCATGACATCACAAGACAACGTCATTGTCATATTTTAGAGCTTTTGTTTCCTTTTTTTCTTTTAAAGGAAACTCAGACACTTTGAAGTCGCATATTTAAACATATTGAGCCAATGTTCATCATGTGAGTTCATTAGTCGTCATGAAGAAAACTCATTCTGTGTGGCCTCAGTTTTAAATGTTTTTCTACCTCTGTTCATGTAGTTGATGCTCTCTGCCTTTGTAGCAAAGTTAGTTTTTTTTAATCAAAAGAATATGTATGTATTTACACTGTTATCTCCTCTAACAGCTGCTGGGATATAATTAATGATAGGCCATGGTGGATCATCGAGACACCTATTTTAGTAACCATACTTGTGAGTCACGACGCCTCTTTCACGAGCAACATTTTATAAACATCTCTGCATAATCTGATTACATCAACAAATCTTCTTCATCCCCCTTTTACCTTGGCAGGTGAACTTTTTTCTCTTCATCCGTATTATCCGGATTTTGCGACAGAAAATGAATTGCCCCGACATCGGAAGAAAGGAATCCAATCAGTACTCGTAGGTTACCAGCTCCTACATTGCACCTTTTGTACATTGTGGGTTTTTTTTTTATATTTTACATTTTTAAATTCTATTTTAAATATTGTAATATCTTCTTATACTGTATTATTTAAGTTGTTGCTAGTTCTGCTTTATTTCTTTGTTAATTGTTTAGCACCAATACACCAAGTCAAATTCCTTGTATGTGTAAATGTACTTGGCAATAAAACCCGATTCTGATTCTGAATCATGGGGTACAGTTATATTGTTATTTGAGGTGACACTGAATGTAAGTGTAGAAATTAAATTATTTTTAAGTTAAAAGTATAACCCGCAGTCTATCTTTTGTGTCTTTTTCAAAAAGGATGGACTCTTTTTGTTGAATACATTTCTTTATGTTTTTAGGAGACTGGCTAAATCCACACTGTTGTTGATCCCTCTCTTTGGAATAAACTACATAATTTTTGCCTTCATCCCTGACCACATCCACCCCCAAGTGAGGATGGTGTTCGATCTTATTCTGGGGTCATTTCAGGTAATCTCATATAACAGCACACAATGTGGGATGCAAGCTGTCAGACACATAACTATACAAATGTAATACAAAAGCAGCACTGCTTTATAACTAATTAAAGGATTTGATGCTTCTAATTCTTGTTTGCTGTGTGCACAATGGCCATCTTGTGTTGTGGCACCATAGACTGTATAAAAATGGATGGCACAAGAGCTCTTGAGAAGTGAAACCAAAAGATTTAGATCGCCCCCTGTTGACTGGCTGCAGTATAGGTCCCGCCTCCACAATGTTGACAGATGAAACAAGGGGGCAAAATACACGTCAAATAATTGTTTTCTCAAACATGGTTTCTGTCATTGTAGTTATTATCATGCTGACTGAAGTGTTTTTTAATTAAGCCCAACATCAGGTTTTGACATCAGCCCAAGCTCCAGGTCTGATGCCAACTCAGTGTCAGGTTCTGAAATTAGCCAAATTATGGGACATGACGTCAGCTCAGCGTCCAGTTTTGACATTAGCTAATTGTAAGGATCTGAACAGGTTGGATCTAACTTGATTTTACCAATTGATTCATTCTGCATGTGTCTTGGCTCCAAATAACATCAACAGCACAATAGGTTTGCATCCGTCGTGGAGGTATTTGGCCTCACTTTCCAACAGAAGGAGATGGAGATGTTTCATCCATATTTATATAAAGTCTATGTGTGGCACCAGATAGAAAGCAGTGAAATAAGAAGATAACAGCTTGGCAAATGAAGACAATTTTGTCCCGATAAAAACAAATAACTTGTTTGTTTAGCTGACATGTTTTATATGCTAGAGGAATGAGGTTACTGATTTACTGACAATGAAATTGAATGTGAATGTTAAGAGCCAAGTGCAATGAATGATTCCTATGGAAAGTATTTTTAATTTATAACCATTTAAGCTCACTATGATATCTCCTGGGAACATTTCCCAGAGATCTGCATGATGAACCTCCTGTCTAGAGCCTCAAGATGGTCATAATCTTACCATCATTATTCATGCACAAGCATGTTGAGTGTTTCCCCAGCCATACTATCAAATCACACTGGTATGTCTTTGAAAAGCAGTTCTTATTTTATCTAGATTTCTGTCTCTTTTGCAGGGTTTTGTTGTTGCTGTTTTGTACTGCTTTCTAAATGGAGAGGTGAGTACATCTCTTCAAGATGTTTACTCTCCTTTTATGTCACTAAATCACATTTTCTCCCTCCTGTGTGCCATCCCACCTTTTAACGCCCCCTCCTAATCCTGTTTATCCTCTTCCTCATCCTCTCTTTCAGGTACAGGCGGAGATCAAGCGTAAGTGGCGCAGATGGATGCTGCAAAGGTTCCTGGGTGCTGGGACTAAGTACCAGCAGCCCTCTATTGGCAGCAACGGCAATAACTTCAGCACCCAGATATCCATGTTGACCAAATGCAGCCCCGCATCTCGACGGGCATTGGAGTGTCAGGAGCACCTCTCTGCCATCTGAAACCATCTAACAAGTCGGCTTTTTGTTTTTCTCATTTTTTTTACTCAAAGCATGGCTCCAAATGTGCTGCTGCAATGCAGGTAAATCTGGTTACTGAAGGACAATTTGACATTTTAGTGCTGAAGCCGACAAGTGATCAGTGAAAGGCACTGAAACCACTTTAACAGACAGGACCAGCTAAGTAAATGGGTGTAATATTTAAGTTCACGTTAGCAATGAATGTCTTAAAAACACACAAACATGACCACTATAAAACACTGTTCTCCTACTGTATTAAACGTTTAGTGTTGATACACAGGTAAACAGTTACAGCTTCTACGGCTCCATCTGATGTGGAGCTGCGATGGACAAGAACGAGAGACGAGCTGTGTCCTATAGGAAGAAGATGTTTATTAAAAGGGTGTGTTGCACCGGAGAACTCGGAGCACTTAACCTAATGGCCTGTGTCGCTAAGAGGAGCAGTAGTAACATCATGAATGACATTGTCATGTTTTCACTGAGGAGGACTCTATAGTATAACCTGTGTAGTCAACGTTCCCCTCCTGTCTAAGACAGTTTTATACGGAGCAAACACTCAGATGAATTACTGCCGGATAACATTCCAGAGGAAACAAAAAAAAAAGATCCTGTTTTTGCAATGTATCTCAGATTACAGAAGCTTTTAGTTTAGTCTGAGTGCACAGTGCCTCTGCAGATGTTCATTTTGACCGTTTCTGCAGCTAATGGAGCAGATGTTTTCAGTTATTAGTCCACACTACACAACATTGTCCATTAACATGTCAGCAGAGATTACTTTCAATTAACTGGATTGCATGCACGATTCATTTAATTTAATTGATTGTTTTTTATGTAGTCTATCGTATACTGTTCCATATGTACAGATTAGATAACTTTATTATTGTACCGCGTTGTTTTTTAGCCATGTTAGTGGCAACGCTCCTAGACCACTTCAGTCAAGACGGAAATATCTCCAAAACTCTGAGATGGATCAACATCAGTTTCTTTGAGACATTCATGGTCCCCCAGAGGAAGAATCTGAATGACCCTTTGACTTTTCCTCTGGCTCTACCAGAAGGTCAGATTTTCCTCTTTAAATATGTCGTAATTTACAAACTGATTGGGACATTTTTTTTTTTTTTTTTTTTTAAAGAAGTGTATTATTCCCAGTAGAAGAGTCCTCATGACTTTGGTTGTCCCCTGACTTTTCCTCTGTTGCTACCACAGAGTTTACATTTGAGGTTTCGAGGGAAAAGTCTCAATGATAATTTGATGGATTACCATAAAATATAATTTAAATGACTTTTAATGATTACGGTTATGCCTTAACTTTTCATTCAGTGCTGTCATCAGAAGAAATCTTTAAAGTTGTCCAGTATATCATGACTAGCTGCAAAACTAATGACATTCCCCTTAACCCCTGCTGTACTGTGTGTTATGTAAGCACGCTAAAATGTGAGAATAACATTTCTAACGCTCTAAACTTCAGCATGTAAGGTTTGCCAGTGTGAACATGAAACTGAAAGCGCTGCTTCACACAGAGCTTGACTGTAGATTCTTAATTTTGTCGATGTTATAGGATTGATCACTGTAAAGAATGATGATGATGGTTGTAACTTTACTTTTCTCTTCCTTCATATAAAATGTAAATCCACCTCTTGCCTCAAAACAGACATTTTAAAAACGTGTTCACATTTCATGTTGCTGCATGATGTTCACTTTAGTCCCCTTCTTCCTGTTCTGTAAACCTGAAACTGAATTTAGACAAAGTCAAAGAACCGCAGATTCATTTTTAAATTACAGCAGTTGTAAATACTGTGTGACCGTAAACACAGCTGAAGAATTGATCTGTAATGTATTTTGTGTTGTTGGCTTGTTGTGCTCAGGTGTCAACTGGAAATCGACGTTTACATTTAAAACTGTACATTCCTCACACATGCCGTTTGCATAATGTCAATAAGGTTGTAGTATTTGTTGCTATGTACATTTTATGTAAATACATTGTATGTGTGGAATCAGATGAAAAGATGTTATTGAACAAAATGATGAAGGTGAATAAAAATCTTGCACAGTGAACAAATCTCCTGTCAGAGAGACTCGTCACTTTAAATCGATACACTGAGCCCGTATCTTTATTGCAGCATCACATAAGGCAAACAACTAATAAAGAAAATGTAAAAGAAAAGACAAACACATTTACAAAGAAACATTTTAGCTTTATTATAAAATACATTTAGAGTGAAATTCAAACTGGATACAGTCACCTCTCCTACATACTCAGCACGTATATGTCTCCCCCTGCTGTAAATATAAGAAACAACAACTTGAAACGCTTTCTCTTCCTCACACATATAGTTGTTGCCCTGAAACATTTTTTGCACCTAAAGCCAATGTTTGTGCCAATGTCCAAAATGAGTACCCTCATGTTCTTGCTCATGTGACAACATTGGGTGTACAGCACCAACAGTTCAGTTATAACTTGGTGAGACGCAGAGTGTTGAGGCGCACTGGCAGGATAGTGGATCCCTCTGCGTAGCTTATCTCTCGCAAAATCCCGTTCCAGCTCTTCTCTGATTCATCATACCTGTGGGAAACATACATGTGACAGTGTGTTTAAACCTTACAGCACCATTTGATGTAATACGGTGAGAACACACAGTCAAGTCTCAAAGCACTTCAAGAAAGATTAGGACATGAAAGGCATTTTTCTGTTGGAGTAAGGCTGGTAGTTTAAGAACAACGATTTCAACAATTTCTATTGAAGTTTATTTTTCACCCTTTGAATGTCTACTGTACATTTAGCTTTAGTTGCATAATGATATCCCTGATTTACAGTATCGATTTCAACTTTTCATAGCAATGGCTCAATACTTAATACTAATAAGAAACAACAGCTGTGACTGTGATTTAATGGGAAAATACCACAACCTTAATACTAATACTGTATGTAACTTGAACGCAGAGGAGCAGATTTAAGGTTTTTGCATATTATTCTCATTTTCAAACTGTTTAAATAAGTGTCAGAGCTCTCAAAAACATTTCTGTGAAGTTTCTTGCTAAATCTCAACTCCAATCTTGTATTTGATCATGCCTATTAAACCCCTTTTAGTTCAGCCCTGGTCAGGAAAGACTGTATCCGTGTCTGTAGCTTTAAATACAGGTCAGCTGTGTTCGGCCACGCCCCTCTTGAAGGGCTTTGGTGACTCAGACTACCTTGCACCCTGTCCTATTGTTTACAGTGAGAAGGCAAAAAACAAACACCTAGCTGTTGGAGTGTCAACCACCTTGGGGGAGGGGTTACTGCCCTTTGTGATGTCATGAAGTGAAAATCTCAGAACAGCCTGTTTGAGCACACATTTTCTGAAAAGTGGAACAGGGAAAAGACGGAGAGGATGGACTTTTCTCATCATTGGGGGGTTCAGACAGACTAGGGACACTTATAAGTGTTCTGAAACCTTGGTAAAGTGTATTTTGTATATTACGTTGCCTTTAATGTTGTGATAACATTAATGTAACCTAATGAAACACATGGTTTTACATTATTCTAAATAAAGGGCTTATGTCGCAATACGATGATCTTTCTTAGTTATTTATGAAAAATGTTTTGATTATTTTTTTCAGGTAAAAGTTAATTTTGTTGGAAGACAAAAGGGACTGACTGCTGCTTGTTTTTTATTTTACTACAAGGTGAAGTTACTTTTTTTTTTACAGGAACAACTTTTGTCATTATTCTATACCTTCTTTGTGAATTGATGACTTTATTGCAAGCTATTCATGTAGGTAGAGATGTTATTATAACGTAATGCACTGATCTTGTAGGGGCGTGTGTGGCCTTTTTTTTAATTCTATTGTAAGTCTACTGTTGTTCTTTAGTTTCCTCATTTGGCAACAGATCTCACGAAAAGACCAAAACTAACAATGCACTGGTTTGTGTTCACTATAAAGACACAAACGTTTGAAACAAGTCACAGAAACTTCAGGTTTATTTTCAAACAGACTCAGTGATTCACAGTGGGCAGTGGGCAGTGTGGATCAGGTACACACAGGAGAAAACGATTTATTTTTGTGGGTCTATTTTCAGCAGCTGATTAATACACATGCGATGCTCGTGTGAACATGAAAAGAGCTCCATTACACAGACAAATAAGCTATGTGAGGCTTTGGTCACGCCTGTCTGTCAGTAAGTGGTTCATTTTTAAGGGGATTCATCAATGCATGTTTTTTTTTTTATTCTATCAGGTGTAATCGGTTAATTTGGTCTTAAACTCTATGACATATTTATTTATCCAAGTCTGTATGTTATTATATTGTAACTGATGAATAAATGGAGCAGGGCCTTGAAATCTGATTCGTCACCCCTGGAGCCAGAGGCGGGGAAATAAAATATATGGGCCGTGTATCAACAGGCTGCTTGTAGCTTGCTTCTCATTTGAATGTGACATTTATATGTCAGAAGTTAAAATTGTGACTTTTGATGAACATCTTCCTAAAGAATTAAGCAAAGACGATCTATATGTGTTGCCCCTCTATTGTGTTACTTTTGAAATGAATAAAAAATACCAAGGATGACATCATCTTTTTGATGTAGTTAATGTAGATATGACTAGAGGACAAAGAAAGAGTTTATGCTTTATACTAATTTGTTTTATTAAAAATACAAATGTTTTGTTCCATCCCTGCATAAGCCAGCACCCCAGTTGGGACAGTCCCACACCCCTGCATGGGGGTAGTAATATATATGTTGGGTAAAATCTTTCAGTTAAGCTAAAAACAGCCAAAAGATCTCTTGTTTACCACCTATTGATTATGAACAGTGTAATATTAAAGAAAGTCAAGATTTGGGGGCTACTCTCATATTTCAGTCATTTTGATCCCATTATAATTCCTCATAATTCATATCAAGTGAATGTAGGTGGTTGTACCTCCAGATGTCGGTCATCTCTGTGGGGACGGGCTTCTCGCTGGTCTCACTGGGCATCATGGCAAAACCCCCCAGAGCGTACAGAAAACCTCCCATCGAGATCAGACTGAGGGAACTGCGCTCCTGAGGGAACTCTGTGAACTCAGACCACCTGGAGTACAAGAGGACAATCACACACACACACACACACACACACACACACACACACACACACACACACACACTCACACACACACACACACACACACACACACACACAGAAGTGATGATGGTGTTAAATCTACTACTGTATTGTTGATTGACACCCACACAGGACAATGAGTGCTGTTTTATGATCTGTTGTTCACACTTGGGACAGATGCTTCACCTCATAACATGGACATAAAGTGGCTCATATAAAAAAAAACATATACTCACTTGTTGGTGGCGATGTCATAAACCTCCACAGAGCTGGTGAGACCGGAGTCTGTGACCCCCGTCATCACAAAGATCTGATCGTCATGGACCGTGATCCCAAACAGAGAGCGAGCCGTCTTCAGAGGAGCAAGGTCCTTCCACTCAAACTTAGTTGGGTTGTAGACACACATTCTCTTCATGCATTTCCTACAAAAAAAATAATAAACAAAGTTAACAAGTCACAAGGACTGCTCAGACTCCAAATCCATCAGGAACAAATTATTAACACAACTTTTCTTTTTGCTCTTTTAAAGAACTTCCTGTTTGCAATCATTTTGGTGCCCGCAGTGGACAAAGCTGTACCTCTTATGTCCTGTGCAGGCATAAGTAGTGTCTTTTTAAAAAATAAAGTAAATCTCAGACTTTTTACTCTTTAACTTTCAAATTCAAAATTTATTAAGAATCTCTGTAAAAACAAGAGAGTAAAAAGAAGAGGCTGTTCTTTCAGCATGCTGTTAATTGTTTGCCTGACACCAGCCCTGTGTCATCAGTTTCAGGCTTAAATAAAAACAACATGAAAAAGATCAATGTTGTTGCAGAGGGTCACGTTTGCTTATATACGTCGCATAGGAGACATCAGTGTTAATTTCATTTAATTTCATAACCAGTAAAAAATTCTGCAAAGGAGCTCTAAAGATCAACTATATAAATAAAGTAAAATAAGTTTTCAGCTGATTATGAAACAGGCTGACATCTTTAATAATGCCCTATAACTTACAACAAGACCATCAGAGACAAGACTGATCTTTTCAAAATTTTTATAGATGCTTAAAACCACAGTAAGAAAGCTAGGTGTCAGACAAGGTGATGTTGATACAGACTTTTGACCACTTTTCTACGGTAAAGATTCTCAAAGAGTGATACGATACAACAGAAGGATGAGATTTTTTGTGTGCGTTAAAAACACTAATCACGTAAAAAATTACAGAGATAAGATTTACCACTTTGTCAACAGGGGACGCCATAATAACACAAGCAGAAAGTTCCTCACAGGAGCTTTAAATGGAACGAGAGGGCATTGTGTGCCTAAAGATCCACCAGTGTCCGATAGAGCCAGCATATAAACTACAGCTATGAATGCATGACTTGTAAAGAATAATTAAAATGCTCAGAATAATTTTGCTGCACAGGTTTGCTTGGACATGAAACTATTATTTATTTTCATCCAGAAGCCTGAATCATAAAATTAGAGTTTTGTAGTTTAATGAAAGATATGAGCATTTAGGAGACAGAAAGGGTGTCACAAAAGATGCAGCTGCTTTATGAAAAATGTAGGGCCTGGTGTTTCTGGATTATGCTTCATAAAGACTGAATTAAAGTCAGCATACATCGGCTCCTGCTGCCTTGATTTTAGTTCCACATCTTTACAGAAGTGTGGTACTGAATCACTTGAGTACACCTTTAATACTGACTAATTAAATGAATCTCAAGCTTTGTGAAATCCAAATGGTACCTGTTGTTTTCAAAAGGAGTAACAGAGCAAACTAAAACATCATATGTAAAGGTTTTGGTTTGTTATACTGCACAGGTAAATTGGGAAACTTGTAACAGTAGTCATATTGTATAAATGAAGCCCTGAAGTCCATTTACAGATGGTAAAATAATATACAGTTTGTAGATTAAGAGTGAAACGTACTTGCTTTTAGACTTTCCTCCAATGACATAGATTAGACCTTTGTGTGATACGGTTCCATGTCCGTAAACTTCATAAGGCAAAGGGTCCGACTCTCCCCATTTGAATGACCTGTTACAGAAAGTAGGATAAATTATTAACGACCCTTTAGATGATGAAGGTGACTCTGTAGACCCATTTCCCAAAGGACACCACATAACTCAAGATTTGTTTATTTTGAATTTTCAGATTTCAAAGAATGATTAAGGTAAACAGTAGGCAAAAGATGCACCTTATAACAAATTAAAATACATTTAAATCCAAAGTCTGGAAAAAAACTTCTTTCATGAAGCATTTCAAATAAATAAATGTAATATCATGTAAATACTATCAATGCTTTTAATGTGAAAGGGCCTGAAACTTTTAAGTAAAACCCATCCCATAAAGTAAAAACGTGTCATATATTCAGGGCTTACTGTCTGTCGTAGATCATAACTGAGTCCAGGACGTGTTCCCCATCCTTCAGCTCCTTTCCTCCAACAACAAAGATAGAGTTTTCAGCTTCAGTCAGCCCAAACAGACAGCGAGGGCTCGGCTGTGACGGCATCCCCAACCATTCCGAACTCACCGGGTCAAACTGGGGAACAAAGCAAGACGTTGTGAGGATTCATGGGCGAGAAAATTTGGAAGCAGGTTTAAAGCATTTCTCACTTAGTGATAAATTGAAAGAAACATTTTGACCTACCTGTAGGAAGTAAGAGGTGAAGGGTTCATCTTTGTCCTCCTCGTTGAAGAGAAGTCCTCCAACAACAAACACCTGGTTCTGCTCGGTCGACAGGCTGCAGTGGTTCTTGGGGATTTCTGTCGACTCTGATACCACAAAGCATTCATTCCCGACTGGGTCATAGGCCACAGTCCCCGTGTCACTAATCATCAGTATTAAGTCTAATTCAAACATCCCAAAGCGAGGGTTGTTGTTGAGTATCCCCGGCAGGTACCCTTCCTCCTCCTCCTTATCCTCTTCCTCGTCTTCCTCTTCACTTCCTTCCCCCCCTTTAGCCCTGTCACTGCTCTGCTTCCTTGGCTTCGGGAGACGCCCTTTGTAGGCATCCTTGACGAGATCAAGGTCCTTCTTGAGCTCCTGGCTGAACTGTATATACTGATGACGCTCTACTTTCTCTTTGAAGTAATCCAGAGGTATGAGTCTGAAGCGTACGCAGTGCAGCAGCTCAGGCAGTTCTTTGACTCGGTTTGTCTCGTCGTGTTTGACCCAATCCATCACGGTCTCAAACACCTGCTCCTCTCGTTCCACGTTGAGGGCGTCTGAGGTGATGATGATGGCCAGCTCGCTTGGGCCCAGCTGCAGGAAGTCCTGGTCCCTGGCGACAACCTGGTAGCGTTCGCAGATGAACTCCCGAGCAGGCAGAGTGAGCCGGGGACAGTCCAGAAGGAGTCCCAATCTGAAGATCGCCAAGCAGTTCCCCAGAACAAGCTTCTCCTGGAGGTAGGACACGCACACGGAGAAGATGGAGGGGATCTGGTACATGTTAGCAACCATGAATATATCCTGCACATTCTGCTCTGTTAGACTAATGTCAGATGTGTACAAGTAGCGCAGGATCATCCCCATTACTCCTGGTTCTACATCTTTCAGGACAATCTCCCTCTTCTTGCTCTCCTCCAGGTCAGACAGAAACATGGCCTTGAAGAAGGGGCTGCTGGCTGCCAGAACCAAGCGATGGCAGGGATATTCCTTGTCCTGGATTTTGAGAACACAGTCCACAAACTTGTCATTCTCTAAGAGGTCACACAGTCCGTCCTGAAGCAGGGTCTGTTGGTACATCCGAGGCTGCTCCACCGGGTCTATAGTCAGGGCAGCCATCTTGTCCGATTCTCTTGGTCCTGGTTGGGCTCCCGTCTTACTCACTACAGCGCAGGACTGTAAGCGCTCACAGGGCGTCTCAGATGGCCAGGGATGGTCCACACGGGTTGGCTGGCTGGTGGCTGCAGCTGTCCAAGGCTGTCAGTCACTCTGTAAGTCAGGGGTATTTATAGACAGGACCCTCACAAAGAGGTGGATCCTGACTGCAGCACACAGACCCCCACAAACAGCTGAGTGACTAAGCGGGGGGGGGGGGGGGGGGGGGGGGGGGACACAACTCAACAGGAAGCCTGACATAAAGCTTTGGTATTTAACACATTTTGTCTCTGTGATCAAACACTAACATATATACTCTGGAAGATGAACCTTGAAATAAGCATAACCAGGAAATAGGGTTTTTATCTCTTGTTTTGTTTCCCTCTTAGTATCTGTCTGTTTTTCTTTTGTAATGGTAGACATTCGTTATTTTAGTTGCGTCATTTAACATGTTTTTATAACTGTTATACCATTTGAAAAATGTAAAAAAAAAAAAAATGTTTGGGGAAAAAACTCAACTGACATATTTAAAGTGAATAAAATGGCTACATGGACACTGAGCATTTAATAACAGTGCATTTATTGTTAGCAGTACAGGGCAGTGTTTACTGTTTATCGGCAACTGTAGTTCCTGGAAGATTAGCATGTTACATAATGAATCCCTCCTGAAACCAGAAATAGGCACAAACTCATGTTTTAAACGCACCAGGCATGGTCACAACACTTGATAGTATTGTTTAGTCACAACATCGTCATGAACCTTCATCAGGTTCAGACACAGACGCTGACACATTTCACTAGATATAACTCACTCTTCATTTATGCATAATGTTCCTTCCATTTACATCACTAGAGACTCCCAGAGAAAAGGACAATGGCAAAATAAATTCCAAAAAATTTAATCAAAACTACAATATAAATAGTATTTATTCTGTAGTTGTTTAAATAATAACACCAGTTACAAACAAAGTGGTTTGTAATGAAAATAAAAAATTCAGATAACCAGACAAATTGTCCTCATCAGTAATTTTAAACCCTGTGAAATAAATAAAAAATATGATACATTAGGAAGCCTTAAGTGTAAAGACATCCATTTTTATTTTTTTGTTTATTTACATAATTATCCTGAGATAACAACACTGGTTTTCCCACGATAACGAGTTAATTTCTCGAGATCTCAAGTAACCGTACCAGTATTCAACAGGTAGCTGTAAACAACAGTTACACCCGTTGGCTGACAATTTTGAAATCCATCCATCCATTATCTTTACCGCTACCCCCTTTTGAGGTTAAGTGGAGCAGATCGCAGTTGTCGTGGGTTGCAGGAGTACACCCTGGGCAGGTCGACAGTCAATCACAAGGCTTGAAAACTTGAAATGAAATGAAAAACACAAGTCCTATCCAGGGTTAGGAATCAAAACTGTTGTCAGATTACGTCCACCACTTTGCTTCATACAGACACAGAGAGTATTCTTCTCTTTTACTTCCAACTCTGACATGTGATGTAGATCATTATTTCTCAAGAGGGGTATGGGTTGTGCAATAGCGTCTTGATATTCTTATCTTTTCACTGATTATGTTGTATTTCATTTGGATCTTGTGCAATATGAGTAATGTGCAATATGCTGTATGTTGTTTGTGTAATATGTAGGTATTTTGCTAATTAGATTTTTGGCTTACAGATCGTCGTGCTGGGGATGATTTTAAATCAAGCCTTGTCGGTTTGTATGGAGTGGCTGCCCCTTGGTCTGTGGGGTTAACATGAGCTGACCCTTGGTCACCAGTGTTCACAGCGCCGAGCTCTCTGACAGCTAGTTTAGATTGAGTGTGTTGTTTGAATCAGTGCTTCATGAGTTTAGAGTTAGACAATAACCCACCACTATATTCTTGTCCTTTATCTTGAGAAGGAAAAACATTGTGGTATGCCGGAGAGAGAAAGCTCATGCCTTAATGATCATCAGCCATTGTGTGTGATAACTGCTGCTACATTCTTTCTCCCAGGATACCACTCTGGCGTTAGCGTAACATCGGATATTGATAAACATCAATCTTAGTAGTCAGCTATTCCGTAAAGTGTAACAAGTTCTTTTATTTTTCTGTAATTGAAACATTGTTTTCGAATTTTAAAATTAAGATCCACTGCTAGTTACTGCAAATAGTAGAGTAACAGTAATGCGTTACTAGGTAACGTGTTACTCCCAACACTGCTGTATGGAAGGCCGATTGAACATTTAATAGCTATCCTTGATATCAAAGCTCAGTTTCCTGTACTAGTGAGGTCTTTGACTGCACTAGTTTACTATTAAAACGCTAAAAGATTTACTAGTAAACTAGTAGACAACAAAAATTCATACATGTTAACTAGTAAGGTGAAAAATATCTACCTGTTAACTAGTAAACATTTTGAACCTCTCTAGTTAAAAAGTAAGGTTAGACTGAGTCAAACTAGTTCAACTATTAGTTAACTAGCGAACATTTTTGGTTTTGGTTTACTAGTAGACGCAAAATATATCTTACCAGTTAACTAGTAGGTATTTTTCACCTTACTGGTTAACATGTAGGAACTTTTGCTCTCTACTTGTTTACTAGTAAATCTTTTAGCGTTCTACTAGTAAACTAGTGCAGTCAAAGACCTCACTAGTACAAGAAACTGAGCTTTGATATCAAGGATATCTATTAAATGTTCAATCGGCTTTCCATACATCTTTTTTTTTAAATGATTTATCTTTGGGCTTTTTGTGTCTTTAATAGAGAGTTAGGACAGTGGATAGAGAAAAGAGAAAAAAAGGGAATTATGGAGAGATAGAGGGTCCTGGCATTCCATACTTCTGATGGTATTAACAATGGCTCTGCTCAAGTGAAGTGTCCCTGTAAACCATGACAATGTGAAAACGATCTTTCCAACAGCAGCACCCTGACACTGGAGCAGCTTAAGGGAATACAACTATTGTTAATTGTTAGTTAACAGATGAGGAAGATGACGATCGAGTTCCTTAAGAAAGCGTGTCATGAGACAGATCAAGTGAAAGCAGATGGGGCCTGGTTTGCAGGGATGTATATTTTCACGTGAACTACAATTTTGATCAAACTTGGCCATCTAGTGGTGAAAGAAGAAAATGTCTCATTATAGTACAAATTAAATCCAATACAGTGTTTATTAACTGATTAATGCATTTCAATCCATTTAAACCAAAAGAGATTTTTGAAATGTTTTAATGAAGACATGCTTACCAGAATAAAACATACTGACACAAAGGAAACTTAGAGCTTAACTTGTAAACTTTGTGATGAAGGAAAAAAACGTGTTTAAAGTAACATCTTTAATCTTTAAATTAAACACCCTTTCATAATACCCTACAAAGAATAAAAGGTAGTAGTCTGTGCATTCAGGTCCTCTCTCAGCCTTCTGCACTGAGGGCACACAGCAGCTTTTAGTGACAGGCAGGAGGAGTCTGAGTGGGCCGATCGCCTTTCACAGCGACAGAGGGCCTGGATCATGTGAAAGAGGGTGGAGGAAGACATGACCAAATGTCACACAAACAGCAAATCTTATTTTGTACAGTAAAGCTGTCAAGACGGTTGAACTACATTCAATCTTTCGCAATCCTAGGAGGTCCAGTACATTCTTAATCCCCTCTAAAATAGACTCTCCTTGACATAATGACTTGTATATTAGCTAGGTGACAGTAGAGTAAATATACTGTACACTTGCAGCACCAAACTTTTATTGTCTTCATAGCACTCATGTGTCCCTGACTTTAAGATTCTTAAAGTTTTGAACCCTTTCAGTGTTGTTAACATCATGTAGATTGGGATGTAATGTGTGTAAGGCAAATTAAGACACTGTCTGACAGAAGAAAAATCCTGTCACTCAGAATATGATTAAAAAAAGGGTCTAAGAAAAAACTGAAACTGATCACAGGAAACAACCACACAGAGCAAAGTAGTTGTTCCTTTACAATACTGCATGTCCTTAAATTTACTTTTATGTTTAGCCTCATTCATGTTAGGCAGGCCTTCCTTTAGTTAAACAATTTTTAGTTGAGATAAAATACAAAATGCACATTCGGTTGGTTTGTGCCAAAGGACGTGGTGATTGTCTACAGCAAGTGCACTTGAGGATTTCTTTTCACAGTTCAAAACATTGCCTCGCTTCTGACAAACAAAAGCAAAAACAGGCTTGTGAACATTATAGATGTCGACTGAATGTTACAGTCAGATTCGGTGTGGTTCGCAAGGCCGAGGACGGAGCAATGTGAGGGAGGGGCTGTCGACCGTGAAGTCAGTGAAAGTCCGCTTTCTCTGTCTGTTTACTCGGCTTTTTCTTTGCCTCCGTCTTCTGGCTTCACGGGCTCCGGCTCCTCCAGCAGGGCTTGTTGTCTCTCACTCTCCTTCACCACCTGCACGCCACAGTAGGTCACGAGTAACACTGAGAGGGTGGACAGAGGGAAACCTGGGAGTGAAACGCAGAAAAGAAGAGAGAGGAAAAGGAGAAGAAAGAGCATTAGACAAGTAGGATTTTAAAGGGACATCATGTCAGTTCTCTCTCTGATTAAGATTCTTTTATTCTCTGTGAAAGAAACCATCAAAAGAGGATGCTGTGTTTGTGTTGTTGTGTATGTGATATCAGGAGGATGGGGCGCCCTGAGATTCTGTTTCTTTTGATGTTGGCTGTTTTGCTCTTGCTTAAACTAGAAGTGACAAGAAGCCTTAGTTGTACTTTCATAATATGCTCTTCATGTTTCCTACCTTTGAAAATCAGCCGTCTTCCCACCAGTTTGGCAAACTCCAAACTGTTCAGAGCGAGAACATTGTAGAGGACGATGGCCCAGAAGTTGGCCGCATTGAACACACCTCGGATCCTGCGCGACATGGCTTCACCCATTGCACCCTTAATATAACGCAGAAGTGTGTTTGTTAAGTAATGTGGCACAGAATGACATACTGCATGAGAGTGTGTGAAAAGAGAGTGGTCTTCAGCTCAGTGTCTCTCACCTCTATGGTAGAAAATGGAGGCAGGGAGAAGAACTTGGCAACCCACAACTCAAAGTTGAGGCCGAAGCAGTTGAAGAAGGACCAGATATAGACCAGCTGACACGGGCCCAGCCACAGAGTGGTGATGGCGAAGGTGCAGATGGTTGCCAGGAGCTCCTTAAAGATTTTATCGTGGTCCCCACCGATGAAGTCATAAACATACCTGCAAAAATGACAACTCATATTTCATTTGCTTCTATGCACTGTATAGGACATAAACAGATGCTATGTGATCTAAACACTCACTTGCACAGCCAGTCGTTGATGCCTCTGTCAAAGTGCCTAAAAAAACAGACATTTTCAATGTTAAAATTTATCTCAATTTTATGGTTGACATGGTCAACAAAGAAACTACACGATAAAAATAAAAAGACTGAAAACTACACGTACGTTTCAGCAAAGACATAGAGCTTGGTGATACACTTGGGGGGCTGAGGAGGGTCCAGGTGATCCAGTGTAGACACGGTGTTGATGACTCCAAACATCATGGCTGCTTTCACCCAGTCATACACCAGGTTGGAATAAGCCAAACCAGCTGCAAAGGAACACATGGAAACAAAAGGCTGTACAGTGGCAGTTTGTATAAATAGTAAATGTCAGGTGAAAGTGATGCAGTAAGCCTTTTGGTAAATATTGAATGTTAGAAAGTTCACGGCCACATGTTGACAGTTGCAAAGTTTAATGACATGTTTTTTTTTTTTGGTAAAAGTTTCAATGTGGGTGGTTAACAAGAATCTGACTGATATATCACCTCACAGATATTAACAGTAGATATTGGCCAACAAATAAATAAATATATATATATATATATATATATATATATATATATATATTAGTTAGAATAAAATAGAAAGCAATGGTTAGGGTGATTTATAAAGTTTATTAAATAAATGGGACGTGTATGCAGAGAATCCCAGCTGAGCAGATGGAGGATAGCACTAGAAATGTTGGACATTTTTATGTATAGTGTATAATGTTCATTATTCTTTGATAAAATTATTCATATATAATGCTGTCATCTGTGAACCTTTGCATTGTTATTTGAATCCAAAAATTGCACACAATGCAAAAAATGCAATGCCCATCAAAAAGTCCTATTTATTCCAGCTCAAATATTGAATTCCTAAAATCATATTTTACTTTAGTAATCCAGAGGGAAATTGAACTATACTCTCTGTTATAGTAAGATACACTATACACATAGGCTTGAAAGCACAAACAGGACCTAGACATGCATATGCAGAGAGATGTCAGAGTGAGGGGGCTGCACCAGGACTGGTGCCCAGAGCAGTAAGGGTTTAGTGCCTTGCACAGGGGCACTTCACCAGTGCCTGGGAAGTGAACTGGCACCTCCAACCAAGTCTAATTCTATACTTTGTCCGTACTGGTACTTTATCCGGCGACCGTCCAGTTTGTGACCTGAATCCTTACAGACTGAGCTACTCCGGCTTCTTAAAAATGCTATCAGCATTTGTCTTGAAAATCCCAAATCAGTCGGGCTCGATTTACACTATTCCAAATGTTTCTCTGCTTTTAGCCAAGTATCCAAAAGGAGGTTAAATGTGACACAATCAATTTGTTTGGGCTTTTTTTTAATCTTTAGGCTTTATCTTTTTTAATTTCCAATTGGCAAAATAAACTCAATGATCTACAATGATAATGTCAAAGCCTTATAGTCTCTTAATTGTCTTATAAAAGATAAAAATGCGTATATGTAAAAACTAAATATGTACCAGACTTACTATTCTCACACACAGTTGGTTAAACTCACCCAGACACCAGTCGGACAGCTTGGAAACCAGCTTCATGTCAGTAGGGATTGTCAGGATGTAGAGGTAGTGGAAGAAGACGTCCACCACCAGAATCCCTCCAAGATGCAACAAAGCCTTGGTGGTGATGTTCCACATCTCTCTCTCCTTACGCGTCAGCTGGGTGTTGTTCGCCTGTGGAATCAAAAGTTTTCACTCGACAAGCCATTGTTGTTGTTTTTAAATAGTTTTTTTTACTGTTACCGTCCCAGAAAAAATATATTTCTTGAAGTGATATTGTCAAACTTGACATGGCTGCTCACATTTCGCTCACTTTAATTCTTTCCTCTCGTCAATCAACATTTTCAGATGAATCTTAAACCCTCACCTGGACATGATACTTATCGAAGGTCATGATGGGTCCAAAGAAGAAGAAGGGGAGGTAGAAGTTGTATTTCAGCAGGTCACAGAAAGTGTAGTTTCCGTCCTTCTTCTCACAGTTCTCTAAAGCGAAGCTCATACAGCGCATGATGCTGAAGCCACAGCCTCCGTAAAACAGGATGTCTTGCAGGTCAAAGGAGCCGGTCACTAAGGATTCCTGAAAAGGAGGTGAGAGTTATTCTGAGGCTCAAACATCATCATTATGAATATGGACGATGTCTCTTCAGTAGTATCACCGTCAATCAGTATGGCTGTTGCATAGCAAATCAAGCACTTTAAATAACACACCTGCACCATCTTCTATAGGATATATAACCATTAGCCTCATTCCAAGAGAGGTAGGAGCAACACTTTACATAGAAAATAATATCACAATATGATAACATTGTATTAAGGCTAATGTAGTCGTTATTAGTTTAACATCAAACTTCCTGTTTTTTTTTCCACTTTCTGAACTCTCTGTTTGTGTCGATTTAGCAACCCATTTGGACAAGGAGGTACCTTTCACCTCTTCGTTGATTTCGTCCTGTACATTTATAAGTAGCGTTTTTTAACTAATTAAATCCTAATTTAATATAACAGTCAAATGTTTGACTATTTGAGAATCTTATCTGAGGAAACTGTTCAAATAAAAGGCTGTTTCATCCTTTAATCTCCTCATCTGACACCTACAGAGCAGAGGTTTCAGGTATTAAAATAATCAGTCTTAATGCTGGTGGTCTCAGTGCTTTTGAAGCTTAAAATTGACATACTATGTATACATGTATTAATTTTTGTACATATTTGCACCTTTTTCATTTAATCAAAGGTATTTTTTATTCTCGCCGATATAACATAATATTAGTTTAAACCTTTCCAGTCTGTTTTCTTTTTATTTACAGTATTTCATTTTTAAAAGTAAGAAGGTTCATGTCTCAGCCTGTCTCTAGTGCTGCTGTAATATAAAAATTACCCCTCATGGCAGTCAGTGATGTCACTCCTCAACACATTCAGGGTCCTTTAAAGTGTCTGTTAAATAGAAGTTAAGTAAAGCTGATGAGGGAGATGAAAGCGCTTTGGTAAATATTGTCAAATAGCTGTAAGGACTAATTCTACATTAATAACGTAAAGGTTTCTTTGGGGGGGGGTTAAGTAGAGCCAATCAGATACATCAATAACAGATAGAAGTTATATATGTAATAACAACAGATACAAATGTAATTGAATGATTGCTATATGTCTACAGTTTAAACTCTAACTGAATGTTATGATGGTTTTTCAGCAGGATGTTTTTTTTTACTTTTGACTGTCCAAACCTTTGCACTTTACTGCATTGTCTTATTCACTGGTCTTTCTGCATTGTATCAATTATATCATTTTCTAATGGTAACCTCCTTGGCGCAGAATTGCCTTTAAAAGCATCCTCCTGGTCTTTAAAGTTCATAAGACCCTAAAACAGACACTTCTACAAGTACTCACCTGCCAGGAGTTATAAGGCTCCAGCTTGATGGAGGCTAGTGTGGCCAGGCCGGCCGCAAAGCTCAACCACTTGCTCTTGACCAGAGCGACACTGTAGAGGATGATGCAGTGAGACAGAACCAGAGCTATGAAGGTCCAGCCCATCGTCACCAGGACCGCCAAACCCCCATACACACCAAAGATCAAGGATCTGTGCTGTGGGGAAAGAGGAGCCAGCGTCAGTGTGAGCTCATGATGCCTCTACTATTCATCATGTATAATCCCACACACATGAAGAGTGCTGTTAGTTCAAGAACACACACACCACAATAGAAAATCATCAGGATGGAATGATTACATTGTGTCTGTTAGTAAAATACGATATTATCCATTTATGTTTTTGATGAAGGATTAAATGAAACACGTGACAAATGGTATAAAATTCACAAGTTTATTAATGTTACCTTACATCCTTCTATACCAATCTTCATTGTACGCATGAAACAAGACAGAAAACATGTTTAAAACATACTGAATTGTTTTAAAAATGTCAAAATATTTACATGAAGGATTGACTGGTTCTCTCTACACAGAACGGAAGTCATGCTCATGCAGCAAGGCAACAGTATGATAGGTTTTAGGGTAAAAGAACAACAAGTGATTTTGGTTTCAGCAGAAAAGGAAAGACTGACATTGAATCAGACTGAGAAGAATACCAGTCCAGGGCTTTGTGTTCACAGCAGTACATTGCATTTTTGCCTTCCACATATGAAAGGAAATTCCATGTTCGTCCTTGTCTTTTGCAAAATGTGTGTTAAAGCTCAAACACATGCACACATCACTCACAGATAATACATAAATATTGAATAGACACAGTTACACATTGTAGCAGACATGCAGTTTTACCTGTATGCACTCAGATTACCGTGCTAGCTCATGGACATGCACACTCATGCACGCACCTTTGGAGCTATCAGGGTGAATATCTTGGCAAAGATAACGTGACCGGCGAGAGCAAAAAGGATGTGGTTACGGAAAGTAGAGAACCACATCATCCACTCAAAGTCCGCAACATCCTGTGGGGCAAAAAACAAAAGATGCATTAATAACAAACACTCTGTGTTCGCATCTGTAAGTCCATTTATAGAACACAACGAGATATGTTGAAGGATTATTTATGAGCAAACTTACCATTTTCCTGCCAAAGTAATGCCATCCTGGTTTCACGCTTTCCTTGAAGGCCTTTCTGTTTACACTCTCTGAATGAAATAAAAAACATTATATTTATCAAACAAAACATAATAAACCGTGCACTTCAAAAACATTAATTCAATAATGACTGACCATATATGGTTCAAGGTTGAGTTCTTTTTCACTAAGATTTATCGCAGCTTCAATTTTTTAGGGTCAAATGTGAACATCTTTGGTGTAATTGTTGGATTATTCTGAGGGATTTAAAGGTGTTAGAGCTCATTCAACCCATTTTGATCATTTCAAATATTACATAAAGTACTCATAGTGAAGTGTTTCTATTTTGGACGCTGACACAACTACACTCACACTTTCCTCACCTGGTTTTAGGAGATTAGTTCACTCTTTACCCTGAATGAAACACTCAAACAGAACGGCTGGAAATAACAATATTAAACACACTACAACAAAAGATATCGCCACACCCTCTTATAGTACTTCCTCCTGCTCTGCCTGATCACACTAATAGCCGTGAAAAAGGAAATAAAAATGTGAGGGTCGGTCAGAGAAAGCCTCTTACTCCTTGGAGCGCAGCCAGGCTTCTATTACAGAGCTACTGTAGCGTGCAAGACCTGAGCAGCATTAAAGCCCCAAGACTGAGCGTCCAAAAATGGACATTTCAAGACACAGAGAGTAACTCCTGAAGAAAGACAATCAGGACAGAACAGTGACCGACAACAACACGGTCCTGAAAACCTCTGTGCTCAGACAGTGACAGACTGTACCACTCACTGGATTACACTCAGAGCATTCAAATCAGTGAGTTAGGAGGACAGTTTCAACGTTTTATTGTGTGGAGACATGCACACATTGGGTCAGTGTCTCTGAGTTGTAGACTGAGAAATCTCTATCATAAAAATAATTACAATCTAATTAGAGCGTCTTTAAACGGTCCTCATACTAATATGAATATGCAGGAATTCCTCAGGGTGGTGGTGTCTCTTTTAATCAGCTAAATGTGATCTGCTCAGAGCAGTTTTAGGTTAAATAGAGCAGAGTGTGGCATGACACTTGTGTAATAAGTTCTTGTCTCTACATGTTAAGTTTTATTTGAATTAGAAGTGTTTCCTGGAGTGTTTTTCTGTTCATAAAAGTAGATACAGCTCCGGAGCAGCTGCCCAAAAAGCATCATTCAACCTGACTTTGATGGATACAAGTGGATTACATTCCAGCATTTCGTTATCGATTTTAAACTGAGTTACATCAACAGTGTGGCATGTGCTTTGGACAATTCTTGACATGTCGAGCACTCACCACTTGAAGCCTCGAGTATCCAACTGCCTGCCCATATCAAGGCCCCGACGAGAACGACTCTGTAGAGATACAGCTCATATCTGGGGAGGGCAGCCTTGATCCCCATGGTGAATCTGCACACTGGAAGCCTAATGGGTAAAAAAAAAGCAATCAGCTGCATGTTATCCGACATGACTGAAGGCAAACAGCAAAGAAAAAAAAACATTTGGAACCAGATATGAAAGATCAAAAATATGTTGGTTTTTTTGTGTGTTTATCAAGCTTGGTTGAACCTGTGTTTAGAGGATGATGTTCAGATTCGATTGATTGAGAGGAAAATGTTTCTTTAATTGAATCCGAGACATTACGGTGAAGGCATTCCCAACATGCTTTGCATTAAGAGTGTGTGGGCTATGGTATAATAATGTGACTCATGTTTCAGACCTTGATTTTCACAACAAAACATAAAAGGTTTTGAGGCTTATGTCACTGTGGGGTTTTTACATGCAACACTTTCTCAAGCCAAATGGAACAACACCTACAATTTAGAACAGGTTCCTCATGGCAGAGACGGACAGAGGTGTTTGAAAGAGGTGGCATTTCACTAATAAGCCTTTAGGATCCACAGGGCAGTGACTTAAATAGGACTGCAGAGGAATCAGCACCGTCAGCTGCGCAACCCTACCTCTCCTTCCTATTATAGCTCTTGCAGTTGGTCTGCTGTACAGCAGGGCAGCTGCAGTGCTATGTGATCTGAGGCGCTGGGGAATCACTTCACAGAATATTTAGCCCTGACTGGAATGACCAAGAATGGTTCATCAGAGTAACAAAACAGATAGACAGCTCGTTTTCTGTGAGAACAATATGCTACACTTACACCTTGATGAGTGTGTTGGGGTTTGAGTGTGTGTCAGGCTCAGAAAGTTAAAGGAGTTGGACTAACAACTTGTCCATGCCTAGATGTAACCATGGCTAAGCAGGACCCCAGCAAAGCCTCCTGCATACAAATAGAGGATTACTGTTTCACTGCCCATGCACACAGAGCTGGTTACACAAAGGTTTTTTTTACATTGATGTTTCTGCACACTTTTATGTTTAAACCTATATATAGCCTATACATTTATTTTATTTTTTAAATACATTTGTTTTTACTAACCTTGTATCCGCTTCACACTGTCAAGATGAGCAGCAGTGTTTACAGCCCGACTCTTCTCTACAGGAATAAATGAAAGAAAAGAGGGCTGGCCGTGGTTTTCTAATTCATCCGTCTTTTGTCGCTACCGCTCCTTACGATCACCAGCCTCGGCCAGTCGGGATGTTGCGGACTCAACGAAAGGAGGAGGAGGTGGAGGAGGAGGAGGAGGGGGAGGGGGATATATTTATCCTTCACTACGGCACCGCAGTGAGGGGTGGTCCACAGCGCGCCCATCAAACCTTACTGGAGCGAACAAACACACTGGGACAAATGGTTAATATGAGGAAGAAAGCACCGCCCTGCAACAAAAGGATCCGACAATATCTCAGTGATGCAACATATCGCTGATATCATACACGTGAACTAGGACATGAAAATGTGTGTGTGTTTTGAAATTGAATTAGGACTTAACTGATTTATAATGACTGACAGCTGAAAATATATATATATATTTTTTTACTATAGGCCTTAATTCTTGAGTTAATGGTAATATTCATGCATGTGTCTTGCTGTAAAGTACTGTAAAGACTCTCATTCAAGTAATGAGAGTCAGCTGTACAACACCTCACTGGTATGGCAGGAGAAAAGCAAACTCTGGACTAAACTTTCATTTTTTTTCCAAACTTCAGAAGGTCTACACTTTTATTTATTTTTATGCACAGGTCTAATTTTTCCAATGTCCCTTTAACAGTTAGGTTCCACTTAAATTACACATATACATATGTTTTTATTCCTGAACGGGGTTATGTAATTGTTTATTTAGTCTATTTTTAATTGCACAGGTTTAACTTTATTTCATGTAGGGGCTTACTTAAATCTTTGTCTCGGGTTAATATATATGTATGGGAGGGGGGACAGCGGTTGTTTGTTTATTTGTAACGGATGTTTCATGTCGTGCATGTCTTTTGTAAACAGCTACTGGATGCTTTGAATTCCCCTCGGGATTAATAAAGTATCTACCTATCTATCTATCTATCTATGTGACAAAATAGCATCACATAGTGTAGACTGTCTGTGCATTCAACCGAAGTAGCCTATATGTGAATTTGGTGAAAGGTGTAGGCTTCATAGTGTAAATAGCCTACTTTATTATTTTTTTAATCACTGATTGACCTTGTTTCACTGCCTCTTGAGCTGCTTTAACATGTTGAATTTCCCCAATTCATAACTTGTGTATTAGGTACCTGAGCTTAGTTACCAAGTGGTCTAACTTTAGACAAATATATGCAAACACGAAATAACCCATGATATTTGGCTGCAAGCCACCAGGGCAATTACAACTACGATTAATATAATTGAATACCAATTCAGTATAAGCCTACTGTAATATTATTATATATTATTATTTTATTGGTGATGATATAACATGACAGGAGAAAATGGGTTTTATTTATGTAGGGCTACGTCTTTTATTTGTTTTAGCTTCTCTAAAACCTGATTTATGGTCGTAAACTTTAACAATAGCAACAATAATATTTTCCTTCATAGCCTTTTAGGCCTATTGTATTATAAATGCATTGTAGGCTCTACCCATCAACCCTCAACGTGGCCCTCAGGTCAATTTTTTACACATCAATTAATTGAAAACATAATGAAATCTGCCATGAAATCATAAAAAAACAGAAATATGTCCATAATAATATTTGATCACTGGTATATGTTGAGTTAAATTTGAGACATAATCGCCTGTAATCGCTTTTGTATCCTACAATGTGGCCCCTCTGGCAGTGAGAATTAAATGAATGTGGCCCCTTGCTGTGACCAAAGTTGCCCCCATCCCTGCTCTACCTAATGGAAGCATTTGCCTGATTTAAACACTAGGTGGCGCTATCGCCTTGTTAACATTACCCACAAACGGAGAAAGCGCACACACTTATCCTAAGGGTTTTGGATTACAGTCAACTATTTGCTCGGATTGTTGAAAGTGATGTTGTTTGCCCATGAGCCGGTTAAAAGGGTTTGTGGTATTCAATAACGCAGTTTCTATTACGTGTATATTTGTTTATAAGAAAAAGCTTCAGTTTATAAAACAACAGTAAAGAGGAAAGGAAGCTTGGAGAAGCCTCGTCCAAGCAGCTGCATAGGCTGAGTGAGAGAATCCATCACAGAAAACAAAACGCCCCCTCCCACTCCGAGTGCCCCCGCTTCACATGCAACTCAAAACACATAAAGCCTCCATGTTGCACTGGGACTGAAGGGCCGCTACACATGAACTGTGGTAGCTAACTTTACCGTTCAACAGCTTGCATGTTTTAAGATAAGAACAATCGTCCGACGGGCTTCCTTCTGTTTTGTTCGACACACGGCCTCACATTTCAGGATACCCGGAGCTTCAAGGCTAACACAAGCTACTTGCTAACTTCAGCTAGTTAGCAAATCAACCTTTGTTGCTTCTGTTTTTTTAAAGCTGTTTGCGCAGTTGGTTTTTTCCCACGAAGCTTTTTTTTGCTTTTGCAGCGATGATATTATACGGAGAGCCATAAATGACAGCCATTCTCCGGCTTCCTTTTAAACACCGTGCTAGCTGGCGGGCTAACACCGCTGACACAACACTTCAGCCCCGGACGGTCATCCTCTTCTTAACCCGCTAAGCTAACAGGAGTTAGCAACCACGTTAGTAACGAGTAACAGTGAGGGGAATACAACAGGAATAACTACCCGCATAAATGGACCACATGTCCATAATAACCCAAGTTTCCAACCCAAAGGAGGAGGAAATAATATGTTTCAACCAGGAAAAAGGTAAGGACAAGTCGGTAAACGGTGAACTAGCGCTAACGCATTAGCTCTCCGCTTCAATATGTTTAGACACTGGTTGACTATTTGTTTCACACTTTTCACCATTAATCACTGCAAGATACAGTCCACAACATGTTTGTAGGCCTACGCAACAAGTTTATGAGAGCAGGATCATCACGTTTTTGTGCTGTGCGTCAAATAGTGCGCATCCGTTCAGTTTTATCTGATTAAAAGTCAAAACTAATGTGACTGAACTTCATGTGTTCACACATCACGCTGAAGAAGAACAAGTGTGACTTGTCCATTTAATGTCCCAGGTTATCACTAAGCTGTTTGTTTTAGGGCCATATAACATGGCAAGCCCTTTTAATATTAAAACAGTCTGGCTGACAAGCAGCAATTTAGTTTTCACTAGTGGAAATGTTAATTTAAGATGTCTGTAATTACATTCTTAACATGTTGTAATTCCAGGTCAACATGTCAATAATGTAATTTCGACTTGTAAGAATTGCGTTTTTGTTATCTGTAATTAATTTATGATATCTGTCATGTTAGAACAATTGTCGATATAATAAATGAACTTTGTCAATTGTTGATATCAAGAATTAACATTTTTACTAGTGAGAATTGAGTTGTAGATATCATGAATTAGAATTGCGACATGTCAAAATGTCATTATGGATATGTCGACTTTGAATTACAACATGTAAAAATTGAATTACAGATATCTGTAATTCAATTTGAATAGAAGTCAATGGCACAAGCCGACTAGTTAGTAATGAAGTTACAGATATCTACAATGACCATTTCCACTAGTGGAAAATAAATTGTAGATATCTTTAATTAGAATTGTTACAAGTGAAAATTACATTGTGGATATGTCTGCTTGATATCTACAATTGCTATTACCGCTAATACTTAAATGTCAAAAGGGCTTGCCATATGTATAACAGTACAAATGATCTGATAGGTGACTCATTCCTGCTCATTAAATGAATCACCGCCGCAAGAATCTGAAAAGTTCATGGTGGTTTGATCCGATGGGCTGCAAAAGTTTTACTTTGACGTGGCTTCCCAGAAAACTGGGGTGTTTGATGTAAAATGTCTGGAGAAGTATTTTGCTCGAGATATGAATGTTTGATGTTAGAGAGTAATCACTTCTGTGGTCTCATTGTAGGATGCACAGGTTTGCACAGGCCATTCACTGATCTGCAGTTTGCCCATGTTGTTAACAGTAACTACCGAGATAAAATCACTTGTAAAGGCTCTCTTGTGAATTTTCTATGTTTTGTATTCAGTTGTAAGTTTCGTATTAGTAATGATGGATTTTTTCAGCAAAATTGAACCTATCGCAACCCTTTCTTTATTTTAAGTGAATATTCTCCCACATAAAAGGGAATATCAGAGGCAAAGTGATTTTCTAGTGCCTTGATTTCACTACACTCCATCATTTTTTTTATTATCCCTCCACTCACTATTTAGTACAGCATGGCTTTTTTTTATTGTGCTGATATTGGCCTAGAACAGATATATCTGTATTGGTCTAAATGTTTACAGATAAATCATCAAGTGATTTGTTGAGCATGGTTTAAAATAAACTCAGAACTGTCTTCAGCACATGGAGCAGAGTGTCACAGCTAAGCAGCTCTGGGTTAGCACGATAGGTTAGCACTTGAGTTGACTGACTGTATAATGAGGTTTAGTTTTTTTACTTTAAGGTATTTTTATTAAGGAAACAGCCTCCTGAGTAGACATGAATAGACATGTCTTCAATTTGATCAGTTCATAATAAAACATATGATCAGTTCATAATAAACCATAAAAATAAGTCCATACAAAATAGATAACCTCTCTTTATCAGTACCCGTTTAAGCCTATACAGGTTGGGCTACACTTTTTAGTAGGGCCCAACCGATATGGGATTTTTTAGGGCCAATACCAAGTTTTTCTTCCTCCTTCACATTTTCGTTCTGTGAAAAGGCCAAAATGAAAAGAAAATATTCCTCTACATTGTGCTGCTTAAAAATAACTAAATAAATCAGATCAAATAAATATTAAGGAGAGAAAAGAATCAGACACCCATTTATCGGCCGATATCTTTCTTGGATCTATTTTAGATCCTTAGTGATAGATACACGCATTTACTGAGTTAATCCCTGTGTTTCCCCTACCATTATATTAGGGGGGGCGGCCTGCCAAATGAAATGCTATTTGACTGGTGGATAAATCTAGTAATATCAATGCATACCAGAAATCAAATTAGCCGCTAGTCACTTGATATGCTAATATCGATAGATGTTATCGGCTGGCTGATTAATCAGTCAGGCTCTAGTTTTTGGCATGATCTGCAGCTCAAGCCAAATCTCATCCACACAATCATTTCAGCTGGTCTCCATTGAGTCCTGTTCCTGGGGCTACCCTGACACTTTCCGGGTCACACAGGCCCATGGGATGTGTTTCAGTATCACATCTCAAACGTCACATGTCAGACCATTAGTAATGTGAGAACTTAAGCTTTTAGCCACGGCAATGCTTTCTCCTGAGGGAACAGAGGTATCCCTCAGTAACTACCATTGACTCAATGCAACTTGAACATGCGAGTGGATCATTTAAGGTATTATCATTTCAGGTATATGGGAGTTGAGGGGGAATATCATTGCAGATTGGGATTTGACCCCCACACTAATTATTTGTGGCAGGCAGGACAAATAAAGTGTAAATAGTTTTGACCAGTTCAGTACATGTTTGTTAAGGACACATTGTATTCTGGTAACTTTATTCTAGGCTTGCAATCATTATGCTTATGAAATGTTTCAAGCTGTTATAACACTTTAGTTGCATATTGTTGTTTACCAATAGAGAGATTTGAGTAGCTCTTAACAGTCACTCAGCAGGAATTCAACACGCTGCATCAAAATCGCACCTTGTATTGGTCTGAATTGACTGTTATACTGGACACAGTTGAGTTAGATTAAAAAGTAGAGCAGCAATGTTTGTGTTTGTCTGCTACCTCTTCTGTTTTCTTCTAAGAATAACTCACACACATTTCTTTCCCTGGGGCTAAGTCAAATATTACCGGCATTATAAGAATAGAACAGCGTTGGTCTTTCTTTCTTTTGTTTGAGACTTTTTGAAAACTGTAGTCTTTGATTGTGTGGTGCGTAATTATGATTTATGTGAAGCCGTGATTAAAAAAAAAAAAAAAAAAGATTCATGAAATTATTTTGACTAGCTGTAGTCATTGCGATTATATTACAAGTATGCAACGATTTTATAGTCTCTTATCTGGTGCCAAGCACTGAACGTGAAGCCCATCTCAGCAGCTGTCCTGGAGGAATCTGACAGGTAGTCTTCTGCTGCTTGAACAGGCTCCAAACTGTCTGGACAAAATTGACTACCTTTGCTCTCAGTGTTTCTCTGCTGACTGTCTCAGGACATGTGCCTGGCTTCCACACTGGTTTAGCTGCCAAGCAGCGGACTAAATATAGACTCACTGCCCTGTTGGTCAGAGCACCACTGACCTCAAGGCCGAGTATAACTACAGCAGAGATGACAATAATCTGTTTTCTATCCATGTAGTCATACTCTGTCTGCTTAAGTTTGGGACAACAACTTTGTTTTCAAAAGAAGATAAAAAGGGCTGTGGTCTCAGTGCCCAAATTGTTTGGTTTTGGGAGGGTGTTTATGAAGAGTGTTTTAACTAATTAAAGTTGGCACTCCTCATATTTTTGAGTTAAAACTTGATTGCATTTCTGAGATGCGTGGGTGGCTTTACACCATCCCGTCTCCCTTCTCCGTTGTCAAGGAATCGCAGAACATGTTGAAGACCTATATAAGTGTGGTAAACATTGAACATTGTATTTTGTAACATCATCGATATCACACTATAATTATTTTGGATCCCTTAGTTGAGATCCTGAAGTTTGACTTGCAAATGTAAAGTCAAATCACAACTGGAAAACAAACAGATGTACTGGTAAGTTGTGTAATACTCTTCCTAACACAGGTTTAGTGGGGTAATAGGAACGCTACCTAATGCTTAATATTATTGAATTTTCTTAATTTCCCCCAGAAATTCATACAAAATATAATTTATTCTTAAACTTCGACTGAGACATTCTATTTTGTAATAAAAGGCGTGTTGTTTTTTTGATTATGACAAACACAGTGACATGGTTATTAGCTCTGTCATATCATTGCAAGAATATTCTGAGTAAATTTAAAGAGCCAGTTACCTCCCACAGCGTAAATACAAGGCATTGGCTAAGTCAAGGAAAATAAAGGTTAGAGGTATAGTGAAGTTACTCTAAATGCCTAAATGCCTGGACTTTAAAAATAATGGTTGCTTTTTTAATTTTTTTTGATATCTTTTATTAATCCCTGAGGGTAAATTCGGGTTAACACTGTTATTTTATAGGGACATGCTTCTCACACAAATAGATGTCAGAGTGGGGCTGCTACAAACTGCTAAGCGGAGAGCGCACCCGAGCAGTTGGGGGTTCGGTGCCTTGCTCAAGGGCACATCGGCAGTACTCGGGAAGTGCCCTGGCACCTCTCCAGCTCTTGCATATCATTTTCTATTTACCTCCTTTTTTAAAAAAATTGGTTGAATCTTTTTGGATAGTTGCCATTGTAAAATGTATGTATATACATGGAGTGCTTGTCTTCAAATGACATGAAGAAATTACACTTATAAAAACATATATAAAACAACTTTCAGGTTACATAATTTACATATTAAGCAATACTACAGGTCTGTTGCCATACTTCTCCGGCTAAACACAAACACATTTGCTGTTTGGATATTGGTTATATTGTCAATATCTGCAATGTTGTATAAAGATCAGAATATTTTTTATTGTTAATTTATCTTCTATATCTTTGGAAAGCTGCATGCTAGAGTTGTAAGCAGACAGCTGCTCTGTTCTAACAAGGCTCTGGTGTTATTGTCCCTCTTTCTGGCCACAAACAACACTTTCTTGTGGAGACTTGATTCAGTCTGAATGAATCCATATTAAGAAATACAATACCTGAGTTCTTGTAATTTTTTATCCCTCTTTCTGTGTTGAAAACTGCCGTTCTTTTAAGCCACATCCCAGTGCTTTGTGTTGAGTTTTTTAACCAATCTGAGCCTGGGCTGTTAAGTTTCCACACACAAGAGAGGCTCTGTGTCAGTCATTGCTGATTTTAAAGTGTTTGTGCAGTGCGACAGTAATACCTCAGTCCCTTTATCTACCTTTTTATATTATGTATATTGTTCTTTGCGTGTATAGCATCGCAAAAGGCAAACCTTGTGTCAAGAAAATCTTGAAAAATCCTGGAGGGACTGATTGAATTTAAATCAAACCTTCTTGTGAGTAAACATCTTCCCTCTCTTTATCTTCAGGTGAGTGATGTGTGTTTGAGGCAGAGTTGTGCTCTGTGCATGACTCAGACATCCTGTGTGTTTTCTGAGGGTCTTTGTGTACAGGAATTGGTTGGTTGTGCTGATGAATCACAGGAGGCTGACAACTGTCCCAGTTTTCCATGGATACAGAGCTAAAGTGACAAGACAAAGTCTAGTTTAACAAAGGAAGTCTTTGGCCCTCATTAGGTTATTTTTAGATTTAAACCCGGCTTATTAGGGCAGATATGATGATCTTTCAGCAAACCTCTCTGACTGAAGTTCAGCGGGGACCATAGAGAGCAATTTGGTTAATTTCCCTTTAGAGCTATTTCATAATGTCACAAAGAAAGCAATGGATCTTAAAATCAGTATGTAGTACGTTTTTTTTATTTTGTGGTTGCTGCAGTGTTGTGTCAACGTTTGGTATTTTCCAGTGGATAGGGTCAGATGGTAGCCTTAATTCTCTGGAAACATTGGGCAGAAGTTGGACTTTATCATACATCCTTTTCTCTTTTCTGTTCCTCCTTTCTGTTGGCATTTCCATGTGTCTTTTGACATAAAATAAAAGGATACCCCCCCCCCCCCAGAGGATTGACTACATATAAAAAAGTGAGGAGCATAACATGTTTCTTCATGGCTCTTGATTGGTTTATTCTCTATTTTTTTTTCACCTTCAACTTTTTGGTGTTGCCATCTTTCAAAAAAAAAAAAAAAACTCTCTATGGCCGTCAGTACAAAGGATCAGGAGCCCTTTATTGCAGATTACTTTATTTATTCTGATTTTGCTGTTATAAAGCACCCAAGACCATGTTGTCATGTAGAACATAAGTGTGTTTACTCCTGTTACTTTCACGCAGGAATCACACTCGTATGTAGTCTGTGGTCCTCGTCCCACCGGCTGTGGATTTTAAATCAGACCGTGGCTCTTTCCTGCATGTCATCCCCCACTCTCCCCTCCCAACATATCCCCTCTCTCTTTAGCTGTCTATCCATTATCCAATAAAGACAAAAAGGCCCCAAAAATAACTTGCATAAACAAATAACACAACCACACGTAACATGTGAAACAGCATAGCTCAAGACACAAAAACACTGTCCTTGATTATGTCTAATGTATGCTGGAAGTGGATTTGAAAACTCCTTCCCCTTAGTCAGTGCAAGAGCTAAAGAGACCACTAAGTGTATTGTTGTTTTAAGGAGTTCATCTGATGATTAACATGTTAGAGCCAGGTGTAATGACTCAACAGCATAATTGGCAACGTGACACATCTCATCGTGTGTTGAATGTATTGTTATGTCCCTAGAACTACATGCTGTTTTAATTATCCATCATTATTGTTTCAGTTATCACGTGTACAAGTTTAAACATTTCTTTAAAAAGTCACTCAAATTGAAAGGATGCATATTGTACCTAACTTATCTGGAGGTGAATGAGGTTGTATCTCCAGAAAGTAAAGATAAGGTCAAATAGCCAGCAGTGTGATTTCTTGAGGCTGTGCTCTGCTGTCTGATACCTTTTCCTGCATTCATGAATATGTTTACTCGTGGAATATACAATTGAAGTATTTTGATAAAGTAAAAGACTGTGGTTACTCAATATTATCATTGAAAGGATAGCTTTGCTGGTATTAGCAGAAGTATTTGAAAGTCTTCTGTCTTCACTAATATTTTGTTTATAAAGCGTGTTCGTCATTTTATGTATCTTTTTTATGATGAAAGCCTAAAGGCATGACATAATGTTCTTTGCTGGTCTTCAGTTGCAAAAGCATTCTGATAGTGAGCTGAGGGGAAAGAAGGGAGGGCACATGGGTGGAGAGGAATGCAGCCTTGTATAGGCCCTGCGTGGGTCTGAGGGCCTCCCACCTCCTCCCTCCCCTCGTCTCTTTGCATGTCCAGGCTGCTTCAGTCACTCACCTGCCAGCTGAAACATGGGAAACGTAAGCAAGCGTTCAAAATGGAGAACCCCAAGGCCAATCAGGAGATGGGATCCACGGCTGGGCAGGATCCATGAGGAGGGAGGGTTGTGCAGCCTCCCAACTTGTCACTATTAATATAAGCTGAGTGTCTGATTTAGGCCCCGCTCTGTAGTCCTGGAATGAGAGGCGATTTGCAATCAGAGGCGAGCACGCACTAAACTGTCGCTATGTGTGACTGATGAGGTCACCCCAGTCAGCCGAGTTATTTTCTGATCAGTACTTCTGCCAGACTGGGGCAACAAAACCAACACTAATGCCATTTAATCACACTGTCAAGGTCTCACCTATTGTGATTGAGTGCAGCTCACACCACTGTGGTCACTTAGCAAAAGTGTAACGAACATATAACTGTTTGTTCACAGATATTCAAGCACCATCCACAGATCAGCATGCAAAACATAAACTCTTCCCATCTTCAGCCTGCTACATTTTTATGACAACCATTTGCATTCCCACTTGTTCCCCCTCCGCTCTCGCACCCCTCCCTGTTGTTTTGACAGCGTCCCAGTCGAACAGCAGCCTAAAGAAGCAGAGGAGCCGGAGCATCTTTAGCACATTCTTCTGCTGCTTCCGCAATTACAATGTGGAACCCCCAGCCAACAACACCAACACCAGCGCCCTGCCTCCACCTGTTGAGGAGAATGGATCTCCTCCCAAGGTGAGCTGCTGCTCTACCAACCACACACTGTTTGTTTCTTTTTATCGATGTGGACTCTTTTTGTGTCTTTTTTGTTGTCCTTCCTACCCCTCACCCTGTTTTTGTACATGTGTATCTGTCTCTTTTATGTTATAGTGTGACCAGGTCGAGGTCATCCCTGTCCCTAGTGTATGTATTGCATTTTATTTCTTTTCCTCTGCATGAAGGCTGAGTGGGCTGCTGCTGGCACATCCTCTCTATGTGGGCTCCAGTGCTCCTCAGAGAGCTTTTGCTCGGCTATCGTACTGCGGTTCATTTTCAGCCGATGGTTGCACTGGCTTTTGGAAGGTGTATGTTCACCTGTGGGTTTAAGTGGTGCCGCAGTGACTGATCTGCATGAGTGATCCTCTGTGGTTTGTATGCTCTCAGAAATACTGTGACACTAACTTTCTAACAAGTTCAGTTTTGGAACTATTTTAATTCATCAGGTGCTTCCATGCCAGAAGTAAAGTAAAAGTATTATAATACAACTCCTGCACTGAGCCATACTTTCCCCACATAACTTCATCCTATCATGTTTTAAGTTTATCAGCATTTCCAGACTGATAAGAGATCTTTATTTTTTTGCTCAGCAGCTTACCTTTTCATGGACGAGATGTTGTGAAAAATGTTATCAAATCTTCACAGATCTCCAGGGGGGAAGGCCTAAAAGTCCTAGACTAAAGGAGTTAATCCTGACTGATTAAATAACCTGTTTAGATCATGCACATATGAATTATCATGTGCACCAGAGGAAGCAACATAGCTCATCTGATCTTGTTTAAACACACAGGAAAGCAGATTCAAACAAAATTGACTAAAAAACTTATGAAGCGATGCTTTGCATAAAAGAAAAGTCTTGAAGAAAATGTTTGGGCAGACATACAGTAGGAAACATGGGTTGTCTGTTCTCCAAAAACAACTAGGGGTGTGATTGTATCTGATCCGGTTTTGTCAGCAGTTGCATGCTAATCAAGTTACTTTGCAATACTTCTAGGTGCTTTGTATCCATGTAGATCTCACTCACATGAGCCATGATGGCCCCACTTTGAACGTATTCCCATGATCTTTCTGATTTTAAATGAAGCATATTAGTTAATATTAATGGCCTGAACATTGATACCGACCGAGGTTATTAAACCAGAATTGCCCTATGACTGTTAAATGAGTGATTACACTTAGGAGTTTACCTAAAACTCCTTTAGTCGTAGCCTGGCCTTGCAGCTTTACCTTCTATGAGTTAGGCGTCTGTAAAGAGGGTGTGTCCTGTGTTTTTATTTGGTGTCCTCAGGGTGTTGTTTTTAAGATAAGAACGAGTCTATTAAATGCATCATTTAAGACATTGCTTTATCAAGCTTCATTGTCACCCACTCTTCCTAACATGGTGTTTGCTTTTTGCTCAGCCTTGGACATTAATTTACGCAAAAAAAATGTGTCTTAATCTCTCTCTCTCTCTCTGGTTTTCTCTCTCTGTTACTCTCCATCCCCCTCTCCGTATATCTGACATAATCTGCATTGTCTATTTCTACCCAGCCACCAGCCAAATACCTCCTACCTGAGATGATAATATCTGACTATGGCAAAAAGTGTGTGGTGATTGACTTGGATGAAACGCTCGTCCACAGTTCATTCAAGGTAAGAAGAGGCTCGAGTTTTCTGTTAATGCAAACAGCTATAAAGCTGTCTCTGAGTGTGAGTGTGAGCCACTTAAGGTCTTTTATATTAGTGAGAAGTCACCAGCTGGATTTACTATTTTAATGATAAAATCCTAAATCTAACAATGTTGTTCACATAACTATTTCCTGTAACATTATAAATCATACTGTGTATATAAACCGCTTTGCAACAAGAAGAATACATGTTGTATAAGTGATGCTTTATACCCAAGAGCCAAACAATAACCGGCCTGAAGTCAAAGCCGTGTCAAACCATTAGATCACTGTGTAAACACAGGCAGGAGAGGAGCAGGTGGTGGAGGATGTGCTGAAGTAACAACAGCAGAGATAATACTCTCCTGATTGTGCAGTAAAAAATAAGAGCAGGCTGGATGTAGGCCAGAGGATGAGCCTGCTGATGTTTCTCTTTAAGTTCCTCTTTAAGCTTTAACAAGCTTTGTCACGTATAGAAAATGATGATGATTGTGGTCCTCTTCATCCATTCTTTTTTTCCACCCTGTCTGAGGAAGGCGTCCTAGTTCTCTGTTGGGTTAGACTGCTAGAGGGACCGCAGACACTGAAAAGAAAATTGTGATGTCTTTGTTTTGGCAGAAAATAAATGGACTATATTATTATTCTTTCAGCAAGAGTTTAGACAATCTGCAACATGTCAAGTTAGTGTTCCTAGCAGGACCTCTGCTGGTCAGATGTAGTACTACATCAACTGTCTGAATGCCTCAGATGTTCTTTTGTGTTTCCTCTCACAGCCCATCAGCAATGCTGATTTCATTGTTCCAGTGGAGATCGATGGTACCGTTCATCAGGTATTACACACAGACCGTAATGAGACATGATACAAGGCTGCATATCTTTTTATTCAGGAATGTTTCAATGTGAAGATCCTGAAGAGACTGGCTGTGATCCAGTTCAAGTAATCCAGGATAGGCTGTGTGTATCCTGGTCGGCCTATTCATGATTACTTGCACTGGGTGGTAGTCGCTTGCAAAGAGATGAGGGCGTCTAAACTGTGAGTAAGAATAACGTCTGTGAAGGAGGGTTGTCACCAAGTAGAAGATTTTTGATAATGTAAAAACAAGTAACAGGAAAATGCAGAACTGTACGATATGAAAACCTTCTAAAACAATCCTGACACCTGTGTTTAAGTATGCATGTTGTTTTCCTCTAACCTGGGCCTAAAATCTGCTGCGTCCTGCAGGTTTATGTGCTGAAGCGACCCCATGTGGATGAGTTTCTTCAAAAGATGGGCGAGCTTTTTGAATGTGTGCTCTTCACAGCCAGCCTTGCCAAGGTGAGTTGAGCTCGGACGTCTTTTATTCTGACATGAGTTTTGGTTAACGAGCCAATGTCTGCCGTGAAAGAACATTTTATATATTTCCTTGTTTTGCTCTGCGTTTTTCCTCTGCTCTAGCTGTCTGTTATTTCACACTTCCTCTGTTTCACTCTCCTTCTGTGTGTCTTTGCATCTTAGACAATAATGCATGGGTAAGTTTAATGGAGGAGACAGAGAAGAGCCTGCTGTTTGTGCCTTAGCAAATATTCCCCGCGCTGAGTTTAAAGCAGCAGTAGGTGTCAGTGTTGCTTGTTGTACAGTCTAGTAAACCCTGAGGCATCTTCCTTGTCAGGTAGAAGTCTGTGAAGGATCACCTGCTTTGAATAATAGTGTAGCACTTTAGATCTGTTCAGAAGTCTTTACAACAGTTTATCGCTGTCTTTTTCTTTCTGTCTTTCAGGACATATCTAATGTTTGTGTAACACTTTCTGTGTGTGTTTGTCTTGGACAGTATGCAGACCCTGTGGCAGACCTGCTGGACCAGTGGGGCGTGTTTCGAGCACGACTCTTCAGAGAGTCCTGCGTTTTTCACAGAGGGAACTATGTCAAAGACCTCAGCCGGCTGGGACGAGAGCTCAGCAACGTCATCATTGTGGACAATTCACCCGCCTCGTACATTTTCCACCCAGAAAACGCTGTAAGTGTCAGAAACCAGAAATAGAACGGTCATAGCGTCCGTGATATACTCTGCCTTGCAGCCAGTTAGTCTTCCTATCACCCTGAATGTTTCTATCATCTTGAAGCTCATAGAAATTGTGGCTACTATAGTAAAAACAAATGTAAAAAATTCAAGTTAAGAGCCTCATTAATATAATCAAAACATTTCAGACATCTGTTAACAGAATAACAGTGGAAACAGGCTCACACTTTGTCTATTTATTGTGATAAATAACCAAATAAAACCAAAACAAATATCAGAGGTCTCTAAAACTTGATTGTTGATTTACAAATTATAAATTTAGTTGGCTACTTTCGGTTGTCCTCCCCGTGACTTGAAGTCGATCTGTATTTGTCTTTTACAGTTCATTTGTCTGGGGTGTGTTTCCATTTGTACATTGGTATTATTTGTGATAACGTTGATATAAAATAAAAGCTAACTGAATGTGGTCTCCCGCCTCTAAAGGTTCCGGTCCAGTCCTGGTTTGACGATATGAATGACACAGAGCTCCTGGACCTGCTGCCTTTCTTTGAGGGACTCAGCAAAGAGGAAGAGGTTTACGGGGTCCTGCAGAACCTAAGAGGCAGGTAGCAGGACACACCACAGTCTTCCTCTCTGTCCACCTCCGCCCGTCTCTACAGCCACATCATCTCTCAGACTCAGGCAGATCCTCCCACACGCGACCCTCTTGTCTCTGCCCCAAGGGGACGCCATGGAGTCTCACTGTGGAAACCGTCACGTTTAACCCCGTCTTATTTCCTGGTGACCGGCTGCCTTCTGAGTGCAATCAGAAAGAAAAAAAAAAAAACCCAAACACTAAATATCCCAGGAGCACTGTGTTTCACCAGAAGACACACGTGAACGTGTACAGAGCGCCCTATGTTGGTAATACTTGGGACAAAAAGCTAAGAGGATTGAACTCTGGTCTTTATTTTCAAACCAACAAAGTTTTACTATTCGGTGAAGTGCTTGTTATGAAACCAAAAAAAAAAGGAAACAACTTTTTTTTTCGGAAACTTCTTTTGTGGTACCACACAAAAGCCTGAGAAGATTTAGTCCTCGTATTGTTGCTATGCAGGCAGTTTCTGGTCGTAGGAAGGACTGTGATTCTCTTTTCTTACCGAATGAAGTGCCTTGTGTGAATGTTGTTTATATAGGGAGATATTTTGTACATGGCATATTTCCAGAGTACTCCTGTCTTGACACACAATATGCTTTAAAGTGGACACAGAATATCTTGATAAACAAGTTTGACTTTGGTTTTCTTTGAACATCAAACGCTGGGTAAAAGTCTCCATAGTATTCTCTTTATTTTCCCAGTATGCTTGTGCCATTATCTAGATGTGACTTTGTTTCTTTCTGATTTCATTATATGTAGAACTAGTTACTTTGTTTCAGGCAAAGGAGTATGTTTGCAATTGTGAACCTTATGCCCGACCTTTACAGTAGATCTTTGCGTTTGATAGTTTTGATCTGAATGCTCAGATAAAATGTGCCATTTATTTCTGTCTCTCATATGATTCTCCCTCCCCTCCTTCATCTCATTTTATGAACTGCCAAATAAGGACGTTGTTTTGAACAGGCTTCATATCTTTTCCAGGGGTTCAGCTAACATCTAAAACCATTAGTAAGTATATCATTCTAGGTTTGATTCTTTTGACAAATAGCTGTCAAATACATTAGTCCGGTTTTTCATGTTACGCGCTCCTCGTTTGTCTTGCTTATCATACGGCTAACTTTTAGCCCGCTGCTTTTTTTCTTTCTTCTTCTTTGGCACACGATGTGCAGCTTCACAGCGAGGGGATTATCCTCCTCCAGAATTGTACACAGTTGCAAAGGTATCCCTTTTTTCTTTTTTCTTCAAATGGTCAGATCTTACAGGAAATGGGTTGAGTGCCATGTTTCTATGTTTTCATGAGGTCGGTGTCTTTAAGGGAGTATAGTTCAGTGTCTGGACGGTGTTAAAATCACACCATCTCTCTTGATTTACATCCAGTGATGGCCGTTGTTTAAACCAGTGGAGACAGCGTGTGGTGTTTACCTTCCCAGACTCTCTTTAACTGCTCTTCACCTCAGTGCCTACGTCTTGAGAGGAGCCACACAAACCCAATGCTGCAACATTAGCTACCATGGCAATAACCTTTTTGGGGGAAAGTTTCCAACCCGAGTGTTTGGTTTGGGTGTCCGGAGCACTTGACACAGCTCGCCAGCAGAGGTTTGGTTGACAGTGCAGGCTGGCTTAGTTATCGTAATGACTTTAAGTGTTAATTATTGAACTTTTAACCTTTTTTTTGTCTATAATTTGACCTAAAAATTAGACAAATAATTTTGGTCTTTTTTAAGAAAGAAGTTTGATTTAATTTTATTTTTAGAATCAAAATACTGAAACAACTTGAATGTTGCTCTTTTATTTCAGCAACATTAGCCAAACAACCTTGTATAGTGAACTTCATTGCCACAGTTATATCAGCTTCTGTTTTGGAAGAAAGTAAAAAAATAAATTAAAAAAAAGACGCCTTCCAAACCTTCAGTGCTCCGTGTTGGTCCATCGACATGCAAGGGGCCGACTAAAAGTGGAACAATACGGGAGCACTGCAGAAGAACTGTGAAGAACCTCATCAGGGCGTTGATGCCTTACTGCCTGTGGAGGCACAAAGCAATGTTTCTTCATTTACTCCAACATCACATCTACGACTTTAAGCATCTTCTCATTAGCATTTACTTTATGGAGTGTAAAGAAGCGAGCGTATATGGCCAGTCGGGTGACCTAACATTGGAAGGAAATACAAACGAGCTAATGAAGCATGAAATCCTTTCAGCTTTATTTGGCCGTTTTTGCTTGGTTTATGGGTCATGATGTTTTTTTGTAAAGACCTACGCAACTTCATGATTCCCGACATTTTTCTGTCTCGTCGTCAGGCTGCTGCTTCTTCAGGCGTATCAGAATTTTTTTTTTTTTTTTTTTTTTTTTTTTGTAATACGTGTTGGTGGTGAGTGTCGAGCTCATGAAGATGGTTTCAGTGCAATGTCCTTTTATAAGACTTTCCTCCACCTCTCAATGATTTACCTTTCTCTGAAAACGTTGTTTGTATCATTGTGATATTTTTCTACCAACCGTTTGTCAGTATTTGGTTTTAAAAAGTCGCCTATGATCGGTTGTATTCATTGTTTTTCTCATCCTGTAATCTCCTCTCTCTCTCTTGCCTTTGGTGATAAATCTCAGTCAGGTCTCGTCTCTCCTATCAGGGGACATACACGTGTGTGTGTGTAAGTGTGTGTGTGTGTGTGTGTGTGCGTGCACAGACGTCTTGTTTGTGCGTCCTTACAGTGTTTCTTTGTGTATCACCTCACTCATAATCACAGTCATCATTTTTTTGTATTGATTTCACACCAAAGTTCTACAACTCTTGAGTTCAAGTCACTGTGCATTTTATTTTCTAAATATTTGCTTCTTCTTCTTTTTTAACACTTGTTGGTTCTTGTTGGCTTACTTTGCGTGTTGTCATCCTGAGCATCACTGTTTCTCTTTCTTTCCATAATAAAAGGCTTCATTGAAACTAACCTGTAATGTCTGTTTTTCTTTTTTTTTTTTTAATCAGATGTTTGGTAGAGTTCATAAAATCAGGCCAAAGATCATCACTTCAGATGGTGTGATTGAGGTTTCCATCGTCTGTATGTTCCCGTTTTTGACTATTAACACAAAAGTCATGAGAGAGATCGGCACTTTGTTCTGAGAATATATTTTACAGTGAAGTCATTCATTTATCTGCACTTTTCCCCCTGCCAATAATGTCACAATAAAGCACATACGTATGGAGAATGTTGCTTGTCCTCTTGTCTGTTGACTAACTACAAAAACTGTTTTATTTCAACCTTCATGAGCATGCAGTGGTGAGACATTATATCTGAGAACAATCTCACCTCTTGTGAAAAGTTAGCCAGTACCACAAATGAACTTAGGAACTTTTGATTTGTGTTGATTTTGGCGACCCTGTGGACTATCTGGACTAGTCATTAATTTGCCATTTATGTTCAGTACAATAAGTAGTAGTGTTTTTAAGCAATAAATCTCATCCTGCTTTTTAAAATGTAGAAGTGCAGTTAATCTCTTAGCCTGCCACCTACTCCACGGTAGGCAGTGGTTTCACGCACTATTAACAAAGATATGATCCATCTTGTTGCTGATTGTCTCGTTTGCTTTTGTAGGTCATAAAAAGGCATTACTGATTAATTCCAGTCTGTATTTATAACCGGCCAAAAACTCCACTCAGGGGCTTCAAACTGAGGTAGGCAACTTTGGAAAACAAGAAAAAGCTCAAATGATCAAAGCAGAAACATTTACTTCCACCGCACACCTCCAAAATATAAACTCAACATGCTCTGCCTCAACTTTAATGCAGGAAAAGTCTAGGAGAGTTCAGAGCGTTGTGGTCTTGTTAACTGTGTTTCACTTCATTTCGCCGTCCTTTCTTTTGTGAAACCAGCCGATCAGCTTTAACTGTGGAAACCACTTAGACACGGTGAGTGTGAGCAGGAAAACCCTCCAACCAAATAAGATGACTGGACAGACTTGTTGTTGTGACATTCACAAACACAGGAATTTCCCATTTCGTTTTCAAAGCTTTAAATTCCTATCTTTATTCGGATGTAAGACTTATATTGGTTAGAAGAAAAAGTGCATCCAGAATATCTAACCCCACCATTAGTCTTCATTAATTTCCTATTTGCCCACTTTAAAGCACAGGAGAAAACTATCAACACAACATTTAGCGTCTTCTTACTCAGACATTGACAATCTTTTTAAAGAGCGTTTCTTTTTCTTTTTTGGGCGTGGCAGTAGCTCAGTCTGTAGGGACTTGGGTTGGGAATCAGAGGGTTGTCAGTCCAAGTCCCGGCACGGACCAAGTCTGGATATTGATTTTGTAGCTGGAGAGGTGCTAGTCCACTTCCTGAGCACTGCCGAGGTGCACTTGAGCAAGGCACCGAACCCCAAAAAACTGCTCTGGAGCGCTCACTGTGGGCAGCCCCCTCGCTCTGAGACCTCTCCATTAATGCATGTCCATAGGATCATGTTTGTGTATTTCGGCCTATGTTTGTGTAGCATGTTAACTAGACAGAGTGTAAAACTGAATTTCCCCTTGGGGGATTAATAAAGTATAAATTATTATTATTTTTAGACGGAGATATAGAGCATTACTGCCATTTGTTTGGAAAGTTTCATCCATCTGAATAAATCTAAACTCAGTATTCACTCTTACTATTGGTCTCTTTAGCAGCTAAGGGCTCCACCATGTTCACTAGCTAGCTGCTAATGCTGTTACTTTTGTTCTTGGGTAAAGCAGAGTGTTTTGAGAGCTTTCAGTTCCCTTTCGTCCTGAAAGACTTCAGAAACATCTCATGAGTTAAAGTCAAACTGCAGAGTGTGTTTATCATCCAAAGGGAAGTCATCGACAGCATCCCCTTTTACAAACAAGACGTCATGTCTGTGTTTCTATGAAATATTGATGACCTTTACATTTAGATCGTGTGGCGTTGGATATTGTTACATTAGACAAAGGGCATCAGGCCGTTCAGCTGACAGTTTACCACTGAATTGTGCATTCATGTTCAACACCTCCTTGACTTCCTTCTGATTGTTGGACTGACGCCATGTTTACTAAAGGTGTTTCCATCCAAAGGTCATCAGGTAACCACTTTACAGTGAAAGACTGAAGCAATAGAAAGAGACCAAACAGGTTTCTTTCTATCCTGTTTGCATAAAGACAGTAACTAATGACCTATTGTATGCACTGCACACACAATTATATGTAGGTTAAGAACAATACAGCTCCATTGTTTCACCTGGTACCTCTAGAAGAGACGCCTGGAGATTCATAGGAAAGAGTTTTGATGATGGTTGAAACAGTGTTTGGAAAGAAGAACAGAAAAAGATCAGGACAGGTGTTAGTGTTTAAAACTTTAATTTTCATCTCGATTTACAAAAAGATAAAGTCGTGATGACGTCACATAAAAAATAATGATTCATTGACTGATATTGCTACTGATTAAGACAAAGCACATCATCGTTTATTATGTTGGCTTCTGATGCTACGGATTCAGAAAAAGGACAAAAAGATTGAAATAGACAAACACTAATACAACTCGTACAAACAAAATCATACCGTTTGTTTTGAGCATTAAAAATTATATCATGTGTCGTATTTGCACGCATACACTCATCTAATACACAGAAGTCCCGATGTCGATGACTCTACTGTCCCTTGAGAAGAACGATTCAGAGCAGCTGCTCAAACTACTGGAATGAAGCCAATAAGTGAATCATGAACTCACACTAAAAAGCTAAAAAAAAAAAAAGAAAAAAAAAGAGGGCATTAAATCCAGATCAAACCAGCTGCAAAATGGCCGTGCTATGGAGAGAGGCGTCCTGCAGAGAGTCTGTGACTTCTTACTCTGCATCGACGATCATGATGTGTACAAAGAGTCCAGCTGAGGGGAGCAGGTCTCCATTCTTGTTGAGCAGAGGAACATGTCTGTAGCCTGTGTAAGAGCACAAAAGTGTAATCAGAAAAAAGAGAATACAAGGAGCTCTTTGTGCAGGGACTGAATTGAATTCTCTATGTAAGCTGTGAAAAAGAGACAGCTCCCGTTTCTGTGTCAAAACAAAAGATCTGCCGGTGAGGTTACTCTCCGGGTTACAGAGAGGATAAAATTATCCTGACAAATCCTTAAAAATGTCCACAATGAGTCAAAGAACTTACCCATTTTCAAGCTGTTAAAAGGAAGTGTGTACTGTCCAACAAACTCGTTGGACGACGTCGAGTCGTAGTCTTCAACAACGAAGCGCACCATAGCCAGGTCCGGCACGAACACGTCAAACTGAAAGTTTTCATTCCATGTTGGATTAAAACCTTCAAAAGAAGAGAAAAAATGTACCAGTTAGTACCAGCATTCATCACAAGGTGCTTGAAAGCCTTTCCATCTTTCCCAGACTGCATTGCAAAGACCCTCAGAGGGCATAAACACCCTCCACTGCTGAAAAACGAAGCCCACGTGGAAGGGCAAAAAAAAAGAAAAATAATTTGGCTTCAACATCTAAATTCTTCATTTGTACACACTGTAAGGGGTTGACATGTTTGTCTTTAACTCATCAGTTTTTATTTTATTACGCTTAAGAGTTACTGTTAAATAACTGCTGTTTGTCAGGAGGCCTAAAGCCCACCTCACTCCACCTCTTTTTTCTAGATGATCAAAAGTCACATTGAGACGGCATTTCCAATATGGCCGCTGCCATCACTGGGCTTCATAACGCCTTTTCAGCAACCAATGACGCCACTGAGACGACGTCCATTTTTTATCCAGTCTATGATAAACACACTCGTTGCAGATGTGTGTTTTTATGTCTTAAAGAGAGATACACAGGGTAGGCAGAGACTTGACCCATCATACTTCATACACTGTGGCTGCATTGCATTCTGGGTAATTGAGGCAACAGCCTGATGAGGCATATTCTACAACTGCTCCAGATTAAATTGAAGTTACACACTGATGAATATCAAACACCATCACTGCTATGAGCAAAATGTAAATGTTGCAACTTGTAATCTTCAAAGTTTAAAGATGTGCAAGTATATAAACTTCTAATTCTAAAAGCTTTGTTAATATGTTTGAAAGGAACAGGTACCGTTGTTTTCCATGTGATTGGTCTCTTTCTCAGCATTATCAGCCGGCACTCCTAACACCTCCACTTTAACCAGCGGGTCCAGGATGGAGGACTTGCTATTGTTCACTTTAGGGAGCTGCTGGGCCGATATAATCTGAGGACAAGCAGAGGGAACATGGTGTGAGATATTAGAAGATCTTCTAACAACAAACTACAGCAACTGCTTGGACATTATGTAACATTATAAAACACACACCATGACATGTAGCGTCTTGTGCTTCAGCCAGTCTCCCCGGGTCAGGGTGATGGGGTCAAACTCTGTGTTCACGTCCCTCATGTAGGGCGGTTTCAGGATGTAGCCGGTCTTGCCGTTAACTAGGAATCTGCCCTGATTCACGTCCATGTCGGGGCAGGTTGTCTGGAAGTTTAAGGCCACTGAAAAAGAAGTGATAAGAACATGAGGTGAGTCATAAACTAAATCTAAAGACTTTTAATTGTTCTTTTCAGACGCCATTGTGCATGCGAGAGCTTTTAGTTCCTTCTTTTGTGTCAGTATCACGTACCGATCTGACAGCCAGCGTTCCACAGAGGAACAGGGTTGTAGTTGGAGGAGTTGGTCCTGGAGCCGGCTGGATAGATGCGGCTCAGCTTCTCCACATTGTGATGGATGTAGGCATTAGCTGCAGAGAACACACAGAGTTATCTACTCAGCCGAGAGTTAGCGTTTCGTTTCCTATCATCATACCTCAGGGTGCATATTATGAACGATGTCTTCTGAAATCTGAAAAAATGTGTCAAATGATTTCTTAACCAAAACAAAAAACTGTTCAAACATCATAATTACAAGACTCGAAGATGGAAAAAATGAGGAGCGTGTCCTGGACAGCCTTCTATTATAACTTCATAAGTAATCTAATGAGCATTTTTAGTGAAACACCAGTAAGTTATTTGTAGAAATTGATGAACATGTAACTTCTTGAGATAAATCAATACAGTAAATTCAGGCTGAAGTCGTCCTCACCAGACTCCTCGGCCAGCTCCATGGCCTTCCCCTCTTTGAAGGACGACATCTCGTAGAAGCTCAGGTTGTTCCTCGCGTCTTCGAAGCCGTGAAAGTGGACGCTTTTACAGTAGATCACCATATCAGACAGCGATTTGGCCAGTTTCAGCTTCTTTTTCTGCTTCTGTTAAATCAAAATTCAATCTGAGCACAAAAGTAACATCTGGTGCAGTTTAAAAAAACGTCTTAACCTCTTACTGTTTTTTTTGTTGTTATTCTCACCTTGTTTTTCTCCTCCTCCTCCTCTTCATCATTCGACTCTTCCTCCTCTGTGACGTCGGTGTCGTCGGCTGCCTCGTCATCGGGAGCGTACATGACTTCCAGTTTGTTTAACCTCTTCCCTTTGATCAGGAACTTCCCCTTCAGCTCCTGGAGGTATGTGAACACACACACAAAAGCAAACAGTGTAGCTGTGGGAGCAGTTGCTAATTGAAAGCATCATGAAGGTACAAATATAATGAAACACAAACCTCAGGAGAAGGGAACTCTTTGGGCATGCCTTCACCCAGGGGGGAGGTGACCAGAGCGCTGCCCAGGATGGAGCTCAGGTGATGGGCCATGACTTCCTGCTGCTCCACACTGCAGTGATTCTCCAAGGAGATGATCACCGGGTACTCTGACGTCTGGGAGCAAAGAATACAGAAAAGGAAAACAGAAAAACAAAAGTATTATTGGAAACTTTTTTTCTTTAATATTCCAGATACAGCTAAAAAAAAAGCAACGCCACAAAACGCACCTTGAAAGCGTACTCCTTAATGGCTTTGATGGCGTCTTTAAAGAGGATCTGGGAGGTGAGGGTGTAGCCGTGGTAGATCATGGGCTCATCGTCCGAGCCATCCCAGCAGTCGAGCTCTACGCAGCGGCAGCCCTTCAGCAGAGCCCTGACAGAGACACAGTTAGCTTTAGAGCCGAGAGTAAAGGCTTTGTAAGAAGCCTAAACCTTCGCTCTAGAGACCTCACATTTAAAGAGACCAAGTACGTGTTATCATAGATCATAGAGGCTTCACCCGAAAAGTCCAGAATTCAAATCACAAGATATCCACATTTGGCATTTTGTCAGTTAAAGGTCTGCACTTTCTGTTACTCCTTAACTCCGAGTACTAAAGAAACGACAGCATTGGCACGATGCACAGTTGAAACTAATGTAACTGTATCTTTCTGTTGGAAGCTTAAAAATATCACTAAAGGGCTGCACCTCCATAAAACTAATAGACCTGCTGACTTCAACAGAAACACTGAATAAAGAACTTTACATTTCAATCAATGTTATTCCAAACCTGCTCAGCTCACAGTATGTCAGAATGGGCTTTGAGCTGAGGTGCTGCTAGCTTCTTTCTTATAATACTAATAATAGTCATCTTTATTCATAGAGCACTTTTCTAAACTCATGTTACAAAGTTATTCTCAAGAATAACACAAAGCACACAAAGCACACAGGCAAGTCAACGAGACGAGCACTGATCAAAACGATGCAAATTAAACGGATCAAATCAATGAAGGTCAGAGTGACCAACATCTGGACGCTCAATAAACTTGAGTGAAATCAGGAAAAACTCTCAATTCAAAAACATGTTAGAAGATGACATATAAAGTGGTGATCACCTGAGTGATTTCCTCAGTGAGCTTGTTAGTTCACAGTCAGAGCCGAATCATCTACGAAGGTCTTACCAATTCAAACTTAAATCAATTCTTCTTACGCTCCTTCATCCACTGCAAGCTTATCTGGTAGCTTTAGCTCTGCTGTTGCAGATGTCAGATGACTAAATCCTTTATCCGGTTTACACGATGTTCACATGACTAGACACTTTCAGAAAAACCTGTATGTCTCCTAGTTGAGGAGGAATTATTGTGCAATTTACAGGAGGAGTTATTAGACTAATATAGGCTAAAAAGAATTGTTTTGGTTACCCAGGACAGGAAAAAGGAACCAAGAGTCCAAGCTTAATATTTAACAGCCAGCTCTGACTCAGCAGAGCTGAAGTTGATATCAAATCCAAGCTGTGATGAATGTGTCTCGAGAATTGACAGAATTTGAACAAACATCTACCAGGGAATAGACACCCTGCATTTGTCAGCCTCGTTTGATCAAGTCAGAAAGAGAGAAAGAAACCAAAGAAGGAAAAACATCTGCAGACTGATGTGATTTTATCACTTAAGTAAAACGACAGCAGCTGCATTCAGAAGCTGAAGGAACAGATTCTTCTAACCACGGGACAGCTGATCTTACTTGATGTACGCCTCCGTGCTGCTGGGCCCTTTGAGCTGGTCCTCCATCAGGTAGGTGTTGTGTGAGGAGGAGATGAAGTAGTGGCTGAGGGGCTGGCTCATGTCCTGGTACAACTCTCTGTGATCGGGATTGAGCACCAAGGCCTCCGGATGGTGCAGGTACATGAGGAAGCCATCTTTGGACAGCAGCTTGTTCTGCTTGGCTGGAAAAAAACAAACGAGCAAAGGCAGAATGATGTCGTGAGCGCTGAGTAATTATTGACCCACAGCAAAGTGTAAGAGTGTTACATATCTGATTGTGCTCATTTCACTGACACATGACTTATTATTCACCTGTGACACTAAATAGACTCCTATCATTGCATCCTACGGGTATTAATCTTCTAGGTTAATATTCATAGGATCTACTTGCCAACAAAAGGTAAATGTAAGTGACGGGCTGGTGTTGAAACAGGATGTTTGACTTGTAAATCGCTAAAGTGGTGCATGTGTCATCACCACTTAGTCATGCTGTGCTCTGCAGTGATCCCTCAGTTTTTGTTTTATCTTGAAAATATCTCCCCTCCATGTAAAGTTAGTCATCAGAGCAGGACAATAAATAGCACACGACACTTTGAGGTACCTTTAGACTTCTTTACATTGGGCACAGACAGGCTAACATTGCCCCCTGTCTTAGGGCGAAATGTTAGCGAAGCTAAGCTAAAGCTTCCTGAGTTTAGCTCCATAGTGCACAAACAGCAGAGTGTTATCAATCTACTCAACAAACCTGAGGAGGAGAAGAAGTATGTTGTTCCACTTTACAACTTCCAAGTCCAACTGATAGAGTTTTATCACTGTTTTATCAAAGTGCTTTTATTGACCAAGTGTTTTCTCTTTTGTTCAACATGGGATTTCTGCAATTTTTTTTTCCATAGTGTTACGAGAAAGTATGGCTTTGTGGCAGCTACATCATGGACGGACTGAAACATACAAGTTGGTTTCAGCCCCATTCTAGGAACACATCGGCAATCATCGCCAATAATCGTCCAATAGAAAGCCTGCTGATACATAATTAGTCAATAAAGCATGGACTCTAAATGTACTACAAACTGAAACCAGAACACTTTCCCTGCTGAAAATCGAGACCACTGTGTTAAGATTTTACATCACGTTGGAAACGCTTTGGATCTGAACTGTGCATTTTAAACCATTGATGAGGTTGTCATGATACCACACTTTCAAACTTAGATACGACACTATTAAAAGTCAAACAACGTCCATACCTGTTCTGATAACACGGCAACAACAATAGAAGACCTAAGCACCCTTTGAGTCTTGTTGTTCATGACCATAACATGCAGGTTAACTCCTACACACTGTCTAAATAGCACAAATACCTGGGAAATATTTTGATTCTGATGACCCGATGTTAGGTGACTAGGACTTCTACTTGTCTTGCATCTAAAGAAGTATCAATATCGTTTAAGAATGTAACGATTCACTCAACGCGATACGTTACGATACTGGATTCACAATACGATTCTCTTTATAAAATGAGACTGTAGACAAATGATGAGTGAAAAAGATTCCTTTAGGGGCTGCAGACCCTCTTGTCAGTGTGGTTTGGCCTTTTAATGTTTTTATTCTGGCAACAAGGGGAAGTGATTGGAGCTTCTTGTTGTGCTGAGGATTAAATGTTGCATCATGTTGTTCCCTGTCTTCTTACAGTATTTGCACACAGTTTTTGTCTTGTCTGTTTTCTTCTCACCTCTTTAATTTTGAGGAAGCCAAAATGCTTCAAAGACTGTGTTGCATCCTCAATTTCAAAATCTTGCTCTGCAGCTGCCAATCGCCTCTGCTCTAAAGCCGCTGACATTCACCATATTAATTGTGAATTAATTTTTCAGAGTACCGATGTGAATCTTTACACCTTAAAAGCGATTGATTTTTACAAGTATCACATCAAAGTTAAAGATTCTGGTGTTGAGACAACCCTATTCTGGATAAGGTGAGCTCGTGTTTCTGCACTGTGGTTCAAATCTCTTTGGACTGAGTCAGTGTCTTAAAGAAGGCTCACTTCTTAACCAGTAAATATCTAAAAAAAACTAGAAACTTAGAAAAAGTCATTTACATCACCATTTTAACACAAAAACAACAGTGAATAAAATGTAAATTAATATGCCGAGTGTGATGAAAAGCTTAAAGAGAGAAGCGAGAGAATTTAAGAGGTGAAATAAAAAAGGCGTTATTTCTCAAAGACACTGACCCTTTTCATCGGGCTCGTACTTCTCGATGATGCTGTGTGCGTCAGCAAGCGTGGCTTTCTCTCTCTGCTCCTTCATCAGGAAGTCCACCAGGTTCTCAGGACTCATGTAGCCTTTCGTTTTAGCGTACTCCCCGTAGATCACGCCGATCTCCTCGCGACGCGTCAGCAGGTCGTAGAAATGTTCGATCTCCTCTCCAGACAGGTACCCAGATTTAGAACTGTCACATTGCTGTATGACGGACAGATCCACACCAGAGTTGGTCTCCATCATTATGACCTCAGCTTTGTATTAATAAGATGTATTATTACTAATAAGAGGGCGGAGGGTCAGGTGAAAACATCTCATATTCAAAACTGGATCTTTTGATAGTGAGCACATCAACTCATGATTTGAAAAATAAAGAATCACCTTGAAGAGCTCCTCTGCGTAGTCGTCATCCACCTCGATGTTGATCAGACGTAAGAAATCTTTGAGCTCCGACTCACTCAGCTTATCGTCGTTGTTCTTGTCTGCTTTCCTCATGCAGCTGTAGATCCAGCTGGAAGGTTTTTGATGTAAGGAGCAGATGATGATGATGACAGGATGTGATTTGGCAAGATCAGCCAAAACAATGTGTTACGTGATACAACACGTTCAGTCATGCAAACAGACCAATGGAATTTCATTTGTAATTATCACAAACTGATAAATGGAAAATCTTTGCAGTAGACTGAGCAAGGACATCAACATTTTCCTTAATGAAAAAACTTGCATTAACTATCATAAAAAAACGTATACATTGTTTTGTGAAAGCAAACTGAATCGTAAAGTATTATACTGCAATTATAAAATGTCTCAAGTATCTTCTTACACCCCTCCTTTTTTGCTTCTGTGCTTTAAAATCGGTGAAACAGTCAGCCGGCTGACTCCTAACCCTGTCTAACCCGGTGTTACCTCTCCTGCAATGTTAAGGATACTGCTCTGTCTTCTGCTGGTGGCTGAGGTTGTTCAGGCTCAACAACATTTTATCCAGGCTCTTGACCCACATCTTGGCCTCCTCCTCGGAGCTGGCCATCAGGTCAAGGTTTTTACGATGGCCCTTGAAGGCGATGGAGAAGCAGCGGTCCTCCACGTGCTCCTCTGTGTTCTTCCTCAGGCCCTCTGACTGTCGCCCCAACCGCACCGCCGAGATGTCACCGAGGGAAACTGAGGACAGGAGAAGAAATGGTATTTAACACTTTTATTACATCAATAAGCGAAGGAAATAAAGCTCGGTCTGCTGAAGCAAAAGCATAATAGATAACTTCAGTATCTTCAGGGGACACAGACCTGTCTGCTTTGTAAACATAAACCTACTGTTTACAGATTACATCAGTCACATTACAAGTTCTAGATAGATAGATAGATAGATAGATAGATAGATACTTTATTGATCCCGAGGGAAATTCAAAGCATCCAGTAGCAGGTTACAAAGACGTACATGACATGAAACATTTGTTACAAATTAAACCACAAAACCGACATATATATTAACCTGAAAAAAAGATTTAAAGAATACCCCTAGACGAATCAAACTTAAACCTGTGCAATTAAAAATAGATTTATACAAGAAATGTACATAACCCGTGCAGGGATAAAAATATATGTGCAGTTAAAAAGGAACCTATAAAAATAAATAAATCTGTAATAAGACCTGAATATAAAAAATAAAAAGTGTTGACCTTCTGAAGTTGTGTTGTTTATACATGTACAGCAATGTTTAAAAAGAAAATAGTGCAAAATTATCAAAAAAATAGACATTAAATAACAGGCAGTGCAAACATTAAAGGTGCGATTTGAAGGATTGTGAGGTTAGCATTAGAGGCTGACTCTTGGGACAGCTGTGCAGATGGGAAAATGGAAAAAGGAAGATTTAGTCCAAGTGTGTGTTTTCCCCCTGCCATAAACGTGAGGTGTTGTGCAGACGTATGGCCAGGAGGACAAAAGAGTTCTTAAGTCTGTCTGTGGAACAGGATTGTGACAGCAGTGTGCCACTGAACACACTCCTCAGCCTGGTGAAGGTGCTGTGCAGAGGGTGGTGGGTGTTGTCCATGATGGAGACAAAATGAGTTCAGGGCATTTTCTATATTATACTGCTCCTTGTATTTTCTTATTCTGGCTTTTCTTGGTGCCTCATTTGTGTTTTATTCATTTGAGTTCTTAGTTTTAGCCTGTAGTATCTGCACTTCTTTTACTTTGCAGGTTTATTTCAAGTCTTCTGTTTTCTGTTTATTTCAAAGCACTTTAAACTACTCGTCCTGTATAAATTGGGTTAATTATTATTATTATTAATATCATTAATATTGCCTCTTAAGGGTTGCTAAATCTAACATATGGTGCAAAAAATAAAGATAAAGCATACTATAGTTCTTTAACTTGACTGAAGGAGAACAGTTTATGTGACACCACTCGTCCAGACACTAAAATAAAATCACTATCTGAAAAAACACGCCCAGAACACAGATCCCTGCTATCAAGAACAATAATGTGATCGTAAAAAGGACTTTCAGACGGCCTCTTGTTTTATGACTATGATTCACTTTTATAATCCAGGAAGGATACACATCCAAAGTTATACCAGACAACTTTAGTGCCACGAGTTCAGAAACAAAAATGAGATTTTAAGTCAGAGTTTAAAGCCATGTAAAGAGAAGGTATGAGATGCATGTCCACCACAGTATACTGACAGATGTGTACATGAGTTGTTTTTTTCTGTGGGGGGCGGCGGGGGGTCTCACACACATTCGGGTGGTTTGCTCGGACAGCACTCACAGGTCTGCTTTCTCCTGAAGGTTTTCTTCGACTCGTGCCACATGGTGTTGAAGTCCTCCTTGAGTCTGTAAAAGCGAGTCTTCTTCCAGGATGACGAACGGACCTTGAGGAGGTCTCCCCCCTGCAGCAGGAACTGGAGTTCCCGATCTCCCTCCATGCCTGGGAAACAGAGGAGCGCAGTGAAACAATTTGACCGTTTAAACACCAAGTAGCTGCATTTACTCCCATTTCACAGGAACCATATGGTGGATGACTGAAACCTTTGACCATGTCCAATGCATGTATCTCATCAGGATAGAAAATTCAGATTCAGAATCAGAGTCAGACAACTTTATTTATCCCAGAAGGGCAATTCAGTTTTCAAAATGGGAAGAGAATGACAAAAATCACAGATTTTAGATACAAAATATCACACATTTAAATCCCTTTAAAGATCCACACTGTGCAGAAAAGACATTTGACCGTTTTTAACCCCTCGGTAACATCTGTTACAAGAATCTGTTCAAATAAGTGCAATGCAGCCTACCTAGGATCTTTAGGTTCGTTTGAATCACCTTCTCGCTGTTGGCATGGCGCTTGAATTCCTCAGATCTGCTGAGTTCAGGTTCTCTTTGCAGGCAATGCATGGTGCCCAGAGGTACAGACAGGCTACGGTGCCGATGTGAGTTCACACAGCTGTCAGGTCCGAGCACGGTGTGTGAGGAAGGGCGTGAACCATCCCCACTCAAAGTTCACTTCTCCTCTGTCAGCTGATTTGCCTGACACGTAAAACTCTTTTGACAACTAAACATGAGTGCATGTCTCGGCAGGGGGAGGTGAGGTGGTACACAACTTCTATCACATGTGTAAACTTGTTATTGTTTTGAAGCATTAGGCTACACATGACACTTCAGGGGACATAGTTGACAGGTTTACGGAAACCGTTACCTCGCGTTCATGTGGTGTTGAAATAATCTGAAAAATGTGTTCCTCGTGGGGAAATTCAAGCAAAAGCTCCATCAAGTTGAGGGGATTCTGGTGTAGTCTAACGAAAGTAACGAAAGTAAATGATGGCATGATTGTCAAAAATGTATCAACTTCCATTACACTGCACATTGCATATTATAGGCTATATGCTTTTTTGGGGGGGCTAATTTGTTATTTTTTTGTAATGTAAGACTTTAACATTTAGTTGTGCTTCACATAGTTTAGTTTTGAACTGTAAATACAATTAATGTAATCTTTAAATCCATGAGTGTACTTTAATGACTTTAGAACACAGAAGAATCACTTCTCCATCTAGAAACTCCGAGCATCCGAGGAGCACTTGAATGCAGCCAGTATTTAATAGCCGCGGTATCTTTTGTGGTGCATTCATGTACGTGTTGGACACGTCAGAAATATGAGTTTTCGAGTTGTAAAATGCGCATGAACACCTGCTCAAGTCGGAACAACAAGTCGGAAACTCGGGAAAGAATAAGTGCCCGAAAATCGTCATCACATGTTAAGCTAGCCTATTTTTAATAATTCATGTAGCCTATGGCACATCAACTTCTTGCTGGAACAAATCTTGTAACAGAGACACCGCACATCTTCTTCGTAGCATAATTGACACAAGATTACACTACATTACGCACGCAGTTTCCAGGCAAAGTGATGTTTGTTAATGCGAACTTATTCCATTTCTAAATGAATGGAAAAACAATATTGACTAGTCAGATAATGCTACACCTTCATTCGTGTTGATTCCTGGAAATATTGACTCACGGGCTCCATCTAGCGGTGACTTCTCAGTACTGCCAGCTGCTGTGATTTGAATAAACTTGACCAGGTTTACTAAGGATTACATGCAAACATGTGAACGAACATATCCTCCAATTCTTATAAAACGAGAAAGTTTTAATGTTTCAACATTGTTGAATAGTTAGTTTTAATATCTGCATTAGGTGGGGCTGTCGACTGTTTTGGTTTGGCAGCAGTTGTTTGTGATTGCAGCCAGGTGAAACTTGCCTGTGGATGGAAGGGACCACACCTTTTGGCAGAGTAATCCAAGAAATGTATTCAGGACATCTTACCCAAACACACGTCGCTCAACAGAATACATAAATAACCTCTGTAAATGAAGACAACAGGTAGGGAATGTAATTATTCTCCCACTTTAATTTGCACAATGCCGTGAGCTGATTATCCATTGTTCAGTAATCCAGACGACTGCAAAACGCACTTAATTTTTAGTCCCGTTAAAGTGTCTTACCTGTTTTCTTTTCGATGCCATTCGTTTCCATCCTCTCTAAATTGTAGGATATCTTCGTTTCCACGCAGTCAGGTCTTCTCTTTCCTCGTTTCTGTTGATGATCCGTTTCATCTAAAGTCGCTGCAGCTTTCCATGTGCGCAATTTTTGTGAAGAGTTAAGTTTCAGATTGTTGAAAACCGATTGTAAGGAAGGAGTACACACCTAAAGGCGGCAGCACAGGTGGGTTTCTCCTGGCGGTCTGATCTGTGTCACCTCCCTTGCTTGCTCCAACACCGGTTTGACAAGCCTGCCATGCAATCTGCACTGCTGATGTCACAGCAGGGTAGGTTAGGCCTACACCTTAACACCAGCTCAAGCTATCTTGTGTGTGGCTGGTTAGCACTCTGTTGACTGAAAACACAGCATTTAAAGCATGCCTCTTTATTACCTGGCCTTTGCACCTGCAGCCAGAACAATAAAAAAAAATTCTTAAACCCCCCTCCCCACAAAGTATGTGTGAATGAACAGGGAGGGGACATTTCCCCAAGAAACACCTTCAAACCTCAAGACACTAATCAGATTTTATAAGTAGTATTAATACAGACTGGAAATTTCCTGACACTTTATGTCTAGAATCACTTCTGCTAAAAGCCTTTGTTAACTGTATTTTAATGTGACACCATTTAAACACAAGGTAAACATGAAGAAGGCTGAACAGCAGAGTTGGCTCGCTGCCTGTCTACATAGTTGACATTGAGTTTGAGCATTTTGGTTCCACTGAATTGGACAGATGAAGTTTTTCTTCTTTTCTTTTCATGTGCAGCTTAGCCTTGGCAGGATAATAGCACTGCAATCACCGGTGCGTTGAGGCCCTTGTGGCTCTCAGCACTTCCCTTTCAGGCCTGGCTTACCCTCAGCGCTCTGTCAGCATCAGGATGAGTGAGCTTTAATGCAGCATCAGATGGGGTGCGTGGGTGGGAGCTTCCGGGGAAAGGACCACCGCTAACAAAATGTGCACAAGGGTCAGGGAAACATTCAGTAAAACAGAGTGTGGTCTTTAGAGGGAGAAAAAAAGCAAGAAAACAAGTGTTTTTATCTTTGTTTTACATTTCACTCTTTTGCACATCTTTATCTGGTCATTGTCAACTCTTTCCCCCATGTTCATATCTGGTGAGGGGCTAGGGGGCCCGAAGCATCACATGAAGTGATGATTTCCATTAGATGTTAGTTGGAGCAGCTTCTGGTGTGACGATTCAGTCTCCCATTATCCTTTTTTCCCCGTGAATGCCTCGCCCCTTCTGATGAGACAAGAGAACGTGTCAGTTAATCTTTTATTCTGGTCTATATCTAAATATTTAAAAAGCAAAACCTTAAATGATAATAGTTTTTTTTAAGTGTATCAATGACAACTTTGCCATTGTTGTCAATTTAGATCTTATGAATGATTACACAAAATCAAAGAGGATTGGGAATTCTTTACATTTAATATTTTTGTTGAATCACATTTTTTAAAAACAAATTATAGCAGATATCTCTTTCAGTTAACATATTAACTCTAACTCTAATGTGTCTCTAACCCCCCTACAAACCCTCCAATAATGTGAACCGTCCAAACTCTCCGTCTTTTTTTTGCTTCACTTTTCAGAAAATGTGTGCTCAAACAGGCTGTTTAGAGATTTTCCCTTCATGACATCACAAAGGGCAGTAACCCCTCCCCCAGGTGGGTGCCACTCCCACAGCTAGGCGTTTGTTCTGCCCTCTGAGTATGCCTTTCCACTGTTAACAATAGGGCATGGTGCAAGAAAGCCCAAGCCACATCCCCTTCCAGAGAGGGGGCGTGGTCAGTCACAGCTCACTTGCATTTAAAGCTACAGACACAGAAACAGTCCGTTGTGAGCAGGATTAAAATTAATTAATTTTTAGAAAGAAACTTCATAGACTTGTTCTGGAGAGCTCTGTGACTCATTTAAACATGTTGAAAAGGAATATGTGACCTTTAAAAGAACCCCAAAGGTTGAAAGTTACTTAAGTATTTGCTTCCCTTGACCAGCTGCATTGACAAATCCTTGAGAGAAGTAAAGTCCCTTTTCAACAAGTGTCTCTGGGTACCAGAAATTATGGATAAAAATCATAAACGCTTTAGAAAACCCCCCTCCTTCCCTGACTCTCCTGACTCTGTAACCTGCATGGGCAAGGCTTCAGAACCAATAAAGGCTGCCAGCTCACCTGTGTCATCTCTCTTAGAACAGTGGAGCTAGCTGCAGCATGTGGATGCATCATCACCTCATTAGTTTTGAACTGAGTGAATTATTGGACTGGAACTATCTGTGCTGCTTTATCCTTACCAACAAACCACTGAGTTGGAATTGAATCCTTGAAATGATGTATTCTGAGATAGAAATACCATTTCTTAATATTAAATATTATTCAGAAGAAATATTATTCATTCCCTAACCCTGTTACTCTATTTAAATGAGTGAATTTAAGTTAAATAGGGCAGAAGTGGAGTGCATTACACAAAGTGTCTTCTATCCAGAACACTTTAAATGGTAAACAGTGAGTAACTTTTCTTGCTGGGAAATCTTTCTTTGCTACAAGCAACAACAGGCCCGCTGTTTCCTCACATACCACTCAGATACCAGTCATAGTTCTGCTGCTTTTCCCCAAAACATCCTCATGTCTCAGAGCACTGTTTGAGTGACAAAGATTATGCAACGCCCGGGTTAATGCAGGATAAAGCCCAAAGAAATTTGGCTGCTGAGGGAGTTATGAATACTGTATTCTTTTGAGTGCAAAGCCAATCTGCTTTTCACAAAACTTCTGCCAAGTTCCAGATTCCAACATGGAGACTAAAGGATTAAAGCAGCCTACAAATAAACCTTGAAGAAACTGCAGTCCGCATTCAAAACACTTTTTTTAAAGTATCCAAGAGCAGTTAAAGGAACTGTGCCAAGTTGTTATCTTTTTCTTTTTCTTGAACTTATTTTATGCACCTTTTATTTTCTACTAAACAGTTTAGAGATGAATTTACTTTTTTTCCTTCACTATATTCACTTTATTGAACTGTCACAATTAGGCTACATCTAAAAAGATTGGGCAGTCCATCATAACTCTGCGTATCCATGTCCGAACTGATATAGACAAAACTAACCTGTAACTTAATAATTCAGTTTTAATTATCTCCACCTGCATGCTGCATATGTGGACATGCCCTGCTAAATTATTAATGAATTAACATTAATAATTAATAATAAGTTAACATGCAAGCATTTCAGGCTCCACAACATGCTTTTTTTTTTCTTTTTTTCTTTTTTACTTTTGACACTCTGGCAACATGTTGGTATTTTTTAGACCTTTCAAATTACACTGTACAAGACTCAACATTACATAAAAATGTGCTACACTCAGATTCAGGTATTTTATAGTACCGATAGGGGAAATTGTTTTGCAGCAGGAGCACAAAGACAACGTACAGAGGACATCATCAACAGGCCAAGACATGACAAACGCTTTGGCGCCCTCTATTGGATTCACTGGGAACACTTGGGTTTGTTAAAAAGACTTCACTTGATTTAAAAGTTGAACTAACATACTTGTCATAGTCTATGAACTGTCGCATATAACTATTTTTCATCATCCAATGTTCTATTTCTACGTTTTGGAAAATTTGTGAGACTTTTGCCACACTCAAGATGGCGGCTTCTATATGCCTTCTTCTGAGGTCGTACGTCATACGTCAGTCGCGCGTAAAGTTGTGTTGACAGGATCGGCAGGAGTTGTCAGCGGAACAGCAGCAGCCGAATGGAGTAACCAGAAAGATATAACTCCAGACGGATCATCTGTTATTATTTTAGAAGCACTGATTACACAGTCAAAACTGCGAAACCATGGCCGACGACCAGTCCACTCAATCCTGGACCATCGACAGGGATGACTACGAACTCAATGAGGTGATAGGTGAGTAGCTTAGCCTGCTAACGTTAGCATCCTAGCTTCCCCTGTTTCAACATCGGTGTCGGCTGCTACTAGCCAAGTAGCATGTGCATGTCTGTAGTTTAGCAGAAGGCCATTAACAACCCGTATCTACATGGCAGGAAGGTCAACAGCCATGCAGAGTAAATTAATTAAGGTTGTCTGCGTGTTGGCCTGCTGAAGTAAAGACGGCTTCTCGGCAAGTTGGCAAGAATCTAAACAGTGAGCTAGCTAGCGTTAGCCCGTGAGTGAAGACCCGTCAGTGTTTGAAGAGGGTGGTGCTCCTTTACTGAAGGTGTGACACGGATTACAGAGAGCCATTCATACTTTACTCTAGTCCCGGTAACGTCACCAATTACTTTGAACGAAACATTTTGAATTATGTGACAGAGGCCTGTATTTTTCTACAACATTGGTGCTACCATACAGTACTGTTGATGACCTTAGTCACCTGTAAGAATAGAATAGATGTTTATTGTCATTTGCAACAGGTACAGGTACATTGGAATTCTTGTGCCTTTCTACCTGAGTCAACTTCTACAAAAAAAAGTTAATTATATATAAAATAGAATAACATATTAAGAAAAAAATATAAAAAAAAAAGTAAAAATGAACAAGTTGTAGTAACATCTAAGTGATTTGAAATAAACTGTACAGAAGCTAGTATATGTATAAGTATGTGTAAGAAACTAGTTCACACTGAAGTTCAGCGTGAATGTGTCGCACCTTATTACCTTGCAAACTAATCATTTCATTTAGCTGTCGTATTCCTGCTGCTGTCTCTAAAACAGTCGGTGTGCTCCTCTGGTCCGATTGTGTGATGGTTTCATTAAAATGTTTTACCTTCAGGGAGCGGAGCCACTGCAGTCGTCCAGGCAGCGTACTGCAGGCCCAGGAAGGAGAAGGTGGCCATCAAACGCATCAACCTGGAAAAATGTCAAACTAGTATGGATGAGCTCCTGGTAAGAAACCGGGGGGACGGGGAGGACGGGGGGGACGGGTTTGTGATTTCAGTTCAGGGCAGATAAAGAGCGTGATACAACAATTATCTCTGACTGGATGAAATCAGCACATTAAAAAGACAAATTACATTTGTTCACACATTTTTGTTCCTCTGCAACGATTTTCCTGTTGAGCACTGAAATGCTGTTTTTTTTTTTTTTTATTGTTATTAATCACTTGACAGTCTCTTCTCAAATCTACAATAAGTGATGGGTTCAACACTTAAACGTAGGTAAATGTTAATAGAGCGATTTTTGAGATAAACTGCCCAACTAGTCACATCCAGGTTCAGTTGTGAGGACAAGATACACTAACAGGAAGTCAGACCCCCGACTGAAGTTAGTTTTCATGATCAATCTTAGACACATCTTTTGCTCAACAGAGAGGAATAAGGTATCACAAATGACTGAGGGAAACTGCTGTTTCTTTTATTCTGTAATGAAATAACAGGGTAATTAGAGGGGAATGTGTATTTACCTTTATTAAGTTAAACAAATACAGGACCAATAAGGGTTATAAATCACTTTGAGGCAGCTTCTTGTAAACATGACGCCATAAAGGAGCCTGGAACATTTTTCCGACACAATTCAACCTCTAATCTTTAAGACTAGGGCTGGGAGTCTTTGGGTGTCTCATGATTCCATTCAGAATCTATTTTCGATTCAAAATGATTCATGATTCAGGGATTCAAAGTCTATTTATGAATTAGTACTTCAGGATCTACTCCAGTCATCTTGGAGACTGGATGAATATCTTGCTGCTTTTTTGTCATTCTACTGAGTGAAAGAGCTAGCCTTAGCACTTAGCAGGGAGTGACTAGACACCAAAAAAAAACCAAACAAACAGATTTTTGTAAATTGTGATCTATTTTAAATCTCAGAAGATAAGAATCTCAAGTTTTACATAAATCATTTTCTTCCCACCTCTATTTAAGACTGCTATGTTTGTTGAATCTGTGGGGAAAAAAAATCATTGTCAGTTGTGAGATCTCTTTTGTCTCATAAGACTTTTAATGTGATTTTTGTGCAGCTTTTTTTGTGTTTGCAGCTTTCTTTTCCATGGAAATGAAACTTCAGATAGAATGACAGAGAGATGACTCGTCATCCGATCAGGACTTTTGCTTTTCAAGCATTGTGACATATCAACAATGCAGAGTTGTTGTTTTTTTAATCTCTTGGGAATATTTTATTACATTACCTCTCCTTTAGGTCGTCCACCTACCCAGACCTTATGTCAGACATCAAGGGCCTTAATTCACCTTTGTTTGTCATCTAGGTTAAAAATGTCTTGGCTTGGTGGCTGAGTGGTGATGTAACCCAGGTTACTCTTCTGTCTGGAGTCAGGGCGGGGCGCTGGGTTCTTCTGGTTTAGGATTGGGCCCTTTAACAAGACAGGTGGTCTATGAGGGAAGAGTGAGAGCAGGGATTGGTTTGTCTTGTTCAAACTAAGAGTAAGATTTGATTAGATTTACTCCACATGAGAAGAACAAATCCTAATCAAATCCAGTATGGCTAAGCTGCAGCTTGTAACTTGAAGTGTGTTATAAATATTTAGTTAGTTTTTTGCTTTGTGATGCACCCGTCCTGTTCCTCGTGTGACCTTGTATTTCTTCCTCTCTGTGCAGAAAGAGATTCAGGCCATGAGCCAGTGCCACCATCGGAACATCGTGTCTTACTATACCTCCTTCGTGGTGAAGGATGAGCTGTGGCTGGTGATGAAGCTGCTCAGTGGTGGTAAGTGCTGAAATATTCAAATAAACTTTGCCTCTGGCAGCACTTGAATAATCTCTGATTTAAATGAAATAAACCGCCTTCTTTTTAGATTGAAATCAATCTCTGAACGTTTGTATTTATTCACCAGGGATCAACATATCCTGTCACTGTATTAGTTTATATTCGTCCAGATTCTTTCTTCGTCTGATGGTCATGCGTTTCCTTCTCACCGGGTGAACAGACCACACGTATTGAGTGCATCCTCAGTGATTCATAGCTTATTTGAAAATAACTCGCCTTATTCAGTTCCTTCTTTTTGTGCGTTGTATCTGTCAGTTGACATTTCTTCTTCTTAACCAGATTCATGATACATGAGAATACACACTTTATTCTGAAAACGCCATGTCACTCAGCAGCCTTACTCCTCCTTGCTTCATCGTTTTAATGAGGTGAAGGGGAAGTTTCCTCCGCAGATCAGCAAAACACAGTTTACACTGAGGCTGATTTCAATGGGCTAGAATCAAAAGCAGTAACACTCTATCAGACGAGCTGAGTGAAAATAGGTATTTAATAGATAGTTTCTGTGTCGCTCTTTTAGTACCATCTGTTTTAGCTTTGTGGAGTTTGCACTCCTACTAGCTACAGTACGGTAGTCTAGCTCTCAGCCTGCAGTGACAGTTGTGCATTACGGACCCACAGCCCTAGAGTCATTGCCACTGGTCACTTGTTGTCTTTAATTGAGGGCTCTTTAAATGAAAAGAAGATCTTTCCACAAGGTTTATTTATTGAACAGTATAACACCGTTTTTTTAAGTGCATGATTATGACCTAATGAGGGAGAAAAGATGTTAAAAAGTGGCGCTGCCAGCCTGAAGGTCGCATGCGATGTGTGATGGTGGCAGCTGCACTCTCGTGGTAATGAAGGTGTGTGTGTCAGGATTTTATATTGGTGTATTAGTCACACCGGACGCAGCAAACCTTTTAGATTTAAAAAAAAAAAAGGTATTAAAAGTGTATCTTTTACACCAGAGTTTACGGTACATTGATACAGGTACATTCATGTCAGCAAACGACATTCTTTACTAAGAAATTTCCCAGCTTTGAATCTATTTTATCTGAGATATCTTTATGGAATTAAGTTCTGAGTTCTGCTGTGTTTGCTGAATTAAAAAAGCAAGGCATGGATTTAACTTTCTCAGTAGCACAACCACAAACAGATAAATATGTGTGTGACAAACCAGAGGCTCGCTCCCTGTGCCGTCAGCATGTCTGTTGAGTCTCTTCCTCTCTCTCAGGCTCAGTGTTGGACATCATCAAGCATATCATCTCTCGTGGCGAGCACAGGTCCGGGGTGTTGGATGAGGCCAGCATTGCCAGCATCCTGAAAGAGGTCTTGGAGGGTCTGGAGTACCTTCACAAAAACGGGCAGATTCATCGGTGAGCTGAGATGAACGGTCATCACCAGACTGCAGGGCACACCTTGTTATCGCTGTATGCTGTGTTTATGTACAGTGAGTGCTCGTAAGCACTGTATCCCATCATTCACTCTCCTCTCAGCTCGCTGTGAGCCTTTCATCTCTGCATACCAGCGTGTGGCTTCTTGCTCCTTCAATATTTAATCCAGTGGAAATGCATAATTGAGGAGGTTTGTTTTACATAAAAGTCCCTCCCAGGAACCCTGTGAACCACTGCTGAGCAGAAAGGCCTCCGTATATCCTCTTTAACTTGTTGTATGACACTCAACTCAGCTTTATTAAAATAGCACCTCTCATATCCCTAAAACATGCAGCCTCAAGTGCTTCACAAAAGAGCAGAGAGAAAATAAGAGAAACTGATAGCGGTAATAGAATTATAAAGATGTGAAAACAAAAAGGAAGGTTTTCAAAGTGCAATTGCTTCAGATGGACTTGTACATTACCGGTTTTCTTGAGCAGTATTTTCTTCTATGTTCTTCCAGTAAAATAAAAACCATTTAGTTTGCTGGAGGTAGTTCAAATGCATTTAATGTTACAGGAAGGCCCAGTGTCCACCTAGACTTTTTTCTGAGAGCAAGAGTCTTTTTTCAATTGTTTTGTATGAGTAGAGAGTGTCTGCTCCACCTTTTTTGTGCAGCCGCTCCTTGTGCTAAAGTTGAAAATCTTTCAACTTTTCCGAAAGTCACTTTTGACGTTAGCTGTCAGTATTTTCAAAAGACAGAGAAAGCTGCTGCTGGAAGAGTTGAAACACAGTGATAACTCACTTACATCTGATCAGTAAGAGAGCGAGTGTTGAGCCACTCTGTTCTTTCTGCAGTGTTTACAGTCTGTGTACCCAAACAGAAATCAGGTGGATCAAAATGAGTCAGATCAAAGGTACTGCTCTAACTTGTTTGTGTGCAGGAGCGATAAATGTTTGCTCATTTGTAGAGTCAGATGTTACAGCCCAACCACTCCTCTGTTGGTGCACTCACTGACTCATGACATCTTAATTGTTTATGATGAATTAATGCTCCTTCTCTTGATCCACAGGGATCTCAAAGCTGGAAATATCCTTCTTGGAGACGATGGCTCAGTGCAAATTGCCGGTACTTTGTCTTGTTTTTCACTGCATTTAATGAGGTTGTTGAACACATTTTGTCTGCATGGATACAAGAGTCTCTTTATTTGTCTGTTTTTAACTTCTGATACATTGTCTATATTTCATAGTATTTTCCCCTTGAAATGAGTTTTTCTCATTATTGAAGTTTTTCTCTGATTTCTCTCTCACACCGTTCACATCACTCACCCTCCCAAGACTTTGGTGTGAGTGCCTTTCTAGCAGCCGGAGGAGACATGACGAGGAACAAGGTTCGGAAGACGTTCGTCGGGACACCGTGCTGGATGGCTCCTGAGGTCATGGAGCAGGTGTGAGGCTTGTTCTTTAGAGGGACCCTTTCTCTCCCACTGTCATCTGTTGCTTATAACTCTGTGGTACATCAAGACTTGAGCACTTTGTTGAATCCGTTTTTATTCTGCAGGTGCGCGGCTATGACTTCAAAGCTGACATTTGGAGTTTCGGGATAACAGCCATTGAACTGGCCACAGGGGCTGCACCATATCATAAATACCCTCCTATGAAGGTAACTGTGTTTACTTACTGGTGCCTTATATCATATCTGTATATTTTCTAAAATCTTTGTGAAGCAGCAGAAAAAGACCATTTGCTCCATACAGAGTGGGTTTTTGATAAGGACCTGTGTTCATTAAGAGTTCTGTTTGATAAGATAATAAAATAAGATTTACTTTATTGTCCCCAAAGGGAAATTTTTTTTGCCGACAATAAAGTATATCTTATCTTATCTTATCACCTTTTAAAGATGATAAGATAAGTTTGCGCTGGGGACGCTCATGACCTCAGTTTTAGAGCGCTTCTCACTCGCACTTAATTGTTGTAGGTTGTAAGAGTTAACTCCCTCTTCCCTCTGTAATGTCTGTAAGGTCTGTTTTAGAACGCTCTGTGTGCCAAATATGAGCTTTTATTCAAGGACAGGTCAGAGCAGCTCTACTCCTGGAAATAGTTCCCTCGAAAAGATGAGTCACATTCGTTTTCTCCTCCACCAGTTGTTGACAAAGCTGACATCAGAAGTCAGTCCTTCTTGATTTTGATTAGTCATTGAAGGAGAAGGGACATTGATGAACTCATGTGTGTTCCAAAAGTTGAACTTTTTCAACTGAGAGTGCTGTGAGCTCAGCAACAAAGATCAGCTGAGCACTGAAATGTTGAACTTTAACAGAAATGAGTGTTGCCAGCACACAAAAACGCCTTAATAGACACAGGCCGTACAGGTGACCTTAGTTAGATTTACAGCTTTTATATACAAGTTCACTGACTGCCGCTGATCTTTGTGCATTTTTAGGTGCTGATGCTGACTTTGCAGAACGACCCACCCTGTCTGGAGACGGGCATCGCAGACAAAGAGATGGTGAAGAAGTATGGCAAGTCGTTCAGGAAGATGCTCTCCCTGTGCTTACAGAAAGATCCTGAAAAAAGGTCAGCCTATTGCAAGACTGTAGTTGTGCTTGTTTTGCCTTCCTCAAGATTCTCTGGTTGTGCAAAGAACATAATGAAAAGCCTTGTGTCTCTTTCCTATTTAGGCCAACCGCTGCTGAGTTGCTGAAGCATAAATTCTTCACGAAAGCCAAAGTGAGCCTTAAACCACTGTTACGGGAAAAAAAAATTACATAAATCTTGTGTTTCAAATAGAACCGTTATAGATTCAGCAGTAAATGTTTGTCTCTCTTTCACAGAACAACGAGTATTTGCAGGAGAGGCTCCTAAACAAAGGTCCAACAATAAATGAGCGTTCTAAAAAGGTTTGGCAGTCTTTCCTTGTTTACTTTAAATGCAACATATTTCAAATTTGAATGTATTTGTGTTACTTTGTTTTATGTCTTCACTGGTCCACTCTGGAAAAAGTGTAAACCAGAGGAAGTGAGTCAATATTCAGTTCTTTTTTTCTATATTGATGTATATTCTGTAGGTGCGTCGTGTTCCTGGCTCAAGTGGGCGCCTCCACAAGACGGAGGACGGGGGTTGGGAGTGGAGTGACGATGAGTTTGACGAGGAGAGTGAGGAGGGCAAAGCTGCTGTGGCTGCTCTGCGGGTGAGACTCTGCATGTCTTTATAAAGCCTTTATTAAGTTACTCTCAATACACACTGCAACCTTATGGCCAGCAGAGAGTGCTGCTGGAGTTCAGGACAGAAAATAGATGTTCCAGCATGCAATATGAATCTGAATGTACTATGAGTCTGTCTGTTCAGGGATGTGGGGTAGCCTTAGTTTGACAAAGATTTGTATTTGGGTCTTGGTGTGGGATTTAACTCTCTGTTGTCTTTACTGTGATTTCAGTCCTGTGTCTAAAGTCACTTTGTGTCAAATTCCTCCAATCCTCCAATTCTCAATATGTTGGGGGGGGATAAAAGGAGAATTGCATGTTTTTAATCCTGACAATCTGTCATGTCCATCCTGCAGTCCCCCAGAGTGAAGGACGGGTCCCAGAATCTGGAGGTGAGTGCATTTTTAGTGGACATGACATGGAAATCTTGATTTATCTTAATGCCTTAAAGAGTGATCCGCATGACTTGTCCTGTGTGTGCTCTTTTTTTTTTTTTTTCTACGCATGTAAAACTCAAAAACAAGTGCTAATGTTTTTTTTGCAAAATGGTATCTCGTAGCTTTTCCCAGCAGCTGACGGCACCTCGGGAAGTCTGCAGCCGCCTGGCGTGGCACAGGAGAGCCCTGCAAACGTGGGCCAAACAGGAGAGGAAGCGGCACCGCAGGCTCCCGCTCAGACAGCAAGCCCTTCACATGCACCCGCTGCTCAGGTACAGAAACCAGGAAATAAGCAGGCGGATAGCCCACTGTGCTGGTGACAGAGAACTGCTAATGTAATACAAGAATACTAAAATGAAATGCTATTTTACTGCTGGATAAAACATGTAATATCAGCAAATATCGGCCATAAAATGAGCTGCTAGCAATAGTAACTTTATTGATACCGGCCGATATCATCAGCTGGCTAATGAATTGGTTGGGCTCTACTGAGGACCCGATTATAAGACTGTTCAGGACAACATCGGCAGCTGCTGAAAGATATTTAAAGAAAAGAAAAAAGAAAAAAAAAACTTCCAGTAGAGGTGAAGAGAGTGGAGTCCGAACAAACACCTGATCTCCCTGTTTACCTGTTGAACCTGAAGAGTAGATTGTACTGACAATGTGGAGCTGGTCTCTAATGTGTACCTGGACTGTAACTTAACTTCTGTGCTGCTGCAGGATCCAGCTGCAGCCAATGCCAGTGTTCCTATCAGCCTCGTCTTGAGACTGAGGAACCCCAAGAAGGAACTCAATGACATCCGGTTTGAGTTCATGTCTGGCAGAGGTAGGTGCCAACTGCTGGTCATTCCTGGCTAATTTGTGTTCGAATGATTCTTACCTGAAGTGTAACTCTTCATATCTGTCCTCAGATTCTGCTGATGGAGTTTCTCAGGAGCTGGTCTCAGCCGGTCTGGTTGACGGGAGGGACTTGGTCATTGGTAAGTAAGAGATATAACAGTGTATGATGTGATATCTCAACAGGGAGAAATCTGCTCACTCTAAACCTGCTTGGGATGCGTGAACCATCAGAGAAATCCTGAACTGTTCATTGCAAAAAGCTTTGCATTTCTCCCGTGTTGTCGTCGCAGAGTTTTGTGTTCTGAAATGTTACTGCTTCATTTTATGCGAAGTTTCACATGTAGGTGGCAATAGATGACTCATCTCGGCAGGTTGAAAGCTAAAGTCCAAGTAGAAACAGGAAAAAGAATCTTCAGGGAAAGGTAGTCTTATCTGGAACCGGCTGTCTTGTGATTTGATTTTGTGCATCCAGATTAGTGTCATTCAAAGATGTGATGTGCAATGACAATAAGAAAAGAACATAAGAGTGTATATTAGTTAGAGCTCAGTTTGTATGACTATCTGCTGTTCTTTATATTTAACACAACACTTCCTGAATCCAAAAAGCTTTATTTCCCGCCTCATTGGGTCCATGTTATCTGAGGGTAGCTGTTAGCATTAGCTTCATCTGACTTCATCCAAATGGTGTGAAAGAATGATTATTATTCCCAGGCCTCCATCTTATAGGTAAAATGTACTCATGCTGAGTTAAAAAGCTGAGTTTGATTACTTAAAAATATGTTTTCTCATTTATTGTGGTACATTTGTGGTGTTCTTATCGTGAATGTCCGTAATGTGATGACGATAAAACTGCAATACATGTGCAGCCCTAATCTGGATTCAAAACCGGTTATTTCCTGTCTGCGCTGCTGATCAACGTCAGTTGTCGTCATCCGTGCTCACTTTATTTAATCTCTTTTGTAGTTGCTGCCAATTTGCAAAAGATTGTTGATGATCCTCACAACAACAAAAATGTGACTTTTAAATTGGTAAGTACTGAAAAGTGCATGAAAGCATTCAATGTGTGATTGATTTACAGGTGTGAACACTTATTGCTGTTTCAGATATAAAAACAGTCAGTCCAGTCTTTAAGAGGTTGTTCACTGTCTTACAGGCGTCTGGCATTGAGGAGTCTGAAATTCCTGACGATGTTAAGCTCATTGGATTTGCGCAGCTCAGCATCAGTTAAGTCGAGCAGAGCCAGAAACAAAGGACAGAAACTAATGGTATTGCACAGCTGCAGTGTAGTCAATTCCAAGAAACCACTACTGCCAAAGACAGGAGGAGGAAGACGTTGATGATGAGGAGGAGGAGACGTGGAGCTGGCAGGAGTGTGACACTACTGCAGGATGCATGAGGACCACAGAGAGAAGAGGCTCAGTTCATCACAGGAATCACACTTGAAAAGTTTACAGTGCGCTTATACAGTAAATGGGAGAAGAGATGCAATCAACTATATCAACTCCTAATTTCTTTTATTTTCTTCCTCTTCATACATAAGCACAATCCAAACCATCTCCTGCCAGTACTGGAAGTGATTGCCTTTTTTTTTTTTTTTAATTCAACTGTGCCACAAAACTCCAGTGTCGTGCCACCTCTATACGGCACTTTATTGCTACACTGAAATTGAAAAAGTGTAAATTCAGCCTTAGTTAAACAAATTATAAATTTTTCTGAATAACAAAATTGCCTATCTGTGATTATGGGGTGTTTTCAATGTACACTCATCCAAGAAATGTAAGAAAACATCCCATAACACAGATACAGAGAACCTTTAAACAAACAGTAGCTTAGTGTTAGTTTTATAAATCTGTAAATTCAGATGGAATTGAACTTTAGAATATGACAAAATGACCTGATTTCTGTACAAGGCAGCCCAGACGTGTGGTGTGGTGGTTTTGTCAAAGCATAACCAAAGAGCTGAGACTCTGACTGGACTGCTTAAATCCTTTAGATCCACACAAATCCAGAGTAACGGCTCTGCCCCATGACTGCAGGAAAAACACTTTGAAAGATCATTCCCCCAAGGTTTTCAAAGACAGGAATATTTAGACCTGCCTATTATTCTTGCACTATGCAATAGATATTTTCTTCTCACCGTATGTGACCACTGGTTGCTGAAACTTTTTTTTTTACTTTGGTTGAATTAAACCAATATTTGTGTTTGCGTCTCACACTGAGTTCATGAAGTTGTCCTGCCAACCAGGCAGCTCCAGGCAGCTGCAGGGAGAATTATTTTCATTTTTACAAGTAGTTTAATAAAAAAAAAAAAACGTAACAAACCAACAGACAGACACGGGTAATGATTGCTGTTTTCTTTGTCCCCTGTAAGAGGATGTTATTATTGTTGACCTATTATTATTGATCTAACAGCTGGGAAGAATCCTGAATGCTGGCAGTTAGTGTGGAGCCTGGAGCTGCTCGTGTTACAGGCTGACTTTAAAATGAACTTCTGTGGGGATGCGCACACACAAATTGAAACAAATTCCTCCAGAGAGAAAAAAAAGTTTAAAGGGGCTGTTCATTCAAATTGGAAAAGAAAAAGCTTGTGTCTTACCTCTTGTGGTATTCAGATATGGAGATAGTTTTAATCGTCTTTGTGGACGTTTCTGAGATTTGTGTCTCTGAGTACAATGGAGTTTCATCTGAGGCCATGCTCGTCACTTTAGTGATGTCGATTGTGGTCCACTGTTCAAGTAAACCACTCTGATTAAGACTTCAATAACTCAAAAACTGTTTCATCCATTGACGGGACTTTTGGCTCCATGTATTTCAGGCCTGTTATTGATGAATACTCTTGACATGAAGTCCTTCCTTTTTTCATCTAGTGTCGTTAGCGGGTCACTTTTTCAATTTGTAATGCATTTTGTTTAACGACCAATTAGCTGCTAAGTATTTTACATTCCCATTAGTCTCAGCTGAACTCTGTGTTTTTGGTTTACAACTAGCAAAGTTTACATGCTAACATGCTAAACTGAGATTGTGAATGTGGTAAAACCTCTGAACCTGCTCTATATCAGCGCTGTCTTTGTGAGCATGTTTGCATGATGTAAGCAACAAGTCCACAGCACTACTTGACTTCATCATGGATGTAGGCTGATCTTTGGAATTCCATAACTTAAACTTAAATCTGATGAAGTTTAACATTAGGTGAACACGGACCCTGCTGTTAAAAAGTCTTCTTGGAACTGTGTAAATATAGTTCCTTCTGCAGTCGAGCAATTATTGGTTTGAATGATTAATAAAGAAATGTTGATTCATTTTGCTCACATTAGCGACGTGGTTTAAAAACCTTTGTGCTATTTTAGTGAATCATCTCAAAGACTTGCACACGAGTTGCCATTAAAATTTGGTGTACACAAATGATTCAAATGTTATCATGCTAACTAAGCATAGGGAATGTGGTTAACACCACATCTGATAGACATTAGCATGTAGGCATTCTGCCATTGGCATCAAAATTATTGCACATCCTCGCAGAGCTGCTGGCATGACCGTAGACTCTTAAACATCACACAAACTCCCATTTTCCTCTGTAGTGTTACTGAGCGGCACATGGACTGTCCAACCTCGGCTAATAAAACCAAACTTGTTCATGTCTGGATACCACTGTTGGTAAATTAAACACATCTATATTTGGGTGAAGTAACCCTGTTAACGTCCTCCAGAAGCCAGTATTTTCTTTAGTCTTTTTGTCACTAGGCAACTTGTTTTGACTGTACTGTAGTCTGCTTTTTAAACACTCACCAACGAATCACTGTCGTCACTCCCAATGTAGCCGTGTGGTTGTTTTCGTACCACGTGCAAAGGGCTGTGAAAGAGCTCCAAGTTCAGGTACTGATGTAAATGGTGTATGTAAAAGATGTTGTAAATGTACGTATGATGGCAACTCCATGCACTGTCACACAAACATCCTGAGGTTTGTATGTAACGATGTAGATGCGATGACTCTTTAAGTGTACATGTCGGATAAAAGGAACATTTAACTTGTAAATATTGATTACAGATTGAAACAGGCCGAGGCGCATCATGTTCATTAGACAGAGTTTAATTTGTTTTGTAGTGTTTCCCACTTTTATTGGCCTTTTTGTCGGAGCATCACTAACCATGCACAAATGATTTGTTCAATTGGCACCTTATTGATCTGCTAACATGCATTTTATTTTTCTTTGATAATTACATGGGGAATCTTTTCAAAAACACTCTGTGCGTTGATGTCATGAAATGCATTTTTTCTCACTGAAACCTGTCAGAGGCGTCTTCATGAAATGCTGTTTTTAAAGTGGCACAGGTTACACTTCTCTCTCCCTGCGTGTGTGTGTGTGTGTGTGTGTACTTGTGTGATTTGGTGATACAATGATTGATCATGAAAGGCTTTGAGCTGATATCCACTTTCAAATTTTCTGTCCCTTTTATTGTTTACTCAAAGAAAACCCTCATTCTGCCTCTTTATGGGTCCTCTGAATGATTAGTATTAATGTAATCATTTGATTGGCGAGTACATCTTTCTTTTTTAAACCTTTTTTATTTTACAGATCATTGCATATATTTTTAAAATATGATTAATTATGACTCGTGTATATCAACAAATGCGTCATTTGAGGTGGAATATTTGTGATAACAGACAAAAAGAGATTCCTCGACATATTTAGATTATTGTCAACACATGAAGATGATTTTTGGTAGCTGAATAAAGTCACATGATGGAATACAACGAGTGAGGACAATGTTTAATTCAAATAAAAGTTTAATCTTTTTCCTCTGCATCTATAAGTGAACCATTACCAGCCATGGTTTATATTTGGCTCATTTTGTCCCCTGCCACTCATTCAGTGACTGACCACAGTCAGATGGTTAAACATTCATCGTGAGACTTAATAAGACACTGAACCGGAGTTTTCTGACATTTCCCTTCTCGTGAAAATGGTGGAGTTTGGGGAGATTCTGAAATCCATCGGAGACTTTGGTTTCTTCCAGAAGCTTCTCGTATGTGGGTTATCTTTCCCAAACTTCCTACTGCCCCTTATGTTTTCAAGTTTTCTTTTCGTGGAGTTTGATCCGGAGCGACACTGTAACACAGACTGGATCCTCAGTGCTGATCCTGACTTGAGCCCAGAGGAGCAGCTGAACCTGACTCTGCCCCGGAGGGAGGATGGGACCTTCAGCAGGTGTAGGATGTTCAAACCTGTGGACTGGAACATTAGTACCATCAGGAAGCACGGACTCAATGAGACCTCAGGCTGCCAGAATGGATGGGTGTACAGCAAAACGCTGTATGAAGCCACCGTAGTCACTGATGTAGGTCTAGAACTGTGTGTCAATGTGATGTTTTCCCTTCTTCCATCCTGAGTTTAACTGTTTTTTGCAGTTTGATCTCGTCTGTGGCAAATCGCATCCAGCAGAAATTCTGCAGACAATCTTCATGACTGGTTTACTTACTGGTTCATTCGTCTTTGGACCCACAGCTGAATCGTAAGTGACTTTCAAAAGACACAACGGGTCATGTTTATCAGATTTTTAATTCTACCTTTTTTCTTTACTTCAGGTACGGCCGGAGGAGAACCACCCAGATACCAGTTGTCCTTTTGCTAATATTCAATATAGTTTCTGGTGTATCTCCAAACGTCTATGTTTATGCGGTGTCACAGTTCATTGTTGGAGCAGCACTTGGAGGATACAGAATCAACTCTGTTGTATTAGGTATGAACAACATTTTGGTACCTCACCAACATTCCTTTAAAGGTCTCATATTATTCTCCTTTTCAAAAGGTCAGTCTCAAAGCTCCCCAAAACATCTCTGTGTAGTTTTTTTTTTTATTAATGATCCACTCTGATGCTGTATGTGATCATGTCTGTAAACTCCTCTATTTCAGCCCTGCTCAGAAACGGCTGTTTTTGTGTCTGTAGCTTTAAATGCAAATGAGCTGTGTCTGACCACGCCCCTCTCTGGAAGGGTTTGAGTGGCTCGTGCTTTCTTGCACCATGCCAAATTGTTAACAGTGATATGACAGACTTAGAGGGCAGAACACACCTAGCTTTTGGAGTTTTAACCACCTGCGGGAGGGGTTAGTGCCCTTTGTGATGTCACTAAGGAAAAATCTCCAAACGGCCTGTTTGAACACACAAATTTTTCTGAAAAGTGGAGCAGGAAAAAGATGGAGACAATGGGGTTTTGTAGCGGGACTAGAGACACGAGTGTTAGAAAACCAGGGGAAAGCCAAGTGTTTTTTTGCACAATATGTGACCTTTAATTTTTAATTTTTCACGACCATAAATTTACGAGTCCTGCTCTTAAAAATATATTTTTTTTTGTTCTACCTCTACAGTAATTTTGGTGTTTAAATTGTGTTTGCAGCTACAGAGTGGATTGGGGTCAGCAAAAGGTCCATTGCTTCCTGTTTGAGTCAGATGTTTGCAGGGCTCGGACAGTGTGCTGTGGCTGGTCTGGTCTATGCTATCCGTGACTGGAGAACAGCTCAGTATGTGATTGCAGGAGGACAGGCTCTAGTGTTCTTGTACATATGGTATGTGTTTGACATACATTGTATTTTCTTTCTCAACACAGTCACTAATTCAGACTTAAACACACAATTTCAGCTGGATCAGAAAGTTGCTGCATATTAGCATTCTTGGTAGCTCAGGTTCTGATTGAAACTCTGAATCATTAACAGTTCATGTGCAGCTCTTACGATTGTGATTGCACTTGTAAGGTGGATTCCTGAGTCTGCGAGGTGGTTGCTTGGAAGAGGAAGAACTGAAGAAGCGAACAAGTTGATACGTAAAGTTGCAGCAATCAACAAAGAGAAAGTCCCAGAGAATCTGCTGAATGAGGTAAATCAGAGGTCTTTGCAAAACATGAGACTCAATGAAGCTTAATAGATCCCCTAGAAAACAATTTAATTTAAGATGAAAATAAAAGAATAGACCATCAATTTGCTCTCAGCAGTTGAGGCTTTCATTGTTGAAATATTAAAATGTGAGTTTCAGCTTTAACCTGCATAAAAAAGCAGTTCTCTCTGACAAACTTTAAATGCATTTGGGAAAACACTAACGCTTATCAAGCTAACTACTGTAGAGCAGTTTATAAGACATTTCAAGCCGTCTTAAGCATTTTCTTTTTTTTTTATTCTCTTTTTATTGAATAGTTTTTTAAATTAAAACAGAAACAGGCAATGGGAAAAACAGGCAAGGAAAAACTCTAAACATAAATTATTCAGAGGCTATATTTTCCCAAGCCTGCCTGCCTGCCTATTGCAATAGCAAGAGGCTTCAGAGGCACAGGCCCCAGAATATAAACTACAAACACACTGGATGAAATAGGAGCCAATCCCTATTTCTCCAGTATATTAAACAGGTAACCCCATTCCACCCTGTCAAAGGCCTTTTTCAGCATCTAAGGACAGTGTCAGGGTAGGAGATGGGGAGTTTCTTTTTGCCCACTTTATATTCAATAGATGCCTGATGTTATCGGAGTTGTGCCGTTGCCTAATGTAACCTACTTGGTCTGGATGAACCAATTTAGCTATTACCCGTTCCAGCCTATTAGCCAACACTTTGGACAATATCTTAATATCACAATTTAGAATAGACAAAGGACGCTTGCTCCCGCAAAGCAAGGGGTCTTTATCTTTCTTGGGAAGAAGAATAATTGATGCTGTATTTGAAAAAGTGGAGAAAGCGCCAGTTAGAAAAACTTCATTGTAGTGTGCCAGTAGGGGTGTTAGTTTGTGTTGAAACTTTGAGTAAAATTCTTGTGGGAGGCCGTCCATCCCAGGTGATTTGCCGGGAGCCATTTGGAGGATAGCTATATTTATTTCTTCTACTGTTATATCTCCCTCTATTATACTTTCTTCCTTAGCATTGATAGATGGTACTTGTATATGATTAAGAAATAGCTTCATCTTGTGGTTAATACTTTCGTGGTCAGATGGTGTTATTTCTGATTGGTATAATGACTCAAAATATTCCTTATAGGTGTTGTTTATTTGTTTCTCATTAGTCAGCACATTGTCATATTTATCTTACAGCTGTAATTATGTTCTTAGTTTTTACTTTTGCCAAGAGCTTAGAAGCTCGTTCACCGTCCTCATAAGATTTTGCCTGTGTTGTGAACAACGCATGTTCCACTGACTTTGCGTATAAGGAGTTAAGTTGAAATTTGAGACTGGTAACCTTCCTAATATTTCCAGTTATGGGATTCGTGTACATTTCAGTCTCAGCTTCTTTTAATAATGCTTCCAATTTTAGTTGCTTCTCTGTCTCTTGTTTCTTCCTTCTGGTTTGAAATCCCATTATGTGACCTCTTAAGTAGACTTTTAAGGCCTCCCACAATATACTCGATGAGGACACTGAGCCCATGTTATGTTCAAGGTAGTTGTCAATTTCAGTATTAATAAACTTGCACAGCTCCTTGTCTTGAAGTGAATACTGAGACTGAGACAGACCCCCTGATTATAATAACTCCTGGTTCAGATTTTTTTTGCCAACTTCATAAAACTAAACAGACCATTTCAACTGCTCCTTCACACATTAAACCTCGTACATCTGTTCAGTGTCACTTTTTCAACAAGGTTTTTTTTTAATTTAATTAACGATATTTTTGAGCTGCTGAGCACCAGCTGGTCACTCATTTTCTGTAGTCTATCTAGTTATCATAAAGAAATCAGTCTTTTGTCCTTTGAATTGTGTAAATACTGTTTTTTATTGGGGATCAGTTACAAGCACAGACCAGGATCCAGTAGGTTATAATAGAGTTGATCTGTTAAACTGTGTTTCTGTGTAATGGCTTTTTGTAAATGGACCTGAGCTTCTATAGCACTTTTCTAGTCTTCCACTCAAAGTGCTTTTACACCGCAGATCACATCTACACATTCACACCCAGTCACACAGAGGCTGCTATGTAAAGTGACCATCAGTATAAACTAATCCCGTTCATACACAGCCGACAAAGCAGATGGAGCAATTTAGGGGTTAAGTGTTCTCCCTAATGACACACCGGACATGTGGCTGGGGATTGAACCCCTGACCTTCTGGTTTAAAAGCGACTGACTCTACCCACTGAACCACAGCCATCCTATACCTGATCCAGTTATAATGGGATTTATCTTCTGATTAAAAATATGTGAATCTAAAGCTTTACAAATCTTATACGTGAATATTAAAAGTCTGAAGATTTCTAACTCTCAAACTTACGCACTAGCTAAGACAAACATCATTTACAAACATAGTTTATCTTATCTTTGAGGGTTATGGAGTAACTCAATAACAAGAAAACACCCTTTGATATCAAGACATAAAATATCTCATATTTTAACTCTAGAAAAAGCTGCTCAGATTTTCTCAGATTCAGCACAGACGTTTGCCAACCAGCATGAACACCAAGGACAGCTTTGGGCTCTTTAGATTTGAAGGTATTTTGTCTTAAACAAAGGTATCATCAAATTCTAGATCTTAACATGAAGGGATAGTTTCTTAACCAACATGTGTGCGACATAAAAGTTTGAAACCTATAGTAAGCCTTTTGAACTCTAATAGAGCATCAAATGTTTTGTAGATCGTAGTCCCTTACTCAGAAAAAAAGGTTCATTGAGCCACATTTTAGGAGTAGTAACTATCACCTGATAAATGTCTGATAGCAGCTTTATTTTCTTGTGTTGTTATAATGATAATAATAATAATGATAATAATACATTTGGCCCTTAGGTAACGTCAGAACACGAGGTCCACAAAGGAGGACTCAAAGACATTTTCACCTCAGCAGTCCTGATCAAATATTTATTGATTTTATCTTTCGCCTGGTAAGCTCAGCACAATTGAATTTTTTATTTTTTTTGTATTTTTAATCTGCTGTGTAATTTTTGTATTTTTGCGGTTTGAAGGTTTTCATTAAATCTGGGCTACTTCTGCCTTGTTCTGAATGTGGGTAAGTTTGGTCTGAACATCTTCCTGGTTCAGTTCCTGTTCGGGATCTCTGATGTGCCGTCTCATCTCCTCTGTATCTGGATCCTGGAGTATGTTGGGAGGAAGAAGACCCTCATATCAACCATCACGATGGGCGGTTTTGTTTGTCTCTTAACTTTGGCTTTCCCTCAAGGTGAATGTCCTGTTTTCCACATTCATTACATGAGAAGAAATGTATCTGACTTTGATAGGTCTAATGTACTTTGATGTCTATTCCAGACAATGCTGTTGTCATTACAGCCCTTGTAACCACTGGAAAGTTCTTTTTAAACTGGGCGGGGTCTGTATGTATGGTCTACATTCAGGAGTTGTTTCCCACTTCTGTCAGGTACATGCAAGATCAATACACTAAATATATAATTGGAGATATTGCACCTATAAACTATATTTAAATTAAAGTTGAACTCCATTCCGTCAGACAAACAGCTGTTGGCCTGGGCTCCATAGCCTTTAGATCGGCGGGTTTACTCTCCCCTCTGCTCAACATGTTGGAGGTATACCACTGGTCCATACCCATTATAGTCTTCAGCAGCCTGGCTGTGGTCAGTGGAGCGCTCGTCTTCTTGCTTCCTGAGACCAGCAGAAAAGAGCTTCCTGATTCAGCTAAGGACGTAGAGGGCAACAGGTAAGCAAGCTGCACAATTTACTAAGAAAACATCTCTATTCGTTTTCATTGAGGGTTATTAACAAGCAAGTCCAGTGAGACTCTTTACTTGAGGGTTATGTGCCTGAACATTAAGTGGTAGATTGATTTTCTTTTCACTGTTTGTCAGTGCTAAGCTAGCTGCTTGTCTGTGTAGGTTCTCAGTCATTCAGGTTCATGGTAAATTCAAAGCTTGATCCAAAGGCAACTGGATCAACAAAGTCTTCAACCAGTCCAGTTGCCTTTGGATCAAGCTTGGAAAGCTAGCTGTTTCCCCATTGTTTCCAGACTAAATTTAGCTACCAGCTATTAAGCATCATATTTAATCAGTGGGTATGAGAGTGATAAGGCTCTTTCATCTTATTGACAATAAGAGCTAGTTGTTGTATTTTCACCCATTATCTCCCTTGGAGTCATTTTAATTTTAAAGAAAACTGCTTTGACTTCACCTGGAGTTTCAGCCATACATTGAATTCTGGGTGTTGTAGGAAATATTTCAGACTCTTTAAGACTCTTTATCTAGTAGGCTGTATACAAAGTGTCTTTCTCTTAAAGGTGAAATCTCTTAAATCCTAATGCTTTGGTCAAACTCCCAGCCTCAGGTTTTGTAGTAAGCAGTTGTCAGCATTTTTACATGATGGAGACTTGGCAATAATTCTCACAGTTAAATCATCCCATTGATGACAGCAAACACAATGAACAAAAAGTCAACTAGGTGAAGTTTACGTTCATAATGATGTCTTCTAAATGTCTTTGAATTGTAGGAATGGGACGTCCAAGAAGACAGGGAGTGACTCAAACATGGCCGACCACAACAGAAACAAATCCACCAAACTCTAGTGGAAATACTGAACTTAGTTTTATATTTTTTGTTGTTGTTTGTAACATGAGCATCATACTGAGTGGAATATTTGGATTCAAACTGCTTTTTTTCTTCAGGGTTGCTGAGTCATCCTGTGTGATTTCTCACGTGCTTTGTCTGTCTGACAGCCGGTTTCTATTATACATCTTTATTGCTGTCATTAAAACCTTCTGACTGGCTTTTGAGAAGGGATAATGAACCTTGTTTGAACTGATGAACTCAGGTGAGCAGGAATATTACTTTACGGTTTTTGCACTCAGTGAAAATACATTCAGTTCAATTACATCATATTTAGCAATCGCAGCCAGCTGAAGGTATATTGAGTAAATGTCTTAGCAGGGAGGAATAAACTCATGCAGGTAGGGTTGTTTATTCACAGCAGCAGTAAAAATGTCACAGAAGTCTGAAAATGTTCACACTTGTCTTTGGGTGAGAACGTAAAATCATTTTCAAGCACAATCTCTTCTGTTTTGATCATTCTTTGGTTTGCACACACAAAGATGGTTGAAAATCCAAACGATGGGAGTATTGACCTGCAGATGCACTTCAAAAGTTTCTTAACAACCTGAAAAAGCCAATATTGTTTTGTGATTGGGAAACTATCAGGGAGTCCAGCTGTGACGTTCTTATGAGGGGTTTGCTGACATTTATAGCTACACTATACAGTTGCAGGAAAAAGTATGTGAACCCTTTGCAATTTCCCAATTTTCTGCATAAATTGGTCATAAAATGTGTTCTGATCTTCATCTAAGTCTCAACAATAGACAAACACAGTCTGCTTAAACTAATACCACACAAACAATTACATGTTTTCATGTTTTTATTGAACACAACATGTAAACATTCACAGTGCAGGGTGGAAAAAGTATGTGAACCCTTGGATTTAATAACTGGTTGACCCTCCTTTGGCAGCAATAACCTCAACCAAACGTTTCCTGTAGTTGCAGATCAGACCTGCACAACGGTCAGGAGGAATTTTGGACCATTCCTCTTTACAAAACTTTTTCAGTTCAGCAATATTCTTGGGATGTCTGGTGTGAATCGCTCTCTTGAGGTCATGCCACAGCATCTCTATCGGGTTGAGGTCAGATACTCTGACTGGGCCACTCCAGAAGGCGTATTTTCTTCTGTTGTTGATTTACTTCTGTGCTTTTGGGGTCGTTGTCCTGTTGCATCACCCATCTTCTGTTGAGCTTCAATTGGTGGACAGATGGCCTTACGTTTTCCTGCAAAATGTCTTGATAAACTTGGGAATTAATTTTTCCGTCGATGATAGCAATCTGTCCAGGACCTGATGCAGCCCCAAACCATGACGCCCCCTCCACCATACTTCACAGTTGGGATGAGGTTTTGAAGTTGGTGTGCTGTGCTGTGCCTTTTTTTCTCCACACATAGTGTTGTGTGTTCCTTCCAAAGAACTCAACTTTGGTTTCATCTGTCCACAGGATGTTTTACCAGTAGTGCTGTGGAACATCCAGGTCCTCTTCTGCAAACACAGCAGTTGCTTTCTCCGTGGTGTCCTCCCATGAACTCGATTCTTGTTTACTGTTTTAGATAAGAGATGTTAGCATGTGCCAGAGATTTGTTTAAGTCTTTAGCTGACACTCTAAGATTCTTCTTCACCTCATTGAGCATTCTGCGCTGTGCTCTTGCAGTCATCTTCACAGGATGGCCACTTCTAGGGAGAGTAGCAACAGTGCTGAACTTTCTCCATTTATAGATAATTTGTCTTGACTGATGAATATCGAGGCTTTTAGAGATACTTTTGTAACCCTTTCCAGATTTAAGCAAGTCAACAATTCTTAATCGTAGGTCTTCTTAGAGCTCCTTTGTGCGAGGCATGGTTCACATCAGGCAATGCTTCTTGAGAATAGCAAACTCAAAACTGGAGTGTGTTTTTTATCGGGCAGGGCAGCTTTAACCAACACCTCCAATCTCGTCTCATTGATTGGACGCCAGGTTGGCTGACTCCTGACTCCAATTAGCTCTTGGAGAAGTCATTAGCCTAGGGGCTCACATACTTTTTCCACCCTGCACTATGAATGTTTACATGTTGTGTTCAATAAAAACATATAATTGTTTGTGTGGTATTAGTTTAAGCAGACTGTGTTTGTCTATTGTTGAGACACATTTTATGACCAATTTAATCAGAAAACTAGGAAATTCCAAAGGGTTCACATACTTTTTCCTGCAACTGTATGTCGTTTCATAAGTTGCTGAGCGTTTGACCCCTACCGGCCACCTCCCTTCTCTTTGGTCTCCCTCTCACCCAGTCCACCCACAAACTTCAACTGGTCCAGAATTCTGCCGCTCGCATCATCACCAGAACGCCCTCTGTTAATCACATCACCCCTGTCCTACAGCAGCTTCATTGGCTACCGGTTAAACATCGCATCACCTTCAAAATTCTGCTTCTCACCTTCAAGGCCATCCACAACCTCGCTCCGCTTTACATCTCTGAACTCCTGCACATCAACACACCTACTCGCACTCTCAGGTCTTCTTCTTCCATTCAACTCACTGCACCACCCGCCCGCCTGTCCACCATGGGGTCCAGGGCCTTCAGCCGCTCTGCCCCCCACCTCTGGAACTCCCTCCCACCACAAATCCGTAATATCGACACTCTCCATTTTCAAATCTCATCTCAAAACACATGTTTTTAAACTGGCATATTCAGTCTGATCATTCTCCACCCGTTCTCATAACTCCTTTACATCCTGTACATTTGTGTTTTTTAATGTTAATTTTATCGTTGTGTTGTTACCTTGTTGTTTTTTATCTCTGCTCTGTAAGGTGACCTTGAGAGTTTTGAGAGGCGCCTTTAAATAAAATGTATTATTATTATTATTATTATTACGTTTTGCTCCCGCGAAACTCTTTTCAATTTTAAGCTCGGAATCGTAGGAACTGCAGACCTCTTTTCCGTTTTATATTCTATGACTATTTTTTCCATTTTTCCATTCGGCGGAGTTCTCCTGAACGCAACTCATAGTAAGGAGCGTTCTGAGTCAGTAGTGGTTGTGTAGGAGCAAAGCTTGTCGTATCCTAATCAAAGCCTCTCAATCAACTTTTACACCAAATTTATTAAGTCCCCTTTCTTTTTTTAAAATCCTTTCCTAGTTAAATCACTCAAACGATATCGCGTTTTACCTCGTTACTCTAACTTAAGAACTTCACCATTCCAACTTAGAAACCAATACATAACATTGTCTCATTTACGTTGTCACGTCAGTATCACTGTCGTCATTTTTATCCTTTGCATATTTACTCCATTTATACATCTTTTGTTCACCATTTTCTTTATTAAACTTCACTCATAAAATTTCAGTACTTTGTCTGTGTATTTTTCTGGTTTTAAACTGCTTGAGAATTTGCTCCGATGATATGAGATAGATTTATAGATTAATTAATTACTACAACTAAGGTTAGTTATCTTATGCTTATACTTTAAGCTGGTGCCCCGAATTAGAATACGCTACAGTTACATACTACAAAAAACACAAATATGGCTATTTGAATTGGATGTTGTGACACTGTGCAATGTTGAAAAGTCCAAAAGAGTGAGTTCTTAGGCGTAGTAATGGACAGTTGCAGGAAAAAGTATGTGAGCCCTTTGGAATTTCCTAGTTTTCTGATTAAATTGGTCATAAAATGTGTTCTGATCTTCATCTAAGTTACAACAATAGACAAACACAGTCTGCTTAAACTAATACCACACAAACAATTATATGTTTTCATGTTTTTATTGAACACAACATGTAAACATTCACAGTGCAGGGTGGAAAAAGTATGTGAACCCCTAGGCTAATGACTTCTCCAAGAGCTAATTGTGCTAATCTGAGGGTGAAGTGTCAGTGTTTGATGACAGGGAGAATGTTAAACTGTTGCAAAGAGATGAGTAGCGAGCTCAACCCGGACAACGGGGATGGCGAAAGCACAAAGTGTCAGGCTGGTAAAGCGGGTGCAGAGGGATAAGTTGGAACTGGAGCTCATAGCCCCAGAGCTAGCACTATTTCCAGGCATCCCGGGGCTACAGCCACAGACCCACACTCGGCTCTCGTCCCCGATGTCAAAATCCCAGTCGGACTCGCTTTATCTCCGCGTTTTGGTAACAGGGAAGTTATCCTGTGTCTTTCAACGATACAACTTCCCTATCTAAACATAACCTTCTGATACTAGCTGTCTCTCTTACGCTGTCCCGTTAATAAACAGTTCCACAGCGCCCCTACAGGCCTGCAGCACTTCTGTTTAAGGCTGAACTTGCAGCATTATTGTGTTTGCTGTTGTTTTCGGGTTGTGTGTGTTTTGACTTAAAGGCTTAAGATGCGATTTTTCGCACTTAAATAGAAATCAAGTTTATCCTCTGAAAATAACTCTGTGAGTCATGACTGTCTACAATGGGTGTAACACCCGAGTCCCACTGTCTGTGATGTTTTCAGAGTTTTCAGAGTCCTATCTTCAGTTTGTTTACAACGCCGGGACGACGGCTGACTCCTTTTGAATGTGCAGCGTTTCTATACATGCTGCGCGTTTTTCTAAATGTATGTCATTTCATCAGTTGCTGAGCGTTTGATCCCTACCAGCCACCGTAAAGACGGGAAGAAAGCAAAATGTAAAAGTAAAATAAAAGGGTCGGAGAACAAGAGAACAAGAGCATAAGATAAGAGAGTGAATTTGTGGAGACGTGCTGTTTTATCTCCGGCTGTATTTTAAGAGGACAGAGGGGCTTGGCATCTACCGCACCTCCGAAGTTGTTTATTAATTTGATTCAATCCGAGTTTTTACTTAATAAGAGTATAAATATAGAATATATTTTACATAACACAGTTATACAGGTATCCTTGTCAGTATGATGTAACAGGTTAACTTCCATGTAACAGTGCTGGCATAAAATGTTTGCTGAGTCAGCATACTGTAAAAGTTAGTGAAAGATCAACAGTACTCTGTGAGAGAAGCAGAATGTAGTAGAATAGTGAGTTATGGTACACTTTCTGCAACAAGTCATCATAATACACTCTCTCCTCAGATTGAGATCTAAGTGGTACTTAGATAAAATAAAGATTTACATACCGATCTAGACATTATATTGGCACCGCCCATAACATTCAAAAGTCTTTGTGTTATTTGAAATGTTAGATATATATACTACAATTACTAAAAATGTCTAAAGTGAAGTTGTCAAAGTACACAGAGCTAGGTTTAACTCTACACGTCAAGGTGATGTTACACAGAAAAAGGTAAACTGATGAACTATTTGGTTAAACAATCACAAGATGCGTTTTTTTTCTGCAAAAAGAAATGTCCGTACATGCTTTGTCATCTTTCCTGAAATCCACAGTCCATAGTTAAACATTAGTGAGCATTGTTTAAAGGTCATTCTCAGGCAGCATCTTGGAAGTGAAGGACAGCTCCCTGAACATGGCTGATTTTGGAGAGATTCTCCAAAACATCGGAGAGTTTGGATTATTTCAAAAGATCACACTATTTGCTCTTTGCTTCCCAAATATGATTCTGCCTTTTCAATTTTCCAGTGTATTTTTCATCCAGTCAGATCCAGAGCGACACTGTAACACAGACTGGATCCTCAGTGCTGATCCTGACTTGAGCACAGAGGAGCAGCTGAACCTGACTCTGCCCCGGAGGGAGGATGGGACCTTCAGCAGGTGTAGGATGTTCCAACCTGTGGACTGGAGCATTAGTACCATCAGGGAGCACGGACTTAATGAGACCTCAAGGTGCCAGAATGGATGGGTGTACAGCAAAACGCTGTATGAAGCCACCATAGTCACTGATGTAAGCAATAACATGTATGCTAATAGTTAAAATAGAAAGATAAAAAAAACATTATTTTATAATTTGTTTTTTATTTCCTACAGTTTGATCTAGTATGTGACCAGGCCAATTTGTTGGAAGTGGCACGGTCAGTGCTGATGGCTGGCATTCTTGTAGGTTGTCTCCTATTTGGACCTTTTGCTGAATCGTAAGTATGCCTGAGAGTGTACAGAATACATGTTTTTTTAAGCTGAACCATCTTTTATCACTTTTACATAAGATAACATTTGATTATTTAACACAGACCATAGGGCTGACCAGAAGGGTCTTATCTCTTCCAGGTTCGGTCGTAAACGAGCAGCTCAGATGCCTTTCTTTTTTTTGCTCATCTTTACTGTAACAACTGGATTAAGTCCCAACTTCTATTTCTATTTGGCATCCCAGTTCATGATGGGAATCGGCTATGGAGGTTATCGACTGAACGGCGTCATATTGGGTAAAGTATATGCACAATAACACTTTAATTGGAGACATTTATTTTCTGTTATTATCTAGCAATATGTATTTAATTACGTCTTGTGGAATGCTTTGTTTGCACAATTTTTTTTGTGAGATGTTTTTTTTTAAAGTTCTGTTTTTGAAACATCCCAGTGCATTATGGTCTTAATAGCCCCTTCCACTAGTTCACTCAATACAGACAGGTGGATTGTAAGATTACTGCGGAGTTGTGTGGGCCTGACAGAGTTGTGTCAGAAAGTTTTCCTGTGCCAATAATACTTTGGTCTTTGCAGTCTCTATTGGACAATAGACCTCTAATATCATCTAATGTTTTGGCTCTCTGTTTCTATTCTGAGGGTCTGCATGGCGGTGATTTCAGCCAGGCATGAAAGATTAGATAATCAGAGCACTGATTTGTTGTTTCTAGCCACTGAGTGGATTGGGGTGTCCAGGAGATCATGGGGAACATGTTTGACTCAGATCTTTGGTGCCATTGGACAGTGTCTCCTCGCTGGTATGATCTACTTCATCAGAGACTGGAGACTGGCTCAACTTATCACGGCAGCTCCTCTTGCAGTTGTTGGTGTTTACATATGGTGTGCACTCTTTTTATTATACTTCATTGATTTAAAGGTAAATGACAGATTGTTGATACATGTTCTTGTATCTGTCAGGTTTATTCCAGAGTCAGCCAGGTGGTTATTGGAAAGAGGAAGGATAGAAGAGGCCAAACAACTGATAACCAAAGTGGCAGCAATAAACAAACGCCCTGTTTCAGAATCTCTGCTGGAAAAGGTACTGACACCAAACAATAAAGATGTGTTACTATTGACTCAAAACATATATTGTGTGCACAATTAATAGCAAACAAGTAGTGTACATTGATTGTGAAAAATAATGGATAATAAAGTAATATATGTGATTTGATGAACACCTGCAAACCATGATGTAATCTAAAAGGGGAACCTGGGAACAGTTGCATAATTTTTGCATTTCTCTGAATTACTCTGGAAATATTTGGATTAGACAAACCACATTTACATAAATTAAATTTGCATCTGTCAATCTATAGCGATTACATTTAAAGATTAACAGCTATGACATACTTTTAAAATATATTAATTGGATGGGAGACGTCTGATGTTTTACAGTAACTGACCTAAATCATGGGGATAGTGTTATTATTAGGGGCTGCTGAATCATATTAAAATTACATAAATCTTCTCTAATTAACACTTGTTTTTGGTCTCAATAATCATACTATTTCAAAAATATTTGCTGTTTTACAATTATATTATAGCACAAATGTTGCGCAATCTGTTTATTAGAAAATACAAATTTAGATTCTTATTTAGAGAGAAAATTCCTTTAGGCCTTTATTCAGGTTTTTTTAAAATATATTTTTGTAGAAGCAAATGTTTTATGTGTCTCATGTCAACTTGGTGGGTTGAAAGTCCAACTAAGGATTGTGTAATGAGTGCTATCTCTAGCATCTTTCTGACTTATGGAATAAGACTGGGTTGTTTCTTCCTCTTGTTGCAGTCTCCTCCACAATAACTCTACTAGAGACATATCTCAGTAGACTCTATCAGGGAGATCCTAGTTGAGCAGTTTAGTCACTTTTAATGCAACACTGTGCTTGATTGTCACAGCTTAAAATCACTCAACTTCATTGGACTTTACTCAAATGCATAAAGTATTTATAGGAACATTTGACAGAATAGCTGAACAACAACGATGTACCATGTTGATAACCTCTGTGACCTGCTTGATACAGTGAAAAGAAAAACTAAGTATGTCCTTTTAGAAAGGCTGTTGGATCTCAAGAAATGCTGACATAAGCAAACGTTAGCATGATTCTGTGTCCAACCCCTGTGCATTACAGATTGTTGAAAAAGAAAATGACAAAAAAGGAGGCATAATTACTCTTATGCAATCAGCTGTGCTTAGGAAGTATTTCTTTACACTAATATTGGGATGGTAAGTTACTTTTATATTTACCATAACTCTACAGAGTCCTTAATACAAATTATGACGAGTCACTTAATACTTGTTTTTTTCCTTCTGAAACCCTCAGGTTCGCATTGAATGTAACCTACTACTGCCTGTCATTTAATGTGGGAAATTTTGGCTTGGACATCTTTGTGACACAACTCATGTTTGGTCTGACTGAACTACCCGCTCATATACTTTGTATCTGGCTGTTAGAGGCACTGGGGAGGAAAGTGTCTCTGATGTCAACGCTTCTGATTGGAGGATTGTTGTGCTCATTAATCTTAGCTGTTCCTCAAGGTAAAGCATCTCAAAATGTATCTGACTTAATCAAATCTGTTTTTGGATTGCTCAAGATGGCAATGTTGACCTCATCATTGTGACACTTGGGTCCACAGTGAAATATCTCTAGATGTTTTGCCATCAAACTTGATGCAGCTATTCTTGGTTCTCGTCTAGTGGATCCTTAAGTTAGTAATAGCAAGACTTTTTATGTAGCTCCACAAGCAGGTTGACATTTTCAGCTTAGAGGTATAATAAATTTTAGCAGAGAGAATCACTCCCATGATTCACCTGATGATACAAGGATTTTATATACTGTGCGTTTAAGTATTTTCAGGTGTGCGTTTATCAGCCAAGCTTGAATTGAAGAGGTTCGTCATCCCCTGAGGCACCATTGTTACTTTAAATGTTCACATTCTTGTATCAATTAAAAAAATGAACTATGAATCAAAAGTTTTGAATATTTAATTGATATAAATTGACTTGATAGTGTTCAGAAAAAATAGGAAAGTATATTGATTGAGCAAAGATGAAATAATAGTCTACTTTTATTAAGAATAACTTATAATCATAAAATGTTAACTCGTCATTTTTGTTTACAGAATAGTATAAACTGATTTAATTTGACTGTAAAAGATGTATTTATTTAAAAATGTCACTATTTATATTCATATGCAGCATCTCATGACAGTAGTGAAGTCACCACTCACTCAGCTGTCAGAAAGCCACCTGGCTCTCATGTTAGCCAGCTCAAAAACTGCCACAAGAATAAGCTAGCACCTGTAAACTGGAGGCTTTGTCATTCTGAATCAACCATCTTGTTGCCAATCTCTCCTCATTGAATCTCAGTGCAAAGTGATACACTGCATCCAGAGGGTTTTAGAGTAGTAGCCTATTGGCTGCATGTACATAAATAACAATAATCTGTGTTATTGTGTTCAAGACAATGCTGTCGCTATAACCACATTAGCGACTTCAGGACGTTTCTTCATAAACTGGGCTGGATCTGTATGCAATGTGTATGTTCAGGAGCTGTTCCCGACATCTTTTAGGTAGGTCTCTCTCTCACTGTTGTTCATGATACAATTCAACATGGCAGTCTTTTTCTGATAACATCAGAGACAACATCAGTCAATACCTTTTGATGGGAAGCACATTAGCAGGTCAAACATTACAATCACATATCACAACACAGTGATTAAGTACTTGACTCTGATTGGTTGTGACATCACTAAAGGATCAGCATGTTGACTTTTGGCTGCTGTACATTTGTTCTGTTATCTTTGAAGGACACTGTCTCACAGAGAGTTCAATATTAGACTCCATTACTTTTTGACCTATTTTAGTTCAAATATCATATGTGGGCCAGCCCAGCAGCCGTCTGATCCAAATGATCCCTTTATCATTGCTGATACTTGTGTCAGTGTTGTACTGACATTTTTAACGATTAATTAATTGTTCCAGTCAAATATATCTAATATACAAAGGATTGTATTCAAAGTGGTAACTGTTTTATAGTTCTTAGATAACGCTGCAAACTTTTAAGGTTTCTGTACAAAAATGATAAAGACATGCCCTCATTTTAATATGGTTTATCATTATGGTAGACTGTATGACTTTTACTGCACTAAGAAGGACACTCATTTTCTGATGTAACAATCGTGTCTGAGCTCTGTATGGTTTTGTTTCAGACAAACTGCCTCTGGTTTGGGCTCAACTGCGAGCAGAGCGGGGGGACTGCTGGCTCCTTTGCTGAACATGTTGGCAGTTTACCACTGGTCCATTCCCACTGTAGTGTTCAGCAGCCTTTCACTGATCAGTGGAGTTCTCAGCATCCTGCTCCCCGAGACACGAAGGAAAGAGCTCCCTGATTCAACCGATGAGGCCGAGGGCAACAGGTAAGCTGCAAGCTGATAAAGGATAACATTTCTATGCATGTTACTGAGGTCTGTTAAATATTGGGTTTGTATGAGGGGTTAAGAAACAATTTTTTTTTGTTTTTTAATTAGAACTGTATCAGTTTTCTACAAATTATTTTATACTGCCAAAATTACTGAACATGAACCCGATTATCAATGACTTTGTTTTGATGCTCCTAAACTTTTGAACTCACTGCTTCTCAATATCAAAATGGCAAGCTCTCTAAGTACTTATGAAAGTAAATACCTTTCTTTTTACTCTGGTTTTAAGTTTGGAGATTTTCCAGTTTTTCAATGTTTCTATCATTTTTTTAACTGTAGTTTTGTCTCCGGTATTTTTTTGTCCTATTCAACAGTTTATCAATTTTAATATGCCTTTGTTCGTATGAATGTTGTTTTATTTTTTGACGTCATTCTTTTAAGATTATTTTATGACATCCTTCTTTTTTGTTTGAGTCCTTTACATTTTAATTTGTTGCAGTTCTGTTCTTATTTCCTGCATTAAGGGTGACATACCCTCTTTCATTTGAGATCAAGGAGGACTGTTAAGCGAATATTTACATATGTAAACACCGTTTTATGAATAAAAATGCTTTTAAGATGGCGCGGCCGTGTCCAGACGCCGTCCGGGTTGCTCTGCTGAGGCTGTGTGTTTTTTTTCTTTATTTATGTGTTTTTTGTGAACTTTTTTACATCAGCTCTTTCGGCAAAGATAACTTATGACCGAAATACGCTTTTGGACATAAGGAGACTGGTCACAAACACAGTTTCCAGCTGTTACAACAATGATCAGTGGTAGCCGGTCGAACTCCTGCGTAACACAACACAGGACGGGAACAATGGCCGGAGGAGGAAAAAGCACCGCGGAAGACGAGGTGGTGTCCGAAACAGGCTAAGAACTCAGGCCCACCGCCCACCCCTGCCAAGCATCCTTCTTGCCAACGTCCAGTTCCTGGATAACAAGATGGATGATCTGAGGGGTCGGGTAAAATACCAATGGGACATGAGGGACTGTAACATCATCTGCCTGACGGAAACATGGCTCACTCCTGTGGTGCCGGATCAAGCCATCATGCCATCGGACTCGTTCTCTGTGTTTCGCAAGGACAGGACGGAGGAATCTGGCAAGCCAAAGGGTGAAGGGGTTTGTTTTATGACCAACAACAGCTGGTGTAACCCAGAGAACATTAAAACTCTCTCCCACTCCTGCTCGCCACATCTGGAGCACCTAACCATCCTGTGCCGTCCATTTCACCTCCACCGGGAATTCACTTCGGTCATCGCTACATCTGTTTACATTCCACCACAAGCGGACACGGACACAGCTTTATCGGACCTGCATGACGTGCTGTGCCGGCACCAAAACAAACATCCAAACGCTGCCCTCATCGTGGCTGGGGATTTTAACAAGGCGAACCTGAAGAAATGTTTTTCCAACATGTCACTTGCTCCACCAGGGGCAACAATACACTGGATCATTGCTACATGCCATTCAAAGAGGGCTACAAGGCCCCCACTGGGTAAATCAGACCATTCCGCCATTTACCTTTTGCCAAGGTACAAACAGACTATTGTACGTGAAAAAGGTGCTGACGAGGCAGGTTAGGCGATGGAACGACCAATCAGAGGCTACGCTGCGAGACGCTCTGGATGACGTCGACTGGGGCATGTTCCAATCCAGCTCGAGTGACGCAGACGAGTTTACGGAAGTTGTGACGCACTTTATAGCAACGCTGGTAGACGATGCCGTTCCTATGGTGTCTGTCCGGTTTTTCCCAAACCAGAAGCCATGGGTGGATAAATCTATCTGCACCGCTGTGAACGAACGGACCGCTTCATACAATTCGTCACTTCTCACCGGCAGGACGGAGGAATACAAAGCGGCATCTGACAGACTGAGACGAGCAGTGAAAGACGTTAAGCGGAGGTACAGGGACCAAGTGGAATCACAGCAGCGTGATTCAAGCAGCTTGTGGCAAGGACTGCAGACAATTACTGACTACAGGAAAAGAGCCCATGTCTCGGTGAGTGCAGACGCCGCTCTGGCTCACGAACTTAATGACTTTTATACGCGATTCGAAGGTTAACGCTAGCACCGCTAACGTTAGCATGCCAATTGATGCAGCCAGCAGGATCTCCGAGGCCGGAGCGGCACACTCGCACCCGCTCACTGTGTCAGAGCACGACGTGAGGAGGATACTGAAAAAGGTAAACACCAGGAAGACTGCCGGGCCAGATGGTATTTCTGGCAGAGTGCTGAAGTCCTGTGCCGACCTGTTAGCTCCAGTGTTTACCACCATCTTCAACCTCTCCCTGAGTCAGTCTGTGGTCCCCACATGCCTGAAAAAAAGCCATTATTGTCCCTGTACCGAAGAATGCCTCTCCAGCTTGTCTTAATGACTATCGCCCAGTAGCACTCACCTCAGAAGTGATGAAGTGCTTTGCGAGACTCATCAAGATGCAAATCTGCTCCTTGCTCCCTGAGTCTCTGGATCCACTTCAGTTTGCATACAGACTGAACAGATCCACAGATGATGCTGTCTCCCAGGTACTGCACACCACCCTCACCCATCTGGACAGAAGGAAGGGGGACTATGTGAGACTGCTGTTCATTGATGTTAGTTCAGCTTTCAACACCATAGTCCCCACCAACCTCCATTCCAAGCTGATCAACCTCCCTGTGTGCTTGGATCCTGGACTTCCTGACGAACAGATCCCAGGTGGTCAAAGTGGGCAGACACACCTCCAGCCCCTGCACCCTCAACACCGGAGCACCACAGGGCTGTGTTCTCAGCCCCCTGCTCTTCACCCTGTACACACATGACTGTGTGGCCACAAGCAGCTCCAACATCATCGTGAAATTTGCAGATGACACGGTGGTTGTTGGTCGCATCTGCTACAATTATGAGCAGACGTATACAGGGGAGGTTGGAAACCTGTCACAGTGGTGCCAGGACAACAACCTGCTCCTGAACGTCAGCAAAACCAAGGAGCTGATTGTGGACTTCAGGAGAGGACTGCAGAGCGATTACACCCCACTGAGAAATGATGGGACGCTGGTGGACAGGGTGTGCAGCTTAGTACCTGGGGGTGCACATCTCTGAGGATTTAACATGGACAACCCACATAGACAGTCAGGTGAAGAGGGCGAGGCAGCGCCTCTATCACCTCAGACAGCTGAGGAAATTCAAAGTCTCGAACACAGAAAGACTCAGGAAGAGCTTCTTTCCTCAGGCTGTCTGGACTGTTAACTCCACTCTCCTCAGTTAAAAACAAAACAGAACTGTGACTACATGATGCACACACACCACACATTCCAATCTGCACATTGCACTTTGACACCCTGGACACTTTACACACTGACACTTTACACTGTTTACATTATTCTATATTCTATATTTTGTTTATTCAAATATTTATTTTTTAAATTTTACATTATATTCTATTTTACTGTATATATGTGTATTAGTAATTTGAGTGTTATTGCATGGCCTTGCGGAACAGTCTTTACATTTCACTGCACATCTGTATGAGTATGTGACAAATAAAAATCTTGAATCTTGAATCTTGAAAGTGAATCTGTAACATTGTGAATATCTACCTTGGATCAGGAGATTTATACCAGATTAATCACACCAGAATTGGGCGGAATTCCCCCATCCTTTTGGGGACGACAAAATACCCCGAATGGAACCCCCTCTTCGGAGACAGAGGTTGTATTGCACCTTTTTTCTATGAAGGCAGAAATCGCGTTGGCCAGAATGGTGGAACGGGACCTGTCCCTTACCACGGCCTACAGAACCCCTCGAAAGTGGGGTGGGCAGACTCTGAACTACAGGCGGTACCCAAACTGCAGTCCTGATAACCCCCCATCAGGGGCGCTGGCGGGACTTGGCTGGCCTCCGGTCAGTGCGCTCCCAAGAACGGGGTTAAAAACGTGGGTGGCCATGCCCTTGCTTTGGGGGAGGTCCCTGCCTTACCTTCCCAGAACCCCAGGAAGAGCTCTGTTCTGCGCACGGAAAAAAACTCCCACGCCTCTTGATGGCTCGCTGCACCGCAGAGCCTGACAGCCCTGGTCGCTGGACGGATTGTGTGCGCAGTCTGACTTTCTGTGCCTAGGCGGCCTCCAACACAGCACTGCGGTCTGCATCTGCTAACCCTAATAGGCTCAACCAGATGTGACGTCGAGCTATGGTCAGCTGTTTCAAGGAGTTACCAAGCACCCTGGCCTGCGAACTAGCACCTTGGCTCACCCTATAAACAACACTTTCCATCTCTGGCCGGAGGTTATCTGGGCTCTTGGACTCCAGGTCCCTTGTCAGGCCCTCCAGATACACCATTGGTGTTTGCCACTCTAGACGCCATGGCTACGGACTGCAAAGCCTTCAGCAGCAGCCCATCAGTTGTGCAGCACTTCATATTTGGGTGATGGGCCACCCTGCTACCTGTGGTTGAACCAAGCCAACAGTGCAAAGGTTGGACCCACCTTTGACACGCCATCCAGGCCGTGCTTGGCTGCATGGTTCAGGAGGCTGAGGACAGAGTGGGGTGCAGCAGCCTCCCTGGGGTGACTGGCCCGTCTCTGGCTCCTAGGGTCCCCCAGCGGCAGCCGACCGTGAGAGCAGAGCCTCAACTGAAAAATCACAGGACCCAGAACCGTCCATACCACCCTGGGAGTCATCCACAACGTGGTCCTCCCCAGCGTAAACATTTACCTGCCCAGAGGGACCACAGTCAGAGCTGTTGGTCTTATCCAGCAGCAAGGGACACAGCATCAGGATGCGGACCACATGGAGGAATCTGCCGGTGCAGATCAAAGAGGAGTTGCTGATTTGCAGTCATACATTCGATGATCTTAAGCATATCCTCCAATTGCCTCTGCATGAGGTCAACCCGCGAGTCACAAAGCGAGCTCTGCTCAGTCCACTTTCGGGGGCACACTGGTCTCCAGGCCACTGTCCCTCTCGCCACTGCCCTGAGACGCCATGATCCAATTACTGCAGCACCTTTCTGTCTTCCCTCTCAGTACTGGAGGGTCTGTGAAGAAAACCACACATGCAGCAATTTAATATGTAAACTTTTTTTTTCAAAAGTAGAAACAGCTTTTAAAGGATGAAATCATTTTTATTTTTCATTTAAAATGTTTTTGTCTTTGCATAAGCAAAAGAAAATCATACAGCACACGGCAGCTCGATAATCTGCAGCCAAGATCGTGAGGGTTTTAACAAGGAAAAACAATACAAGAAGATGGTATAAACACTCCCCGACCAGGAAAATAGAAAGAGGGAGAGTGTGAGGGTGCGCATCATACATATAGTGTGCAGCGGGTGACATTGAACAGGTGTGATTCATTTGGTATCATGCTCCTGATTCGAGGTAGAGAGTCACAAGGTTACAGGTTCACTGAAATGAAATGAAATAAGTCTGCACTTTTTTTGTTCTTGCAAAAACACAACAACAATCCAATAATACAAATGACTGTTGGATAAAACTAATGACTATGTGTTCCTTTGTCCCACAGGAAACAGGTCACCACGAAGAACAAATATGAATCACACAACTCTTCACAAAGCAAATCTACGAAACTGTAGTCTCCTTATATCTACACTCACCTCCCTGTCTGTTGACTTTGGTCAGTTGTTGGGCTACTAGTGCCATATGGGCCTGACATTTACTGCAGATATTCAATGATTTCTGATAGTAAGTCTGAATGTCTGTCTGAATCAATCCTCCTGAGTACTTCATGATTCATGATTTCCATTTAACTGTTACACCAAAAAACCTGATCTGATAGCTGGAAAAAACCCTGTTAATGTCAGTGACACCATGATATCACATCTTGTGCCACACTGGCTGACTTTATATGTCTTCAACTTGTTTTACATTAAACTAATACTGTAGCTTTTCTTAAATTATTAACTGCTGTCTGAAATCTATTGTCCACTAAAGTGTGATGCTGAAGTTGTAAATTAAAAATGTTCAAACAACTCTCTGTGCTTTGTTTTGTTTTCAGACTGACAGACATATGCAAAGTTATATATATAAAATACTGGACATATATATCTGCAAAGAATTAAACGTCAAAATCAGTTGAGTTTTGTTTCTATGTTTCTAGCGGTTAACTACCAGTCCAAGCAAATTTAGCTTTTTAATCCTTGCTCAGAAGTCCATTTGTAACTAATTGTCTTTTATCCCTTTTGAAATGATAAAATAGTATTTCAAATGTGTCTTGAAAAGCTCACTTACACATCTAAAATCAATTATTTTATTTGAGACTAACATTATTAAACATTTTCTTAATTTGAAGACTTTTCTTCTCATAAAATGTGCAAACTACTGTCTGTTGTCAACCCCCCACGTGTGTCACATCTTAAGCCTCTTAATATAAAATCCCTCCTGAAAATGTCCAGACCTTGGCCAGTATGTTGAGGACATTAACGTCCAAATCCATTCAACCAGACTTTTCCTGACGTAAGAAATCCAAATTGTACCTACAGTATACCTTTTTTACTACAACACTTTGTTGGTTTTGTGGAAAAAACATGGTGTTTTTTTTTTTTACTTCACACATGGCTCTGTTAAAAAATCTGAATCCTTTGTGTAAACTGCATTTAGAACATATACAAAATAACAGCAGGTTAGGATCTATTTTATGAAAATACAACTTTTTTTTGTCAAATATGGGCAGTAAAGCTTGTTTTAACACAAACAGATATGTTGAAACCAACAATTCAAATTAATTTCTATGAGCATCAGTAAATGGATCTCTGTTGTTGCATGTCTGTGTTACAATTTATGTTTTTTTATGGATCAACTGGTTTTCTACAGGACATGGACTCGGATTGGCGAGGAATTTTATGTGGAAATCCAAAAATATAAGTATTTTCAGTTTTCATCAAATAATGATTTGGATTGTGACATTTATGGACAAACCATTTAACCTGCGTTTACCCCGTTTCACCTCAGTGTTTGTGGTTTGTGAACGTTGTTCATTTGTGTTTGCATTTTAGCTTGACCAACAAACGCATTTCTCTCAACAGGGAATCATCTCTGGGTTACATTTTACTAATATGGTTTCAGTATGGAGCCCAAAAAAGCCACTTGAAGAACCCATGGGCTAACCAATGAAGGGCCTCAATAAAAACATTGGCTGGGACCCAGTTGTGTATCCCATTAAGGCTCTGTGTGGGTGTGCTTGCTGAAATATACAGATAACATTCAGAAGTTGGGTTCAGGTTCAAGTTAAACATCAACAGGTTTTGTTTGGACCTGCGGTACACAGACATTCAAACCTTCAGTGTAAGACAACAGACTCTAACATGACGGATTTCGGGGAGATCCTGAGGCACATAAGAGAGTTTGGATTATTCCAGAAGCTCACTCTGCTTGCACTCAGCTTTCCAAATTTGGTTCAGGCTTTTATTTTTGAAAGTTTTCTTTTTGTGGAGTTTGATCCGGATCGACACTGTAACACAGACTGGATCCTCAGTGCTGATCCTGACCTGAGCCCAGAGGAGCAGCTGAACCTGACTCTGCCCCGGGAGGAGGATGGGACCTTCAGCAGGTGTCGGATGTTCAAACCTGTGGACGGGAACATTAGTACCATCAGGGAGCACGGACTAAATGAGATCACAGGGTGCCAGAATGGATGGGTGTACATCAACAACATGTATGACAGGACTGTGGTCACTGATGTAAGTAAGGAGGTGTGAATAAGCAAACATTTATTATTCATTTATTGTGTTTCAGTCACATTAAAAATGTCATCAAACATTTTTTTTGACAGTTTAACCTAGTGTGTGACAACGCTAACTTGGTGGAAGTAGTACAGACGGTGTTCATGGCCGGCGTTCTTATTGGTTCCCTCATATTTGGACCTTCTGCTGAATCGTATGTAAATACTATGCAGACGTTTTTTTTTCCTCTTTCATGTTAAGAAATAACCACACACATATCCCAAGTATGTATATAATTTTATCATATCAACAAGGGCAAATGTGCAATAGGCCTACCTATGACAATGTGCACACATGTACATGTTTTCAAGTGGTAAAAGACACACAACCTTCAAACATAAAGGGGTGCTGGGCTAAATAATAAGTGGCAGGGGGCCACACCCACTACCATGCCAAAAGGACAAACTGCTAATTTTTGGCCCCTGTGCCATATTTCAGCCACCTTGAGCAAATATTTTGGGAGGAATTTAACAGCGAGACTCAACAACGGGTTTTACATCTGTTAACTCAACAACAGGTCAGGATGAAAACACCACTAGTGTCTGTGCGTCTTAGAATTATAAAGCATTGCTTAGTCTCTCTGAATGGATCAGGATGGGTTTGAAAGTGTTAAACATTGTTTCTAGGAGTTCAGTTCTACAATGTTTAGGTTTCAGGAAAAATGTAACTGTGTCTCAGTGAGCCCCATCAAACTAAAAAACATCAATACTGCAACCCTAGCAAGAAAGCTTGTTTTTTGTGTCAATTTAAGCAAAATACATTGACATCTAAAAAAAAGAAAAGGTATTCCATTATTTGAGATGAGATTCAACTTTATTGTCATTACACATATACAGGTATAGAGTAACGAAATGAGGTTTGGCATCTCACCAGAAGTGCAAATAAGCAGAAAGTGCAAGAGTCTGTGCTATGTACAGTAATTGAGTGCAAGAGTCTGTGCTATGTACAGTAATTCTGTGCTATGTACAGTGATTCTGTGCTATGTACAGTGATTCTGTGCTATGTACAGTGATTCTGTGCTATGTACAGTAATTGCAAAATTTACAGATGTAGCCAAAAAAAAGTGAATTATGAGGTATATCTGGATGGCTGGCTTAATGGGATGCAATAAAAATAAATAAATGCTATAAATAAGTAATGCTACAAAATAAGTGTGTTCTTAGGATTATAATATACAGATTAAGATGCAGTGAGCATCTATACTAATAATATACAGATTAAGATGCAGTGAGCATGCTATACTAATAATATACAGATTAAGATGCAGTGAGCATGCTATACTAATAATATACAGAATAAGATGCAGTGAGCATGCTATACTAATAATTTACAGATTAAGATGCAGTGAGCATGTTATACAGTTTACAGATAATTTACAGAATATGAACGTACTATAATAATTTCAGGTCAAGAAGGCATGTATTTACTATACATGCATGGAGCCCAACAAATTGACTGTACATTGCCATGGCATGCATAGCAAGGGGACACGTTTCATACTGACACACTTTAGACAGTTTATTGGGGAACAGGTATAAAGAAATCCCTCTGTGTTGTCTAAAAAAGGTCCTTCAAAGTCTCAAAGTTTTCTTGAACAAGGTTCTGCAGCAGCTGTGAGACTCCTTAACACGCTGTGTATCTGTACTTCTCTTTCTGTTGCAGGTTTGGTCGCAAATCAAATCCCTATTGTTATATTGTTTGTTTTTATCATAGCAGCAGCATTAAGCCCAAATTTCTACCTGTATTTAGCCTTCCAGCTCATAGTGGGAGTTGGAGCTGGAATTTTTCGAGTCAACTGTATCATACTGTGTGAGTACTCTCAGTTCCTATAACACATTTAACTCTACTTATTACATATCATGAATTTCAAAGACCTTTAGATATATACTTTATAATATACCTGAGACAACATATTAAAGAAACCTACATAACAGAAATTTGATGGTTCATGGCAATGTCATTATTTCAAAATGAGCTGATTATGATGTTTATCCTTTAAATTGTGAATAAAATCAAAATATGTGAAATGTTCCCATGTTACTAAAACATGCTGTGTATGATTCTTAACTCAGCCACTGAGTGGATTTGGTGCAGTGGGTCAATGCATCCTCGCTGGTCTGATCTACATCATGAGAGACTGGAGAGTCACACAACTCATCACAGCAGCTCCACTTACTCTTACCGTCGTCTACATTTGGTGTGTATTACCTCTTGATAATTTCCATTTTTGTTTTATTTGTAAATTACAGAATATCTGATCAGTCGGTTTGTTTCTGTCAGGTTTATTCCAGAGTCAGCCAGGTGGTTGTTGAACAGAGGAAAGACAGAAGAGGCCAAACAGCTGATCATGAAGGCAGCAGCCATCAATAAGCGCACTGTTCCAGACTACGTGTTGGAAAAGGTACTGAACCTTCCACATTAGTTTTCTTACAATATGGACTTTTATAAGAGGTAGATGTAGCCACTTTGACTTAATGTATTGGTTTGTGAACTCCCCTTTTGGTACCCTAACTTTGGCATATTAGCTATTGTCATCTTGTTCTGTTTTTGTTTGTTGTTTTTTTTTTAGCAAGAAGTGACAATATTTGAATGAGAGGGTGAATCTCTATGGTTGAAATTAAGACTTGAAACAAGGAAAATGTTAACAGGCCTGATAAATCAGTAGGGTCATTTTCTCATCATGTTCCATCAAATTGGACTTCTCTTAAAACAAGTAGGGTGCTCCCCCCTCTGGTCATTAGAAAGAATGCAGGCTGTTTGCATTTGTTTCAGGTATTGAAGATGGACAACACTTCCCCCCCTGTTTCAAAAGTGAAATCCAATATGATTTCTATCGCTGTTCCTCCTCTTTTCTGCCAATCACACAGTGCTAGAAGGGCCTCATTTTCCAACAGAGCTGTCAATCATATCGTTATAACTTTTTTATAGCATCAAATAACAACCAAAACTCAACTTCTCTGAGAAACAAACTCTCAGACACATATCAGTGTGATTAGACCTAACTTTAAAACACAAACCATGTTTGAGATACATTTATGTGCAGTGTACTTTCATTTTATAGTTTGACTCATGTCCCATTTGTTAACATTGAGGAGACTGTTCATGACCTGTACTGCAGTCAGTCAGTAGGGGGAGCTCTAAATATAGGCTTCACTTTTGGGGAGCCTTTGGGGATCTTTTATACAGTCTCATTGTGCTTTCAAAAAATATAGTGTTGAGTTTGCCCAAAGAAATTAGCTTATCTAAAAAGCGACCACATAGTTAAATTGGAACACATCATAATTAAACACCATTAAGCGCTGGCAGCGGACAAAATTGTCCTTGGCTTGAGCTGCAATTGCCTGTGGCCTGAATTGTTTTGTTAGCAGGTTAATGTTAGGACGGCGTCCCGTCCATGTAAACCTGATGTAAATGCGGCTCTGACAATAACACAGCTTGCGGGACTTGCGTGTCTCACTCATTGTAGACTGTCATGACTCAGAGGGACATTTACATTTAGGATATACTGGACTTCTGCTGTAATTATGTTTAAAATGTTGCACATTCTATCTTCAATTTTTTACTCTGTTGATCATTTTTTATTGCAGATTGATGTGAAAGAAGTTGGAAACAAAGGAGGCATTCAAGTTTTATTTAAATCCCCTGTGCTGATGAAATATTTCTTTATAATTGTACTGGCAATGTGAGTTGAAATTTCCAAAAACTTTACTTTTTTAAAATTCAGAATGGATGAAATTACTGTGTGTAACTTTTAAGCGTTTACGTGTATAAAGACTCTACATATGCTAAAGTTATCATGTGGATATTATAAATGCTATAAAATATATCCTATATTTAATTAGTTGTGCTCAGTTGAACCTATGTGTCACATTTGTGTCTTTGCTGCAGGTTTACTACGACCCTTGTGGTGTATTGCCTGTTCTTCAATATGGCAAACTTAGCCTTGAGCATCTTCCTCACTCAGTTCTTGTTCAGAGCAATTGAGATTCCAGCCCACACACTCAACATGTGGTTGCTGGAGGTTTTTGGAAGAAAAAAATTATTGATAGCTACAATTCTGTTTGGAGGAATCTCTTGCATACTTATCCTGGCTGTTCCTCAGGGGAAACTCCAGCACATATAAGCAAAGCACTATTTTCTACCATGCCCATTTAGTTATAAAAAAGTTGTTTTATGCATGGTATGTTTTGTTTTTTCAGGATGTAACAACGCTGTTACGGCCTTAGCCGTCATAGCGTGTGTTCTCCTGATGTGGGGGGGTACAATATGCTGTATTTTTATCCAAGAGCTGTTTCCAACATCTGTAAGGTAGGTGCTCAATGACTTTAAAAGTAAACTTTAAAGAACTTGAGGAAAACATCAACATATACATTTCTTAATATTTACTTGCTTCTGTTTCTGATTAACTTCTGATAACTTCTGTCACAATTTACTCCACTTGTTCCCATGGCCACCATTTTTAAATAGCTTAGCATTTCAGGTTATTCTTCAGACATGTTTCATGTGGTTTTCTCAACTATTTTACAAATACATCATTGAAAGATCTTCACAAATTTTATTTACATAAACGTAAATACACCAATACTTACTTTGACAAAAATACTTAGCACTTCTCATGTGTGATTCTCGACATCACAGAGAGGTAGAAATTATGCTTCCTGATATATCGCCACATGAACAAGGTAGTGGGTCAACTTACCCCTTGGCTCCTCTCAAACCAAACTTTTAAAAATTCAAACTTGTTTATTGTGCGCCATTTCCCTCTCATATGTTCTGCTAGCTGTAGCTATGGTGTGTGCAGACTGCTCTATTGACAGCTAACTTTGTTGACTTTGGTTTTGTTAGCATTCTTGGGAATCATCTAAATGTGTTTCTCTATCAAGTAAACTTAACAATGGCTAAGTTGTGTCAGCCACTCATACAAGTCTGTGTTTTGGGTGAAGTCATCTATTGAGTGTTAGCAGATTCGTGTCAGACAGCAGACATCTCTGATATGCTCCACATTCAAAATACTGCTTCTGAAATGTAGCTTGATATGCCGCCACCTCAATGGATCAATTGAAGAGCTAAGCTACTGAGAAGCTATTTGATATCTGAACGTGTAGAAACTCCACTAGTATTTGCAGTATAGGCTAATGCCCCTGCTAGGCTACTTACTGTTACTTCCTCACGCTGCAAACGTATGTTGTTTATTTCAACAATAAAAAACTTGTGTGAAAGTGATATTTGACAATGTGTCAGAGCCAGGCTAACAGTGTCCAGTCTTTATGCTAAACCCAAGCTGTAGCTCTAGCATTGAAATAATCAAGTGAAAACTTGAAACTGACTGCATGTAATTATTAATGGCTGGATGACAAAGGGCAGAAAGCAATCATGTGTCCCACAATGTAAAAGTATTGCACTAAAAAAACGTATAAAACTTGGGTCTGGCCTGAAGGTGAGGCTGAAATGTATAATATACTTAAAGGCACCTATATTGAACTTCAAAGTGTCATCAAACAAGCATTATAAGTGCCCAAAGTAATTTTATTACACATGAATCATACATTCAAAACACATAACTTTTATATAAGTGTATTGACAGCTTCATTTTCTCATTTGTAAACAAACATATCATAAACAAATCAAACGTAAAACATATTGACTCTTTATTTTATTAAAAGTTTATTCATGGAAAGTAACTTTGAAAAAAATGTATCAGTACATAAAATTTCATGCTTCTCTTGATGTGATCTATTTTAACTTAATCAAACCATGTGAAAACATTTCCATCTTCTAAGTGTAATGTAAAGTCCATATTTGAAAGGCTGATAATTGTCACAGAATTTATTTGATACATATTTCAAAATGAAAAGGAATAGTAAATGAATCAAGTTGTTCTGTTTTCTAAACTCGTTACATTTGAATGATTATTGTATCAATTTTTGTGCATTTCAGAAACATTGTGCCGTACCATTTTTATTACTGTTGTGCATCCAAATTTTTTTTTTAATCATGTAAACATTGTACTGCTTTTACCCGAGTAAATCATCCATCCAGCTACTGTTGGTGACAGTATTTTTTGCTGGTTGCTCACTGCTGTTGTTGTCGGACACTAAGAGACTGTCCCCAAAAAAATCCACATCATTCGGCTCAGACACTGGCAGCAGCTGTGGTTCTGATGCAAAAATGTCACCTGCAAAAAGATCTGTCTGTGCTGAAGGAGCCACAGCAGAAAATGTATCTGCACCGAGTAAATCGTTTAGTGAGTCAGAAGTTTGAGGGCTGGATGGCGACAGCATTGAAAACGCATCTACAGTGCCTGAGACGTCACTGACTCCAAATATGTCATCGGGAAAGGCAGAGGGTTGGTTTGTCAAGGCACTGGCTCCATCTTGATGAGGCTCATTATCAGCTGGTGATTGAGTGAACAGAAAGTCATTTGAACTGAAGATGTCAAAGTTGCTTTCCTGCTCATTGGTCTCACCGCTTGGATTAAAGGGACTTTGATCTTCTGTTTGGTTTACAGACGATGAATCAGGGACAATAAGAGAATCCGTCAGGCTAAGCATCCCCTCCCCCGCAGCCGATATTGAATCAGTTTGAGATTCGAGCAGACTAAAAGTATTAGCAGGAGCCACTTCGGACAGAACCTTGTCACCTAAAGAAGCTGAAAATGGATCACTAGGCTCAAGTGAACCAAAAACATCAGAAGATTCTTGATGAAAGCCATCATTGGTATCAAGTAGCGCTCCACCAAACAGGTCTTGTCCTTCTACGTCTCTAGCATCAAGCAGTCCATTTGGCGTTTGAGCTGATTCATCAGTATTTATCTGAATAGCAAATGGGTCAACATTGGCTGAACTGAAACTATCCCCAAAAATATCATCATTAAATGGAGCTTTGAATTCTTCATCATCTATTTGCTCTGCTATTGACTGGATGCTTAATTCATTGGATGCTTGGCTCTCTAATTCAACAGTAATGGGAATATCTTTAGACTCAGCTTTTTCAGGCTCAGTGGAAGACAAGCAAAAAGACTGACTCCTTTGTGAATCTGAGTCTTGATCATCAGTTGAATCAGTTCTTTCTGGAGCAGTTAGCTCATCCAATGTTTCACTTGCTGCTGTCTTGAGCAGGTCAGATGGCTCTTTGCTTACTGTCTGACTTTGTGTGTTGGGCTCTGGACAAGGTGACTCTTCTTTTTTATGCTCTACAGCCTCTTGTTCCTGCACTAGTACTTCCAACATGTCACCTATCTTTAGTGTTTCTTCAGGAGCATGCTCCTTTACCTCTTCAATTGTTTTGTGATCAGTATTTGTGTCATTTTTTTCTTCTTGCGTTTCCAGTTTCGTTGTGTCCTCAGCCATCTCTGAGGATGATTGAAACAGTCTTCCTAAAAGTCCACCACTTGGTTTGACATCTGGTTTCTTAACATCTTTGGGTTCACCTTTGTTCGTCTTGTCACTTCCAACTGTTGTGAAGAATCTCGATAAAGGACTCTTTCCTTTGGACCAGGATCCAAACTTGGCCTTTGGCTTTTCAGCAGGTTTTGCAGAACCCTTCAGTGACTTTGTTCTTACAACAGGCTTCCTCAGACTGACACTTTCTTGGTCATTGGCAGAATCAAAAGTCTTTCCTAACTGATTTTTATTCTCCTCAAGTTCAGCCTCCTCTCTGTTCAGATGTTCTGTAGGAGCACTTGGATTTTCTGATTTAATTGGGTTGACGGTTGGATTGATATCTGATCTCTCAGTTGGCTCTTGATGTTCAGCAACTTCTTGAGTGGATTTAATAGTATCAGTGAAAGCATCAACTGATTCCTCAACCTTTTCTACATCTCCATCCATAACTGTTAACTCCGCCTGACTGCTCTCCACCTTAACTTCTGGCTCTTGGTTTGATGTCTTGCTTATTGTTCTGTTACGTTTAAATTCAGGGATTTCAAGGAATACCTCACCTTTGCTCTCCAATGACAAATTGTTAGTATTATTTTCATTACTGACATCTTTTGTACCCTTGGAATGACTCAGCATGCTATCTTCAGTTGGGTCTGAGAGCTGAGTAGTGTCCTCTTTGTCTTTGTCTCCTGGGTTCGGTTGAGAGGATAGTTCATACTGAGCAACGTCAACTTTTGGAGAAAACCTTACAGACTTCTTAGCTTTATTTGGATAATTGTCCTGCATTTTGAGATTTGGTATGTGGTTGGTTTTTGGAGTTGGTGTCACATTTTTCTGTTCTGGTTTTTGGTTTGTGTCAGTTACACTTTTCTCTCGGGTTGGCGCCGAAAAGTTAAGCACTCTTGGAGTGATGCCGTCCACACTGTGTTTGAAAGGCCCTGCTTTGATTGGATCATTTTTTGTTTTGGTTTCCTTTGAGCTGACCTTCTCATTTGAGTTATAAACTGTTGTCTTAGATACTTCCTTTATGTCTGAGATGGAGAAGCTTGACATTGCCTTCACTTTGTCCTTAGTTTCTCCACCATGGTTAACCTTTACTTGGTTGGTGTCACTCTTTGGATGCTCTGACAAGCTCTTACTAAAAGAAGATGCTTTGCAAATGTCTGATATCTTGTTTTTCATGTAAGTTTGCTGTGATGGATTCACCCCTGCACTCTTCTTCTCTGGTGGCCAGCTCATTTTTAGTTTGCCCTTAACATCAGTACTACTACTACTGGATCCCAACTGTCTTGCAGGTGACTTTGTGACAAACACATTAGCATAAGACTCTCTGATGCCATCAGTGTTCAAGTTGCTTTTTGTACTTTTTGTCATTTTAGGAGTAGATCCAGCATCTGGCTCATCTGTGCATTTATTTTTCTGAAGCCAGTGGTCTTTATGTTGCTTGTGACCAAATCCTTCATCATAATTCCCTTTTCTTTTGAAAAGCTGTTGGTAGTGAGAAATGCAGTAGAATTCCCCATAAAGAGATGAATAGTTGTGAATGCTGCAATGAAGTAAAACAAAGTATGTTGTTGTATTCGGGCCAACATTCAAATAAATTTGTTATATGATTTGTAATTAGTGCTAGACTAGCTTCAATCATGATTTCAATGGATTGGAGAATTCAATAATCACATTTTAATTTCTTAAATCCTCACTAACAATGGCTTTATTCATTATTGCCATTGTTATAATCAACTAAGTTTACGTTTCAATTATGATTAATATCTTTTATAAGCGATGATTAGAGTCATTTTATAATACTCTGAAAGATATCTCACCTGAGCTTCTTCTTACAGTGTTTACAGCAGAAACAGCTGTTATGCAGGACAAGTTTATTGGCCACCATTTTTTCCATTGGATAGACAGGTGTCAGACAGGCAGAACACATTTCCTTGGCGGGTGACAGGAACTATGACGATACAACAAAATAATTTTAACGTGACCAGGATGCTTCATTAAACATTTGAATTCAAATAATCTTTCTATCGTATTTTTAATTTATAAAAAAATATGCAGGTATATTTGAGTGGTTTATTATGGTTGAATGATACATTTTCTATGTTTTCAAGCTACTTTAATAAAATAAAAAAAACTTTAAATCAATGCTCACATCAACAGCATTGTTTTACTTGAAGGAGCCAATCTGAATTATTACAATACCATTGAATATCACATATCTAGCTTTGATTTGTTGCAGATTTATTGTTAGAATTAAGGCAACCACAGTTGTGGAAACATTTTTATTTGAAAAAATGTATAGGTATAACAAGTGCAGTCAGCAACGTGGAGACCTAACTAAACATATTTGAGCAGGGCTGTTTTTGTACCAAGAGAAAATAAATTAATAGATTTTTGAAACATGCAAATTTCATAATCCTCCCCATAAATCAATATCAACTCAATTATTTGTATGTGATGCATAGAGGGTGCTTTTGAAGTAATGTGTATGTATGCTATGTAATTGACATAAGACTCAAATTTCAGCCAAGAAGCCAACATTTTTCTAGAAAATAATGGTGCTAACATACAAGTGATGTCAATAGCTGATGTGGATGGTGTCCTTCTGTCAGATATGTCAGATAAATTAAAGACTTGGTTAAAAAAGATATAAAATGATGATTTAAAATGGTATATTTTACCCATTATTGTAAAAATATAAACAAAAAATGTATTCATTTTTAAATGAAACCATTGTCATGAAGTCAGATTTATGCTCAAATTAAATTAATAAGTAATTTTACACATGACAGCAACAATGTAGGTGCTTGCTGCTCTTTACACATAAAAATGAACACACCTGTGTATATTTATTAAGTTTTGGCCATGTCCACTCATTGATTAAGTCTACATGGAAATTACTTGTATTCTGCTTCTAGCCTTTGTTAGAAAAAATACTTTATAGAGTAATTAGAGTAATACAATGGTTTTTAGGCTGATGTATTCTTTTGTGTTGTTCTTTTGTGTCACCAGTGTTTCAGTTTTAAACATGTGGAGAAAAAACAATCCAAAAATCTGTTGAAAAAAGAGAAACCACATTTTAAGATGGGATCTTTTAAAGCGTCATTTATTTGACAATTTACACAACAAAACATAAGGTATCAATTATATGCCTAGCTTCAGTTTAAAACTACACTATCATGTGGTTACAGTAAAAAATCTTAGACAATAAAAATAATGATATTAAACTTTTTGATAACTTCATAGGATCAATTGTATGACTAACACAACCTTTTTTCAAGAAAAAAAAGATAATAAATACAAAATGGAATAACTGCTTTCCTAGGATAAAATAATTGAGAACTGTTAACTATTGCTTTTCCTTTGGTTGGCTGAATGTGACAAACACTGTCCCCTCCTCCTTGGGGTTGCTCAACACTTTGTCATCAAATGGGCGTCCAGATCTTCGAATTAATGGGGAAGTCATGACTTCATATCTGGCTGGACTTCCAACTACTTCAAAAAGTGCAGATGATTTGCTGTCTGAATGTTTGGTGACAACAGTTGAAGTCACAGAGGAAACAAATACATTGCCAAAGCCATCGGTTTCTTCATACATTTCGCTCACAGTCTTTTTGCCAATTATTCCTGCTGGTTGCTCTGGGACAGTTTTTACCTCAAGAACACTGACCTTGCGTTGTGCAGGACTGTGACCACCTTTCGAAGTGTCTACAGCAACAGACTCCAGTCCCAGATCACTACTTGCATCAGGGCAACTATGAGAATGGCTATCTGTTTTTGGATTAAAGGTTGACATGGTCGACTTTTGTTGTTCAACAGGCTTCCTGGCAGCTGAGTGAATGGAGATGAATGAAGGGGAAGACTGGGATGAGGACTGTCTGATGAGTGGCTTATTGTGCACTTTCCTGGGTAATCCTTCTGTAGATTGACTTGAATCTAAAGTTGTTTGCAAATTCACATCAGACTTTTCTTTGATTTGACCTGATTTGGCTTTGCTTGACACGATACTTATTTTCCTGATGTTGTTGACTGGTTGAAAGTTTTGATCAGATTTCAAAGACTCGTCAAATAGTCCTGACAATCCTGCAATGTCTGCCTCAGATTTCAGATTGGAGACTGAATACAAAGCCTTTTTAATTGACTCTTCAATGTCTAGAAGTTTTGCTAATGTTTGTTCTTTCAGATTCATTATTTCTTTGCTTGCCTTTTCCAGATCCTCAAATGCAGTCTCAACGGAGGAGATGCTTTCCAGATCATCGTCCTGTGGCTCTGCTTCAACTTTCTTTTCCTCAGTTTTTCTTCGCTGTGCATTTCTACTAGGTGTATCTATCCAAGCAGGGACATTGTCATATATTGTCTTCAATGAGCTAACATCTGTATTGCTGGTCTCACCCTCTATCTCTTGCACTTGACTCAGGATTCCTTTGAGTTCCTCTCGTTTTCTCAAATTGTCAAAGATTTCCATTGCTGCTTCCACATTTCCTTTCATGATCTCGTCCTTGTGGACAGAAAGTCTTTGTCGTCTTTGGTCATCTGTCTCCTTTACTTTCTTTTCTCTTAAAACAACTTTCTCTTCAAGGTTGATTTGTCTCTCTGGAGGTTTGGGATGTGATTGGTTTTGTTGAGTTTTGGCTTTGTTGGTTTTTTCATGATCACTTAAATTGTCTTGAATTAGTTTGACCTTCTTGGACGATGAAGGGATTCTTTTGTCCAGAGTGTGACTTTCTTTCCTTTCAAAGTTTTTGAGCGCGGCCTGCAGGCTCATGTTCATTTCATGTTTACCTTCTTCTGCGTAATTCTTCATACATATTTGTATCTCTTCAGCTGCATTTATTTTCTGTATGACATTTCTCTCCATTACCCCTTCATAGGTGTTTAATATCATCCCTTGGCAGTCTGATTTGTTTCCTGTAGATGGTGTTGTTTTCTTAATGTCCTGGGCTTTGGAGTCCATTGGTAGATGTTCAGTTGCCTGATCTGACTGTTGCACTTCTTCATCAAAACATCTTTCTTGGTAGGTTTCATGCAAGGTCTCTTTACCTATTTTGTTGGGTCTTGTGTTTTCTTGTAGTTTATCTGTAGAAGGTTTTGGGAGTTCTTTGCCTTGAACTGGTGGAATTGCTGAATTTTTCATTTTGTGTTTAATGGGGCAAATGATTTCAGGAGCAGGACTCGATGTAGTATTCTTTTCTTCCACAACTACTGATTTCGTCCACTGGGGCTTTGGTGGTAAAGCTGGCCTCTGCACTTGCAGTTTCCCACTTGTTTTTTGAGGGATTGGAGGTGGAGATACACTCTCAGGGCTGGATGAATTAGAGTATCCATTTGCTACAGGGTTGGTTGATGGATTCTGTGTTGTAATGGTTGGTTGTCCTTCATAGGTTACTGAAATTGAAGGAGACAGTTTTGTGTCAGATGGAGGCATAGACACCACAACACATTGATTGTGAACAGTCTCGCTCCTACCTGAGCAAGCCCTCCCTGAATTTCTGTATATCATTGCAGCTTTATAGTCTCCTTTGGATACATTTACACTAGACTTTTCAAGAGATTGCAGAGCCAATTGGACATTACCTCTTACAATATCTTCTTTATCTGGGAGCTTCTGCTCTGTTGCAGCACTCTGCAGAGACTTAATAGCTGCCTTCACATCTCCCCTGACAATTCCTTCTGTCTCATCTTCTGTTGTCTGACCATTACACTCATAACTTACAAATGGTGGCTGTGATACTGGTGCACAATTACTAACTATAACTGCACTTTGTTGACTAGCCTCACAGGAAACATAGCTTTCCCTAGCTTTCCCTGATTCACTGACCTTTGAAATGTTTGTCTTGATTTGCTGACATCTGGAGGAAGACGAACATGTAGATTGCGTCGTTGCTGACGTGCTTTGCTCTTGTGTTTTGACATTCACGTTGTATATTTTTCCAGGGACAACGACTTCACGTTCCACCTGCATGCTCTGCTGCTTGGCCATTTCCAGGGACTTTTTTGCTGCTTTTACATCTCCGGATACAATGACCTCTTTTTGTGCATGGCTATTTTCTAATTCAGGAACTTCAGCTGACAAGTCCATGTCATAGATAGTTCCAGGTTTAATGAGCTCCCGCTCAACCAGCATGCTCTGTTGCTTTGCACGTTCCAATGACTGCATTGTTGCCTTGATGTCACCAGCCACAATGTCCTCTTTTTCTACAGTGACAGGTTGCTTTTCTGCAAGTTGTTGCTTTGCTGTTGAGATGTCCCCAGGGATTATTTCTTCTTTTGGGAGACAGTTTTCAACATTGATGGAGCACTCTGATGAAAAAACCTTTTTAGTATTCTTTACATCCCCTGGCAAAACATCAGAAATGGTTCGCTCTACTTGGTCTTTTTGCTGACAAAGACTTCTTTTTGCTTCCTTCACATCCCCTTGAACTATTTCAATATGCTCCTCAGCCAAAAGGCTGTGATCAACTTCATCTCCTGATGCCTCAGCATGAAGACTTTTCAGATAGTGCAGATCTCCTTTCTCAATGCAACTTTTGTACAAATTCACATTTCCCTTTTCGTTTTTGTCCACTACACATGATGCAGCAGTCCTCTGACTATTGGCCGTAGCTAAAAGACTTCCAATTGTAGACTTAACATCTCCCTTTTCTATAACATGACTGTCGGTTTTTGTTTCATAATTGCAGATAAGTGAATAAACTGACATTTCCGCTTGTCCCTCTTTAGTCTCTTGCATTATGATTCCTTTTTTCAGACCCTTAACTTGAACAAGCATTTCCTCGATCATCTGGACAATGTTTTGTGTTCTCTGATCCCTCTCCAGGTTGATAGTCGTGGATGACTGGTAAATTGGAAGTTCTACTACAGTGGTGTTGACTTTTCCCTTCTCCAGTTCTCTGAGAATACAAACTTGGGGCTTTAGGTTGGATGTTGGTTTGAGCATTAGTTGTAGCATGATGTTCCTGATGTTACCCCCGACAATATCTTCTTTCTGGATTTGCACACCTTCATTACTTTCGAGTGAGTACTTTGCCATGTTAACATTCTTGTTCTCATTTGCTTCTATTATGATGCCACTTGAGTGAACATAGTTCATTTGGTACAGATAGGACAGGGTGTCAGCAACACTGCTTGCAAGGATTTTGTCCAGGGGAGTAGTCTCAAAAAGCCAGGTGGTGCACTTCACATCAGCTTTTGGTATCTCCTCTTCAGAACTTTGCACTGACGTCCCCTCAGACTCCTTGATTTTGTCCAGCGGCTGTGATTCAAACATCCAAGTGCAGCGTTTCACATCTCCTTTCTGGCTGTCTTCTCTGTGGACTGTTTTAACTGGACCTTCCTCCTGAGGTTCCCCTTTTAGACTGTCGATGGCTTGATTCTCAAAGAGCCAAGTGGATGTCCTGACATCACCATGCTGGACATCAGTTACACTAACCATTCGCACAAACTTCTTGCTTGACTGCTCAGATTCAAATATTTGTTTATTGAGCTGCACATTACTACTTCCTAAGTCTTCAACGACTCTGACAGAGGGTTCGTCTCGGGGGGTAAGGGAGTCCAGGGGTTGGGTCTCAAATTTCCACTTTGCTGATTTTACGTCTCCTTTCTTGACGTCCTCTTGGGTGACGGCTCTGATCACATAAACTTCATTCTCTGCTTTGATTGCATCAAGGGGTTTCGTCTCGAACATCCATCTTGCTCCTCTTACATCACCACTCATTACCTCCTCTTTCTTCACAGTTGTAACTTCATGAAACAGGCCCTCTTTGTCTCTTATGGCATACAGTGGCATGGACTCAAACATCATGGTGCTTGACTTTACATCAACATTGCTCACAGGCTGTTCCACAGAGTCTGACTCCTGTTCAATGGGTTGATCTTGAATTTTGTCCAGTGAGGAGGTTTCAAAGATAAACTTTTTGTTCTGAACATCACCACTCTCTGCACCAGTGACTCTCTGAATATTTGCATTATTTTTGTCCTTATTGATCAGGTTCATGGGACAGTTCTCAAACATCCAAGTAAATGTATGGACTGAACCTTTTTCAATCTGTTCATCTTGGCTCTGTTGATCCCATGTTGTCATCATTTCTGACCCTATTTCATCCAGAGACTGGGATTCAAAAATGTCTTTGACTCGTGAGACATCTCCAGACTGAAAGTTGACCTGGCTGACACATCTCACATCATGTTCAGGATTTGCACCCCTTCTTATTCTATCCATGGTTTCTGTTTCGAAAAGATGTTTTACTGTTTGCACACCAACACCTGATTTGACAGAATCCTGTGTGGTGCTGCAGAGCTTCAAGTTGTATTCTCCTCCATCTTTGATGCTGTCAAGAGGCTGTGACTCAAAAAGCCAAGTAATGGACTTAACATCGGCATTGTCAATGGTTTCTTTATCATGTTCTTTTTCCGATTTGTCATACAGAATGTCCATTGGTTTTGTCTCAAACAGCCATTTACAGGTCTTTACGTCACCTTTACAAGACTCTTCTTCACCAGAAACGTTCATCTCTGTCTGGTTGAACTTGGAATGGATCCCATCTATTGTCTGTGTCTCAAAAAGCCACTTTGCCATCTTGAAATCGCCAGTTGTGTCCTCATGTCTTGTGATGCCTTTGATGACCTCAACATTTTCTTTCCCCTCTGCAAGTTTGTCTAAAGGCTTAGTCTCAAACATCCACTTGTAGTTTTGGACCTTCCCTTTGATTAATTCTTCCCGGCTGACTGTTGTGACTTTATGTAGGTTTCCGGAGCAGTCCTTTATTGCATATAAGGGAGTTGTCTCAAATGTTGCTTTGTTGTCTTTTACATTCCCTGCAACAATAACTTGTTCCTTCACTACTGATGCCTCATCAGAATGAGCAATTTTGCTCAAAGGTATTGTTTCAAAAAGGTGTTTGAATCCCTTAACATCACCTTTCTCAATCCCTTGTTCCTTGACCGAGGTGTTCTTCTTAATACTTCCACTCTCAAATATTTGTTTTCTGTCTTTAACTTCTCCTTGTTCGTCAGCTGAAATGGTGACTTTCTTCAAACACCCAACTTCATAGCTATCATTAAGAGTCTCCATGGGTTGAGTTTCAAATAGCCACAGAGAAGTTTTTACATCTCCTCCAATGACTTCCTCTTTTTCCAAAGACTTTTCTTCAGAGTCTCCTTTCAGTGCTTCTAACGGTTGCATTTCAAAGAGTTTTCTCTTGTTCCCAACGTCTGCCTCTCCTGCACATTCAGCCAATGTTCCTTTAAAGTTGTTCTCTCCAACAACTTCTTGTATTGTGTCAAATGACTGAGTTTCAAACATCCATCTCTTCTGGTCAATTCCTCTTCTGTGACCCTCTTCCAGAGAGATACCCCGAATAACTTTTACCCCATCAGTTCCCTTATTAATCAGGTCCAGTGGCTGTGTTTCAAAAAGCCAACGCGCAGTGCTGATGTTACTGCTGTTGATCTCCTCCCTGCAGATAGATTTGATCTCATGGATATTGCCACTCTTGTCCCTGATGGCACAGCAGGGTTCTGCCTGGAAGAGTTTTAATGTTTTATGGACATCTCCTTTCTGCTCCTGAAGCTCAGATTTCAGTTTTAGGAAGCTGTGGTCTTCTACAGAGTTGCAGCGTCCCAAGTCACTCAGTGGTTTAGACTCAAAGAGCAGCCGAGTCCCTCTCACATCTCCAGTCTGGATCGGTTCTTTCAGCACTGCTTCAACCAGCTCACCTTCTTCTCTCTTTGATTCATTTAGAGAATCTAAGGGCTGGGTCTCAAACAGCCACATTGATGTTCTCACATCACCCCTGACTGAAATCTGTCTTTTGGCAGACATTTGTTGGGTGCTGTCAATGTGCTCAAACATAGAGGAGGTGCCGCTAACATCTCCACCTTTCAGCTCTTCATCATACAACAACTTCTTGGTTTCATGTGTATCCCCAATGTTGTCCAGAGTCCAGTTCTCAAAGATCCACCTCATTGATTGGACTTCCCCCTGATAACCTGCGTCCGCTGCCTGAGGGTTTTCGGACTGCACCGCCTTTAATATCTCATCATCCACTGCAACATCAAGATTTGCCCTTAGGTCCGGGTGAATGTGCTTGAAGAGCCTCTTAAGCTCACTTTTTTGCCGTTCTTGGTAGAACCCAGAGAAGGTTTCTTTGGGTGGAGGCACAGGAAGGCTACTTCCTGAAGACCCTTTATAGTCAAGGGGCCTTGGTGGTATGGGAGGAGGTGGGGGGAGAGGCAGGTCGTCGTCATCATGAGATGATGGTGACACTGTGATTTTCCTAGCTGCTTCAGCCATCTTTAAACGAAAGACAGATGGGAGTAATATATTCAGGTGTCAGTAATTAAAACACTTAGATTAATTAAAAAATGTTCAAATATTAGAATGGCATGCATTTTAGCAAGTGAAGACATACGTTACCTTTCTATATGCTCTTGATGTTTTTCACAGCAAACCATCTTCTGTCACACCAAGGTTATTAAAACACCTCAACGCTGTTAGTAGGCGGACATCACACACCTAGACACCTGCCCTGTACTTTAACTGCCAATGGTGGACTCAGGGGAGGGGGCGCCCCTTGTGCCCTAATGTTTGTGAAAATAAAAACGCAAAGAAGTGCCCTCTTGGATGCCCTTGAGTTAGATAAAACATGATGAATAATAATTCCCTGTCAAAGACGCCCAAATGGGTTAAGAGAGTTGAAGAGCTAAAATGTATTGTTGTGTTTAGTTAGTTTGCGGAATGAATTGTGGTAATCTCAAAAAAAAAACACACTCGGCATACCAAATTCAAAGCAGATGTCAGGAAAGGTTACAGAAACGTAAGTTTCAATTTATATTTGAACATATATCTAATCATTTTATGCGTTTCTATTATAAACTCAGACCCTAAATTGTATTAAGAGGTTTTAATGTTCACACATTTTTGTTGAGCCCATCAAGATTTTTAATTTCAGGTTCAAGAGTACCATGCATGATTATGACTGAAGTCTCATGGTTGTTAAATGTGATTCATTTTACCATCTCGATGGCACCGGATAAATCATCAGTGGTCTGATGTGCAGATATACATTTTCATTTTAATCATAATTCAGAGATTATGAGTGGATAATATGGAGCTGTACACTAAGCCGTTTGCTGGTATTGAAGCTCTTTTATCTAAACATTTTTTTTTTTTATGCTTATAAAGTACAGGTCAAAGGTGAACTGTGTCTTTGGTCATAAAGGCAGAATAAGAGTGAGTTACACAGCAGACAAACAAACAGCAAACACACACTTAAAGGATACTAAGAGAACTTTAAAGTACCTTTGTGGTTTTAGTCCTTGTCACTGGAGTATCAGAAAATTCCTGGTGAACAAAAAAAAATAAAAAATGTGGGTCAGATTAATCTGAATCATGAGTTACTTTATTCTGCACAGGTGCTTTAGATTAAAAGCATGTGACAGATTTATTGTTTAATGTTGGGTCTCTTCTATTCTAACAGAGCATAGCGGTCATTCTCTGTTGAGGCCCTGGACCTCAGTGTGTGTGGAGGAATGAGAGGTATGTCAGGAACTCACTGTGTGAGTGGAGCCTCCTGTGCAGTCTGTGGCTGCTGCTCTCGACAGATACAGAGCTGATCTGTCTCTCACCGACGACAACAAAGATATCCTGTCTCTGCTTTGTCTTGATGGGGAGCCCCCCTTGGTCAGTGATGGACTGTATTTGTCATCTGCAACAGAAAGGACAGCAAAATGTAAATCAATCATCAAATCTACCTGGAAGATCTCAGTCTGAATTTGCAATCTCAGTCTGAATTTGCAGAAAGTAATATTCAGTTAGCAAACAAGCGGAGACGAATCCTGTCTGAGTGCAGGTTTCCTCCTTCCTGTTTTTTAGTAGATAAAAAAAAAGAAAAAAAAAAGGTGATCCTATAAAGTTTAATAAAATATAATAATAAAAAAAACCTCACTTTGGTTAGAACATAAAATCAGAGCATGGTGAGACTTGTACAAAAGTACAATCCAAACACATTTACAGTAATAAACAGCTAACAGTTTAGCCATACATGGATGAATTGCTTCATCTTCGGTATCAGGTGATATTGATCCTGTTGACAGACATCGGCACATCGGCAAATCAATTCTCATGAACCAATATCGGCTGTCTCTTGTGTCGTATCAATTTAAGCCTTTATCCCTAACCGCAGATTGATTGAAGAGGTTTTTTATTGAACAGAGGAAGTCACCTGTTGGACAGACTCTGATCTGTTTTCATGGTCAAACATGAGAGGAAATGTAGGCAGAGTCTTACACCAAAAAAAGTAAGGAAAAAGGAAACATCGTCAATTACCAAACATTGGCATCGTCTTGGATTTTCACAATCGAGCATCTCTCTATACAACTGTTTTATTCTTCGTGCCTTAATTTGAAATGGATAACAAGGAGTGTCATTATATAATGTAATTAAAAAGACATTTTTAGTGTTTTTAATACCAAACATTATTATTATTATTATTGGACATTATAGGGCTTAGTATAATTATAATGAATCATTTATAAATTCCCTTATTGGTCAAAAGATTGTTACATTTGTGTGAATTGTGAAAATAGTGGTACTTTGCTTGGAGCTTAAAGAGATGACTCATTGTTGGGTGGAGCCAAATAATCTATATCACTGACATGAGCCCAAATTCTCCTCAACAATAACAAAGACTGAGATCATTCACCCAGTTCATAAAAGAATAGCTTTTTCTTGTTTAGATAAGTTGACTTGCATGGTTAAAGTGGGACTCGAGCTGAGTGTGTTAGTGCCACCAACGACTTTAATGATAACACTGTGCATGCCTATTTATAGTGATGCTGATGGTGTTTATTTATAGTGATGCTGGAAACTTTCTTATCACTGTTTTAGCTGCCTGTTAACGCTCAGAAAATACTTCATCTGCAACAAGAGCTTCATACGATGTCTCTGCAGGGATTTTGAGCATCTTTAGGGGGACTTCTTATTTAACTGAATGTAGGACTATGATTTACTGAGTTAAAGACAAACACTGTAACCACACAGCTTGTTTACGCTGGCTTTGATCCCAAACCGGCCCACACAGCCTGCCTGCTGCCTGGGAGCCTCACCAAACTGCATACCACTGACTGACCATGACGCCTAAGAAGAAAAAAAAAACAGCAACTGCTAGCTCAGCTGGAGTTACACAGATTGTTTGCACATTGTTTGTGTGAGCTCTTTGCCATCAAACTATCAACACCTGACCACAGGAATGTGAGAGCCGAATCCCGGGGAAAAATGTGGAAATCATCTCGGCCTTGAGTGTGTATTTCACCTTGTTATACATATTTATTCAATAAACAAATACTTCTGTACGCTAATAATATCAGTTTCATTTAGGAGTACGGAAGATTTGATTCATTTGGGAAATATTTCAGCAACAAGTGCACAGGGAACAATATGGCTGGAGGTCAACAGTCCAGTGTGTTGCACAGTGCCATCCAGCTGTAACTAATGTCCAGATTTGAACACACACCTCGCTCTTTCACCCACTAAGCCCTCCCAGGACAAAAGGATGGACCAGCAGGCCGGCGCCTCTCACGAGTCCGGACTTAAAGCATTTTCATAGCTGAATGAGCAGACAGAATGAGTCCTCACCGCCTAAACTGAGAGGTCAACTTCATCACTTGTCATCATCAAACACTCGCACACACTTGAATCAAGAGCTCGGAGTTTTTAGCTGGAATAGAAACCAACTACATTTTTTTTATTCACGCTTCGTGAATGAACCCGAAGAGGAAACCAAATCATCAGGGTAGCTCGTCAGGGTACAGATGAGGGGATTAACAGCAGCCTGGGGAAACAGCTGTTTTAAAATATTCCCAATCCAAAATTAAAAATAAATCCGGATGGGAACTGATAAACTGATGGGAACTGATAAAGAGATAAGCAAAAAGGTGAAAATAACACTTTGTCCACAGGGGGCATCGGTGATGACATAACTCTAAAATTCCCTCACAAGCTTTAAAAGCATCTCAGAGCTTCATTTACTATTTTTTCCTTGGTCAGTTTTTCCCACACTTTGAAAGCGTTTCCCGCTGACAGCTCTTTGATCTGCCTTCATTCTGCAGGAATGAAGAGGAGCTATTAGCAGCGCAGTAATGTGGGGGCGTTTTGGGCCGCGGGCAGCTGTACAAATGACGGTGAGATACAGTTGGTATTTTTTCTTCACTACCACCACCTTCACAACCATCAGCTGTCGCAGACTGTGGCCACATTCACAGACGGTAATGAAAACCTGCATGCTGATCTGCAGGAGGGCCTCGGAGCCTCACAAACAGCACATCGCACGACAATAAAAGTTACATCCGATTGTCGTAATTCCTCAAACGACAGATGTCCTGCTTCATTTTCACAGATTATCGTGGCTCTTTTGATGATAGAAAAGACAGAAAGCACATGTCTGACCTCACATTCCACACATTTTTGAGGATACATGGCTGTAAATTGATATGCTCTTAAGACTTCATGAAGATGCCAGCAGAATACAGTTTGTGTCAAGATATGACTTGTGAAAAAAGTCAAACATATGAGGCAAAACTGAGAGAACTCAGATCATTATCATGTCATCCTTTTTGTTTTGTAGCCACATTCAAAGACGGTAATGAAAAGCTGTGGCTGGTCGGGCATCAGACCTGTTAGTAGCACATTGATAGAAGTTATCTCTGATTACCATTATTACTTTTATGACTGATATACTTACTTATATTCTAAAGATAGAAGAAAAGGAAAGCTAATGTCTGACCTTTCATTCTTGACATCTCTAAGGATGAAGAGGCGTGAATCGGTATCCACTTAAGACTTATTGAAGATGACACGTTTACAACGGTTTGTGACTTTCATGTCACTAATGGAAATAGCCGTAAATAAGAACTCAAATGGAAAGCTTTCAGATCATCAAAGACTTCTGTTTTTGTTTTTTCCATTGTCAGTCAAAGTTGGTCATCGAATTATTGAACTTAATATTGATACACTGGAAAAATTAGAAACTTTAACATAAAGAGTTGTATTAGTTTTGAAAAGTGCAGAGCATCCATTCCAATAGTTTATTCTGCTAATCTCAGAGCTATGAACCTCTTCGGACTGAAACAAAGTGCCGTCAGTAATAACAATACTATAAAAAGCTGGTTTTGCAGTCATTAATGAACAGTTGTGCTTAATCTTTAACAGTGTCTACACGTTCACAACACGTTTCATTTAGCATGTTTCCTGATACTTACTAAAACACCGCCCGGCGTGGTTCTGGGTCCCTCCCTGTATCTCCTCAGTTGTGATGTGTGTCTCTTCAGGTCTCTATAATACCGTCTGTCTCCTCTCTCTCTCTCTCTCTCTCTGACTGAACTCTTTCTCGTCCTGTGGCCTCGGTGACAGCTGATTTTTATCAGAGCCCCGCTGGAAGACTTTGGCTATTTTGGGAGGGTGCTGCTATCCGGCTGAGTCAATCTCCTGTGTTAGTCAGTTAGGGGACCCCTCCACCTCCCATTCCCACAGATACATTGTCACCCACTATAACGGGCACTGGGTGGGACCTGTTGTTGTATGTGTGTCAGTGTGTTTGGAGTGCAAAATAATAAAAAAATACTCAAACTAAAAGGCTTATTTTGGTAAAGTGTTACACTTATTAGGATACAAAAAAGCTTTTCATATAAGTAGTAAAAATAGATTCTGCTAGAATATAATAATAGACCAGATCCTGGTTGTTCAGAGGTTTTATTCTGGATAAGATGATCTGGATTTGGAAATCCACTTTTTTTGCATTTAGAAAAGAAAAAAGCTGGACTGGATCAACCTGAGCCAGATACCGAATTTATAGTTTACCAAATCTGAATTAACAGACTTCAAAAATGGGAATTCAAGGTGTTTCCGAGTGAATCCATTGGATCGGTAAATACAAACCTGATGGCCCAGTTTTAGAGTTATTAAGCGGTTCACTGAGATTTTGCCTCCTATAGCCTGCATACTGTTTAATAACCACTTTCTAATCCCTGTCTTATCGACTATGTCACTGTAGTAGTACAGCATATAAGTGCCAAATATGTTTTGTCATTTATTCTGGTAAAAGGGTAAAATGGTAAAAGGGCAGTTGTTGTTTTTTTAAACCTATTTAAAAGTTTCATATGATTTTGTTCCTCTAACGCGTCCTGAATTCAACAAATATAAACTGGAGCTTTTATCTGGATGAAGCTTAGACTGGATACCTGATCCTGCCAAATTTCAAAATCCTTTTTTCTTTTAAACAACAACATTTCAAGATGTGATCCAATCTGAAACCCATCAGAACAACAGAACATCTTTTTAAAGGTTTCTTGGTTTATTTCCACTGTTTTTAAAATGCCCTACAGTTCTTATTCAGTCCCCCCTCCCCCCACAAAAACAGAACAGTTAGACAGAGCTGTAGATATTCTTAATGTAAAGGACCTGAGATATAGACTAATGGGTGTGGGGGCAATGATTTACGCTGTGTCAAAGCTTCCTGAACAATGACGGAGAGCTGCTGCCAATAATTTCAGTATGAACAGATTCTTTAAACTTAGCAGTTCAGGCTCTCCTGCTGCTGCTCAGAAAGGATAGCCTATATATTTGAACTTAAATATTCACTTTCATACCTAATATGACTGAATGCTAAATGTTTGTGGGCAGGTTTTCCTGGAGGCCTCAGGGATGGCTGTAAATACAACGCTGATGTTTAAAAAGAGGTTTTCCAGGTGTCTCCTACTTTTAAAACAGTCCAAGATTAAATAGAAAAGTTGACCTTCAAACATATTTTTTTCCATTTTTGGGGAACTACACACTGATAATTTTGTTAGTAATCCTAACTGTATTTGTCCACTCACATTCCTACCTGAGTTTAACTCACTCCAGACACATCACAAGGTCAAAACGTCAACTACGATACTGCAGCGATATCACTTACAGGACTCAGAGAGGCATGGCTCAGAGGGCCAAGGTCTGCGTCACGGTCAGTCATCAGAGGCAGCCTCACTCCTATCTTAAGCGTGTAAGCCCAACACATAGTTATGCTTTTACACGCTTCATCCTCGTCTTTATTTAGCTGTTTCACCACAGAGACGGAGAACACACAGCTCTGTCAGGATGTACAAAGTGACACTTTAAAGAGCAGAGGCCTTGATCCCGACATGTTTACTCTGCTGTAACTTCATCTGGATTTATTTGATATGATGGATGTGTCAGAACGCACAGACGGGTATATATCTAAACCTAAACACATGTTTCAAAGAAGCCCCAAAGACAATAATTAACACAAAGATCATTGACTGTGATTTCTAAATGCTGTCCTATAACTGATTGTGAAACATGATTGTGAAACATGCCTTCAAAATAAAACAGTGATCTCATGTCATAAGGGAAGCCCTGGCACACATTTCCCCCCCTGTCCTCCCAGATCTCCATGACTCAACCTGTAATCCAGCCCTGCTGCTTACCGTGTGAGTATCTGAATGATCTGTCGTAAGACTCTGGCAGCCCATTCGTGACCTTTCCTCTGTCTCCCGTGGAGTTTGTCTGTGAAGAAACAACATACAGAAAATTACAACATGCTCTTGTGACATGTTGGAAATGAGTTTTTCTTCTTTCCTGAAAAAGATGATAAAATCAGTACCAGTTTCATATGTAAGCTTCTGCTAGGAGATTGTTAGCATATAGCATAGCATAGTAAAGACTAGTAACAGAGTCCCAATGTTAAGTCTGCGGCTCTGTCTGGCTTGAATGAAGTTGTGAAGCAAAGTCACATAGTTCTTGGTTTGAATTGTTCAACGTAAGAAAGGAGACATCCAGAAACCACCATCCATACAGAAAACACCATCTAAGATTTCAAATGTAAATCATGGTGTTGTTTTTGTACATTAAGGTATCATTTCAAGGTGAAATAGAACACTAATAACCGTCTTGCTTTAGGGCATGGCCCCTTTCTGTGGCCTGCGATTGTCAAGTGGCCACCCAGGGCCACCTGACAACCAGGACAGTGGCCGAGCAAAGTTGGCCAAATATGGTCACGACAGGCTTCACAACACCAAGATGACAACATCAAATATCAAAGTCCATATTTTAAAAGTAGGAATCATGAACCAATAGTTGACAACATAGTGGGTTCATCTTTTTTTTGCACCATTTTATCAAAACTGCAAAACCTCAACTCTGTTTTTTTGAGAGAATTAGACCTACAGTTAATTTTGTATGTTATTTTTTCTAAGGGTCACATGATATCACATATCATGTAAGCTTTATGAATGCTGCAATGTGGGCTGTTACCCAAGGCAGTTTCTAACCACCTGCTTTAGCTTCTTATTCAGCGTCCACAGATGATCATCATCACATTTCAATCTTGGAAGGAGAACCGACCAGCGAACTTTGCTGACAATGGACCCTTCTTAAGATAAAGTCTGTGCTCTCACACGTAAAGTGAAGTTCATTGCTTTACGGTTAATATGCTGAATTAAATGTGATGTGATGAATTAAATGTACACACCTGAATGGATGTTTCCTTTAAAGAAGTGTTGTGACTTCTCCAGTCCTGCAGGGGGCACTGTCTCCCTGTCTTACTGCTGTTATTAGGCACAGAGCAGAGTGGGGAGCTGCTGAAGCATTGTTGCAGGGAGGCCTTGGACTCAAACAGAGCGCACAGAGCTTTAGTGCCTGAAGTGTCTCTCTGAGGGAGGGATTCCATCGAGCGGCTCCTCGACAGGTTGGAGCTCCTTCCAGACCCCCCCAGAGAGAAACTCTCTCTGCTCTCCATCCTCCTCCATCCCCCGTCCACACAGCTCTCTGAACCCTGACAGCAGGGATGGATTTTATGTTCTGTTATTTATCACATTTTTATACAACAGCTTGTTGATTGGACAAGAGGCATTCAATGAGAGCTGATATAGGAAATAACATCACTGGGACTTTAGTCAACATGTATCCCTCCGCCTCAGCCGGATGCTGGTACCTCTTAATCACAAAACAGACTCTTATTTTACTCATTGCATGATCAATTAAAACATACAAATAAATGTAAAACTAAGTAGATGGTCTGGGGTAACTATGGGCACAAACTAAGCAGCAAGAGTTTGAGTTGCTTAGCAACAGGTCACTTCAGTTAATATGTGGAAAAAGTTAAATTGGTGGAGTAAGAATTTTATGTTTTTTATTTTTATTCTACTGTTTTCTTCTTTTGCCTCTGTTGAGCATATCTATGACAGCTGCTGATGCCCAGTACAACATCACTCCCAGGAGTGTTATGAAGCTCAAATAACTGGAGATGGAATTTAAAAAAATATATATATATATATCTTACCTGAAATTTAACATCCACCTTTTTGTCACTGGTTAGGTCTGCACAGCTTTGGTAACTGTTTGAAGACATTCGTTGACAAATTTATTACAATGGCACTTTCAATTTTGAGCAAAGACTAATCTGTGGTAGAGTTCATAAAACCTTCTACCCTGAAAAAATGTAGAAACTGGATTTTTTCAAATGAAACCAAGACATAAATAATTCATGTTCATAATCAGTTGGACCTGTGTGTTGTTGTTTCTCAACTTAATGCAAACTAGAATCTGAAGGTTGTGGAAACTCATTTTTACAATTTTTCTCTTAATTTGAAAAAAATGTACGTTGTCATTGAACAAATGTAAAAAAATGGTTGAGGACTGCCCTGACGCAAACTGACATATTGTACCTGCAATGTAAAAAAACAAAACAAAAAAAAGTAACAAAATCGGTCTTTGGTGTCTGAAAGTTAAAACAATTCTTGACTAAAAAAAACAAATAACAACTAGTTTGTATAATTTAAATCGTAGTTTTTAAAAACATATTATTTACTAATTAGAGCAGTGGAAAACATTGAATGAACAGCCATCTTGTTTTGCTTGATAATCTCCTTAAAAATGTAGCATGAATCATGGCTGTTCTTACAGTAAGGTAGGGTTGTAAGTGAATGTGCACATGGATAATATTGTATAGAACTCACTGTTGCACCAGCTGAAACACAGACTTCCTGTCCCAGCGGGTGGAGACTGGCATGACCCATGACCTCTCCTGACCCCCAGAGAGACTCTTCAGGGACTGAGTCCTCCTCAGACCGAACGTCTCCATAGCAGACCATGTGACAGCAGCTACAGTCAGGAAATGTTACACTTATTAGGGGTGACAACAACCATAACATCTTTACATAATATCTTGTTTGTTTCTGCTTACAAATGTTTCTTAATAAAAAGTACATTTATATTTTTATTTCCTCTTTATGCAGCATCCCGGCAGGACTTTAAGACTTGGATTTATTACATATTAGATTGTCAGGCTGACAGTCATATGACTCTGTTAATGTTTATGAACTCCTGCTCAAATCTGTGCCTAACAAAGACTGTGTGCTATCATGCAAACATCAATGTATAATTTCACTGCTGTTAAAAGACATGCCCATTAGTACAAAATAAAATAATAATCATCTGATAAACATCCGATGATCTTAATTCTGAACACAGAAATACATTTCCAAACATATGTTACAAAAACGTATCCAGGTACAAAGATCATATCAGCTAGAAAACAGCTACAAAGTCTTTACAAACCAGATTACACGGCTCTGTCTGCAGAATCAATATTAAACGTCAAACTGCGTACCTGAAGAGAAGAAGCAGGAGTCACCTGTGCATCTCGGGCTTTGTGCCTGAGTTGTGGTTTAGGAGCATCTCTCACAAGACACAGCAATTTCCCCTGTCCAAAGTCCTTTCACACCTTGTGACCTGAGGCTTCCGGGTGTGAGATCTTCTACTTTAACATCGAACACACATTTATTATACAAAGGTTTATACATACATGTATACAAATCATGATTTTAGTATCCTTATATCCTGATCTTATGTCATATTTAAGTCGACACCTGTTTCTAACTATTGATGTGATGTATTCGTTATATATTTAAATATAACCCCTAATTTCTTTTTTTTGATTTACTTCTGTTGTGTTGTTGTTTCATTGAATGTTGTTTTATTTAATTTGTTGAATGTGAACTAATCAATTAGTAAATATGAATCTAAGGGCTGCTCAACTTCAACTGCAATGAGTCACATAATCAGTCTTCCCTATTTCATTTCATTATAGTTGCTAATGCTAATATTAGACTGATCAGTCCATTAGCTGTTACTGCTAATACTACACAAACTTTCAACATTATCTCTGGCATTCAATAAATCTATTTCAGTCATTGTTGTTGTTGTTGTTGTTGTTGTTGTTGTTGTTGTTGTTGTTGTTGCTCTATCTTTCTCCTTCTTCCTGCTTCTCCCTCTCTTTACCAAGTCTAACACAGTCTCTGCAGATGTCTGTTCAACATGAGTCTGGTTCTGCTCCAGGTTTATTCCTCTTAAAGGACATTTTTATAACAATGCAAAAATGTTTCTTAGTGTTCATGATGGGTTTATGTTGGGTCGTCGTGAATATTAGATCTGCTCTATTTGTAAAATGTCTTCAGATAACATTTGTCATAAATTGGCTCTATACAAATTAAGATTGATTGATTGATTGATTGATTTAATTGTTAAATGTATTGATTGAATGTTTCATTTGATTTAAACTGTGTGCCTAAAAAAGTGCTACACAAAATAAAGTCATTATATAATATTATATTACTAACATCACAGAATTTCTATTATGCAAAACAAACCACAAACATCAAACCTGTGTATTTAATTCACTTTGGTGTTTAAATACTAATGTGATGCATTGAGAAGCAGAGAGCAGACCTGTGTGCTCTGTGACAGCAGCTGCAGTCAGAAGTCAGTGTTCAGATACCGGACATACTCGTTCTGTATCTCATGTCAAACCTCAGAGCAGCAGCATTTTTTTTATCTGCGCCTCACATGCTTATCACGACCTTTTTATCACTGCAGCACGAGTCACGAGTCACATTCATTCAGCTCTCACACCATTACTACTGAAAGTGCTCACAGACGGTTGACGAAGAATTCTTTTTACTGTTGTTCTTCTTTTACTGCATATCAATCTATGTACTCATACATGTTAATGATTACAGTCTGCAGGTGCTCAAAGTATAGTTCAAATTATATCAAACTAATTCTGCAATGCACGCGCACACACACACACACACACACACACACATATCTCAACAAAGAGATATCACACCTCTCTTCAACACAAGCAATCTTATCCTCAACTGTCTTTCGGATTCTTTGTGTAAAACATTCTGGCTCGCTAAACCCGATGCCACTTCAACCAAGCAGGGCAAAAGGGGGGGAAGGAAAAAGATGGATGACATTTTTAATGCACACAAGAAGGTTTGAGAGGTGAGGTTTTGGTTTGCTTTTCTGTAAGTCACAGTTAGATTGATATGCCTGACAGTGCTCCTCTGTCAACATTTCAAAGTTCATGTATTAGTGGAGAGGTTAGGACATTGTTTTGTTTAAATATTTTGAAAAACTAGAGAACCATTTTTTACATTTCCTGAAGTTTCCAACCCCAGTTCAGGTGATGCTAAAACATTAGCTAGGCTAGCTAATGTTACATTCCCAAAACTTTCCTGGGCATGCTTACCAGGCCACCTTAGATAGTTCTTGTGGTACAAGGGGTCACATTATAGCTAAATAAAGTCTGATTCTGATTAAAAATGGATCAATCTATGCAGCTTTCTACGGAAGCCCTCAGCGGACATATCAATGAATCTTATGTAGCCTTCTTCATTTTCCTGTGATTTCCAGTTGTTTTCATAAGATTTCTACTTATTTTTTTCCGTATCCCTAGAGTTGCCAAAATCACAAAACAAACATAAATGTTATATAACCTCTTTATTTTGGGACTTGGCAGCATGGCATGGTCTGGCCTTTCAGTGACCAGTCTATTGTTTTGTTTTCTAATCCAGAGCACCAGAACATTTAACAAAAAAAAAAAAAAGGGAGCTTATTATATTTGCCGTGGTAGCTACCAGAGGCTAGACCTACCAGAACTAACACGGTAGTTTAACGGTAGGCCGGTCGCAACAGTAGTGACAGTTGCAGCTCCCAGTAGCAACATGCTGCGTCAAGCTTGCAGAAATACCGTGGTAGCTCTGGTAGGTCTTAGTAATCCCAACTATTTGAGATAACGAGAAAGATGTTATCACGAGAAAACAGACTAAAATGAACTCTTATTCAAGGGAAAACCAGCATTTGAGAAAACAACTGAAAGGAAATGGATATGACCAGAATATGGAGCAAATGAAATGTAGGGATCACTCTTCGCTTAGAGCTACCATAGCTATCAACAGTAAGCTATAGGGAACATACTGGAGCGTTAAGCAGCTACAGGGGCCGCTGTGGGTCAATACGTGTCAGGGTTTGTAGTTTTCCTACTGCTTCTCGTGTCCACATGTTGGAATTTCCTTCAGCAGAAAAACAAACTCTTGATAAAAGTTTGGTATTGTCTTGCTTTTATGTGTAATTAAAAGAGCTTTATTAAATGTTGATGATGTGTAAATGTTAGAGTTGTCCACGTTTTCTGCTGCTATCACATGTCCAACAAAATGACCTGCAGAAGAAAAATTATTGTTTTGTTGGCATGGAAACGTTTTTCAGACACTTGTTTGTTGATGGTGTTTGGCAGCCCTGTTTCAAGTCAAGGCCCTTAGTCATCATGACTCCTCATGATCAGAAAAGAACACTGATTGTTTTTGGCTTTAATGTCCTATGACAACCAGACGATGGCGCCAGAAGAACAACAATCCCTGCAGCATGTGGTTAAAAGGCATCTGCACTGCCTAAAAAAATTGCTTGTTAACAAAACATTTGTTGTGTTACTCATCCAGGTGAGTGCACGTGTACCACTATTTTAAATATTAAGAGGATGTCTGGCTGCTTTTGTTTATAAGCTTCTAATAATGTTATAAAGAGTGGTATTACACCTAAATGATTTGTATAAACACATAAATACTGTATATTAATATATTCACAAGAACAGTGGAGTGCAGTTTTTAAAAACAGTCTTGAAGTTGTGTTGTCAGACTTCTGTGCATGTGTTTCACCAGCTGCACTACAAGAAGAGAAAGAGAGAGAGGAAATCAGTGCGCGATCGAGCATGAAGGGGAGGGATCGGGGAGTCAGACAGTCTCACCCACACAGCTCCACAGAACAGTCAGTTCTGGCCTGAACAGCTGAGAACAGAGCAGGTCTCCTTCCTCCTCCTCCTGCTTCTCTGTGCTCCTGTGGTCGCCTCACATGGAGACACATGTGACAGACAACACTGACAGCAGGATTCAGTCTGCTGCAGCTCACAGCCAACGCAGGAGCTCCCTCTGCAGGACTCAACAGAGGCCATGATGAACAAGAACACACACTTTGTTAGGCTGTACAATCAATAAAACAACAAAGACATGAAGAGAGATATGTCTTTTCCATCTTCTCACAGGGGGAAAAAAAACGCCTGTTGTGTCCACATTGCATGACACAGGCCGGTTTGTATGTTTGTAAGAAAGGTCACCGCTGCTCTCTGGCTAATGTTGACAAGAGGCTCATTGTTAAAGGGGGAATGTCAAACCCAATCACACAGCTGCTTGGCTGTTACAGCCTGCGCTGCTCACATGCAGCGACAGATAAGATCACTGCTGCTGAAAACTGCAGTTGTGTAACCTACTTTGCACTCTGGGCTGCAGCTTGATTCCTCTTTGCAACAATACTGTAAGAGTGAAGCATGGGGAAATTATGTGCAAAATGACCCTTACAAACGAGATAATTTAACGTATCTAGTGAACGCTGCTTCATGTGTAACATAAGTGTAAAACTTTGAGCCCATCTGCTAAGAAGAGGAATTAATTTATTTGCAGTGAATCACAGGCTGCAGTGTAAATAAAGAGGATTTACAGTTACAGCACAGATCTCAGGTGCTGCTGGTTACATGTCTCTTTTATGTTTGTTTTTTTCTGGAGGCAGACAAATGTGTGCTTTGCTTGAGTCCAGGACACCTTTGTATCATGTCCAGGTGTATGGTAATGTGCTACCTAACATCGACGTAATAATTAACATTTTGTATATGTCTTTTGTATTCATTTTTCAACCTACTCAAAGAGCATTTTCAGGGTGTTGCACAGCATGCGAGTGAGCTTCAGAGATACAGTATCAGTCCTGGACCACCTCCAGGATCAGGCAGCCGTGCACCTGGCACAATGCCATAAGGTTACCTCAGGAAGCTCTCTGGTATCAGACCCTGAACTGACACCACTGCACCACTGCACACACAAAAAGATGACAGTTGACACATCACTTAAGACATGGGAGTGAAATTTTACCCAAAGTCTTATCTGATGGCCTTTTCCGAGTCGAGAAAGTGAGATTAGCGCCTCTGTGTCAGAAGTTTGACACACAGTTGAGGTTAAAGGTGATGCGTACATCCTCCATCTGCAAAAGCAACATGAGCACGACATTTGGGTTATTTGTAGTGAATTACCAATTTTCTCGTCTTTGTGTCTTTTCTGTCCTATCTCTCCATTGAAGCCACAAAAAAGCCCCCCCCCCAGAAAAAACAAAACAAAAAAAGAAACAGTCAGAAGAGTTTTCAGGTGAGAATCAAACAGGAACAAATAAACTGTCTGAGTTGTTTCATCACATATTCAGTCAACACAGATAATGCTCGTGTGACATCAGTTTTGAAGCATTTAAACACACATATATCTAAAGCTCCATAAAAAAGCTGATATCTCATCATTTTGTGAGCACAAGAGTGATACCCACTGAACAGGATGTCATGTTCGACAGAAGAGATCTTATTTTGCATAGAAGTCAACAATGTGTAACAAACTAGAAAAGTGCTTCTTTGGATGGATGAACTGTGAAAAGCAAGATAAAAAAAAATGCAGTATCTGAAATGCTTTAGATTACTTTGTTTTTCTTTGAAATAATCTCTTGATAGAGAGATTTAAAAAAAAAAAAAAAAAATCCGAAGCACAGCTGAAGCTAATCACTTGGAGACCGCTTTAAATCATAATAATGCAACTTTTGGTGCTTTGTCTCAGGACAACAACGATGTGGGAAATCTGGACTATGATAGTATTCTGCTGATAATGATGATGAGGTAATGAAGGCGTGATGATTCACTGCCTTTCAATCCTCCAAAATAGACAAGATTGGTTAATCTTCCCCTGTGAGCGTGGTGATGAGTCAGACAAGAGGACATTAGAAGTCGTTTTAAAAAGACGAGTCATCACAATATCTATCTATCTATCTATCTATCTATCTATCTTTCTCTCTCTCTCTCTGTCTGTCTGTCTGTCTGTCTATCTGTCTATCTGTCTGTCTGTCTGTCTGTCTGTCTGTCTATCTCTCTCTCTCTCCGCCTGTCTGTCTGTCTGTCTGTCTATCTATCTATCTATCTATCTATCTATCTATCTTTCTCTCTCTCTCTGTCTGTCTGTCTGTCTGTCTATCTGTCTGTCTGTCTGTCTGTCTGTCTGTCTGTCTGTCTATCTCTCTCTCTCCGCCTGTCTGTCTGTCTGTCTATCTATCTATCTATCTATCTATCAATCTATCTATCTATCTATCAATCTATCTATCTATCTATAGATCTATCAATCTATCTATCTATCTATCTATCTATCTATTTATCTCTCTCTTCGATGAGAAAGGAAGTGTTCTATATGACTACCTGCCTGTAAATCTCTACCTGTTACTTCCTGTTGTGTTGATGAAATCTGACACGTAGCTTCAATAAAAAGGGGTTGAATCACTAAGATTGTATCCTCAGAGAGGAAGGAGGAACTGGGACAGAGTTTCACATGCCTGAAGCTTTGTCAAACCATGTCAGTATATCTGTGAATGTGGGCCAATCGCTGGCCCAGCTTGCCTGGAGAGAAACGGGTACACAAGAGCCAGTGGCAGCAACCTGAGAGGCAGTGTACATGTAGGTTGACTATAAGTTATGTAATGTGGACTCTGGACAGAGAGCACAGTGATGGTTTACTCTGTGTGAGTACAATATCATCTGTCACACAATAAGAACATTATAATGACTTTTTCAAATGTGTAAATATATCAGGTTATGAATCTGGGTCAGGCACATTGTAATAGCTACAGGAAATAGTATCAGAGTATGTTTAATCTTAACAAAACTGTTGGAGGGCTTCAGAAGTGAAATATTCATTTTCTTTCATGACTCATCTCTTTCTGTCTTCGTGCTCCGTCTGTGTGGTCGGAGATGTGACACTGTGCGTGGTAACAGCCAGCAGAAGGAACAGGAAACTCCAACTGTATTGCACAAAATGTATTTTTGGACACGCAGTGTGATTGTGCTATAAATAGACACGTGGCCTCATGTAGCACTTTGATCATGTGTTATTAGTAAGTCACAGTGATATAACACAGAGAGAGGAAACACAGGCTACATGAATCCTCAAGCCACAAACTCACCCTTACGACATTTTCTTAAAGATTATAACAGGTTATTTCACAGAGGTTTCAGCTTCAGCGCGCTCCTCTCCTGCTGCTGTCTCCCTGCGTGTTTTACTCTGCATGCAGGTCAGTGGGAGAGAAACACACATGGACTAAAGTGATCCCGGCCGAAGTGGGTCACACTTTCATAAGTCACCTGCACTCACCCTAACCCTAACCCTGGGACTGGGGACGAGCTCTCCTTCCTACAGCACCAGTGTTTGGACAAACTTTTTTTTTTTTTTTTCGTTGTAGGCACAATTCTTTTTCAAAATGAACATTGATGTGCATCAACACGGGGCCAAAGATCAACCGTGTTTTAGACTTGTTCTTCTGTGAAGGCCCTGGCTCTGTTTGTCTGGTTTTTAAATGCTGATCTTCATTTTCTAACTTCCTTCAGAGTGTCCTGTGATTATCTGTAAAATCAGAGACACTGGAATATCACAGATTTTCCTCTTTTACTTTTGGAAAACATTCAGTTCAAATTTCTGAACAGGTAGTTTGTTTTTCACAACAGATTACAAATTCTCATTCATTCAGTCAAATTGCATTGTTTCGTTACATGAGTGCAAAAGATTAAGAACAGGTTTGCACACTAATCCCTCCTACATGGCTCTCTGATCAGAAGTGAGGAGTTGATTCTCAGTGAAACTGTCAAACTCTTCACATTTTCTGAACCTCCTTTCATCATTTCAGCTGTCAAAAGCAAAATGGTCCATCCAGTTAAAAAACCTGCCTGCTAAAACTGCAAATGAGCTGCCAGTTGACAGTAATAAACGAGGAAACACATCATGACTCAGGTCATATAGTGACTAATGTTCTGTATCTGACTGTACATGAGAGACCAAAGGTGAATTCTCTGTATACAGTACAAACAACACACAAAAAAGGTTTACTGCTTACAGACGTACTGATCTGTATGTGTTCTGTGGATCGTGAAAAAACAACTTTTCACATTTTGGTGGCATTGACTCATTTACTGACACAATGACATATCCCATTAAACAGTTTTAACAATCATTCTTACAGTTTAAAAAAGTATAAGACTGTTTCGAAAATGAGCCGAAATGATTGAGAAAAACTGAAAAACTGTAATCCAGATGCTTTACTTTCTACCAATGAGTCAACAGCGTGGGGTTGTTAGAAATAAGCAAACTTCAGATTTTAATTCATGCCAAAATTAGAATATAATTGGAATATAACAAAAAAGAAGATAAATGATATTATAAAGGCTTTACACTTATCCTGCCTATCTACATCGTCTCAAGGGGGGGGGGGGACACAAAAAAGCAGACAGTCTTGTGTGGTAATCACAGGAAATAAAACCACAGTTTGGAAAGTGAACGTGTACAAACCAAAATAGACCCCGAGTTTTTGTAAATGCCTTATCAAAATTAAAAAGAGGATGGATTGTTTTCAGAGTAACATTTTTAATTATACATTTTCTATAGGGCCAAGCCTCCTAAATAAACAATTGAATGTAAACACACTTGTGCCGAACAATATGAACTTCAACTTGTACAATGGTATTGCGATTATTCAATCCACCATCAAAAGATTAGAGTGTCTTGTTTCATTTACTTAAAAAAAAGAGAAATGATCCAGGTAGATAGTCTACAATAGATGTGTTCTCACTCGTTTTATAATGGTTGTTGAAAGCTCTCTGGTTATCAACAGCTGGAGGTTGCAAAGTTCTTAATTCCCCCCCCACACACACACACACACACACACACACACACACACACACACACACACACACACACACACACACACACACACACACACACACACACAGAGAGAGAGCACTGTAGGAAGCAGTGACAGCATGTGCGTCTCCCTCCTCCGAGTGTGTCACCGTCTGCGTCAAAGCAGCACAGGGGAGCAACAGAGATGAGACATGTGAGGCGAGATGACTCCCTGTATCAACCACTTCTGTTTGTGTCGGACAGAAATGTTAGCCCGCTAATTTTAAGATTGTTTAGGGGGACGTTGTAAGCTACGTGTGTTTGAACATAGCCTTAAGATTGAAAACATTGTTGTTTTTGAGCTGTAGTGTATAAACTTTGGCTGTTTTCGCTGAAATATAGGCCTTACGTTTTACTGATTAGTAACCGCCTAACGCTGGGATTTAGGCTAAGTGTCTACTTGACTCAAAGAATAAACTGTAAGCGTGGCTCTGGGTCGCGTTTATTCAAACTAGCTGGCATAGCATGCTAAAAGTCAAATAAGAATACCCATTTGAATATAAAAATAACCAAATTAACCCCTATTTATCCTGACAGTTGTGCGGGTGTGGGATCTGTCAAACGTCATTGGGGGGGGTATCCTCTTGTCGCTACATGTTGTGTCTTTGGGAGCTCCCAGCCAGTCCTCTCATGTTCACACTGGTACAACTGTGAAGCGTCATAAACACAGAGGGACACATAATGCTCAGCTGGCTGCACCGCGGACTACACTCATAACTTCGTATCACTTACAGCCTTCTTTGTTATTATGCTGCATTTTACTTTGTGGTGAGTAGCTAACGAAGAATCATTGTTTGAATGTCCGATAAGGGTTTTTGTAATTAGTTATTGTTTTAAATGTGTAGCCTTATCATTTTAAATGTTCACGTCTTAGTGTTTAGTGTATCTTAAAATAGTCTTATTATTCGGTGAAATGTGAATGAACCGTCTGTTTTACTGTCTATTGAACCGTGTATTTTACGTTTTTACGTCTTTGTTTCGGTAAGACAAATGCGTACAAATGTTTAAACAAACTTTGCTCTGTCTGTGTTGTCCCGTTGTGGAAGGGCAGAAGAAGTTTGCTGTATTTGAAAGAGACTGCACTTGTGTGAGACGGACTTACAAACAGACGGGGGGGGGGGCAGTGTTGTCATTGTGGCTGATGATCGTTGTGTGTCTGTGCGGGGGGGTGAAGAGGTCACCTGCCTAATAACTGTTGTTATGTTAAACAGGAAACTACTCATGGTCTCCTCTAATAAAATAAAATTCCTGTGGGGATTTAAACGAACTTATTCTGCGTATATTGTAGTTCCCCCCTCAAATTGCGTCACTACAACATTGCCCTGCAGCCTTTAACTACTTCAGTAAATTATAAAAGTATAGTCCCCCCCCTTCAGTTTCACGTGCCTTTTCTGCTTTGAACCTTTAAATTATAAATGTGGTCTCAGTGGATACCCACGTGCACAGTAAAGCCTCTCTCCAAGTTATCAAGTGTAATAAATGTGATTTAACTGGAACATGAGGGGGCTGTAATTACACAGCAGTGCAGCATTGTTTCTAACTCATGTCTTTGTGTTTTTAGGGATATTTAGCAATCGTGCTGCTAGTGTTGTCATAAAACCTGAATTTTACATTTTGTATAAAATACTAATTAAATACAAACAAGATCAAACATTTGATACCATGGTAACAAAAAGTCCCAGACAGCCAATTACTTCAATTAAAAGCATGTAAACTCCTGAACTCTGAACTGATATATTGGCAATTACTGAAACATTGCCAATATGTGCTAATTAGACAGTGATCTCTGTTTTATGTTAAATATGACTGAAGATCTGTAGTTGTTTAAATCGTCAAAGTGATAAGTGGAGATTGCGTCTCTTTAAAACTCATGGTAACAAAAGGTGTTCACATTTTTTGACAGCATTACGTGTCACAGCGTTGTTTTTTTCATGCAGAGATGAATCTGTGAACGCATAACCATGCATGAGAGGGTCACACAGTGTGAACAGTGTAATGGCACAAGAAGCTGTCTCTTGTTTTACCTCTTTGCTGATGGATCCAGGAAGTTGTTCACTCTGAGTGAACACACACAACACACACACACACACACACACACACACACACACACACACATTAACACACACAGGCACATTGCCTCACTGGTTGAAGTATTTGCTTAGTACAGACAATCAGAAGCTTCTTCCAGAGCACTCTTTCTCTCAGAAACACACATACTGTACTGTTTTCAGTGGCTTGTGTATGGTTCCCTATATTTCCATTTTGGACCGGAGGAAGGGCCGGTCTAAATCCTGGTCAGCTGCTTGAATTACTGTCACTCACTGGACCATGATCTTGAGGTTAAACTGTCTTGAAGATTTGAGACATTAGTAACAGTTTTTCTTTACAACACAATCCACTCACATTTTTCTTATTCCCATCAGCAGTGGGCAGCCCTGCTAAGGTTTGTAACCCTGAAATAGCTCATGTTTGGATTTCTTTTCCCTTTTCACATCCAAAAATAGCAGCCACTTGAACCATCACACCCCCTCAGTCCTCAGCATGCAGCCATTGGACGCTCCGTTTCCAAGTATTCATCACAAAAAACTTAAGGAATCATTGGAATGTTAATTACTCTGCAGGGAGAAGAAAAAGATCAGTTCAGTTGTTTTTTTTTTTAACTCTCTCTTAAGGGCTCAGCTGGTTATAAAGAGGGAAGGAGGATTTCATATTTGTGCTCTTGTAAAACAATAGTTTCTCTGATAATTATCAAGATGACCTTAGCTTAAACAAACTTGTGCGATGAAACCGGCTCGACCAGCAGAGTTGCAGCAGGAAAGAGGCCATTCCTGCAGTTGTCATGTTTACAAGACAGATTATTTGACTTTGGGTACATTTCGGCTTTTAAACAGAAGCGGTAACACATCATTGTTGCTGTGTTGCAGGACTGTTTCTTCATAATTCATTCATTTATTTTTCATAGGAAAGCTGAAACAAGTGCTGCCGCTTGCACGAGTATTGATCTGTGCATTTATCACCACAGTGTGATGAATGTTTCAACCGTTTCTTTGTGTTCACGCAGAATGTATTTCAACCACCACAGCCAAACAATGAGAGGCATCCTGAAGAGAAAGTTCACAGAGGTAGACAACAATCCCTGCTACTCCTCCTCCTCCTCTTCCTCTCCTGCCTCCTCAGAATGGGAGTCAGACGGGGAGAGCAGCCCATCTGAAAACAACCAAGATGTCACACCTCGCTGTCTCTCTTCACCCGGTTTACCCCGTAAGTCTTCAAACCCACAAACACTGTCGTTTAGTCCGCCCCTCTTTCAAATAATGCAAACCTCTTCCTTATCAGGCGTTTGTTTCCATCTGTGTTTTATAGGAGTGTCTCTTATCATCCTGCAGCAGTGCGGGTATGAAAACGCTAACTTGGTGTGGCTCTAGATAATGCACAGTGAAATGACTATCCTCAGTCCGATCGGGTGAAGATCATTTGCCTGAGCAATAGGATGTTGTGGAATCAATTTGAATAGCAAGGCCCCTTTAAACAAGTCGTATCAAATATTCTCGTTTAGATATCACAGAGCTGCACAGAGGGCTTCCAATAACAGAAGAGTACTCTGCAGTCGTTGTTGTACAGTCTGAAGTACAGGCTTGTTGTTTTCAGTCACATTGAGTCATGGTGCAAACAGTGCCACAGTGTGGAGCCTTTCAGACACACAGAGCAGCTGAGACAAGCTTTGTCAGCTGCTCTCAGTTGTTTACTGACTTTTGGAACAAGAGTTCAGCCTCAGTTGTGTGTGTGTGTGTGGGGGGGTCGATCATTTGTTGAAGCCAAACTGTCAAAACAAACACTAGTCTAGAAGAAAGAATCGTACTGGAAAGTAATCTAGAGTCAGTTTTAATAATTTTTTAGTAAACCTAACACAGGACTGCAGGTAGAGTCTGCTTTTCCTGTTTTCTTCCTGCACTGCTGATCTTTTCACTGCTGCATATGTCTGGTATTTCCTCCACACATGTATGTTCGACTATTGACCCAGGACACTGGAACATTGAATTACCTTAAGTGTGTCACCTAGTGGTCACTCAGAGACATACAGAAAACAAAGCCTGAACCTGTACTTATAGGAATCATTTGTTACTGTGCTTAAAGTTAAAACCTTTATAAAGTCAACGACCTTTTGTAGCGGTTTGTAGTATTAGAGCGAAGAGTCAATATAGACCTTGTGTCAAAATCCTGCTTATAATGAGATCATTACTTGTAAGTATTAGAATATCTCATCATTCACTATAACTTTGCAGTTTTTGCCCTTCTCATCATAACGCAGGGAGAAATTTAGGAAAGGGTGATACTGTCCAAAGAAAGGCGTCAAGGCAAGGCAACTTTATTTATGAAGCACATTTCAGCAACAAGGCAATTCAAAGTGCTTCACACAAGACGTCAAAAGCATTAAATTAATTAAAATAAAAATAGGAAAAAAGCAGTTACTTCCGCTCTCAATAGGTAACATTTAAATACAATTATTGATGTGGTTTCATACAACAATCCCCCTTTATTAAACTGATTCTTTTGTCCTGTACATGTGTAAGTGGTGCTTTCTGATGGAACATCTCATCCAGCTGTCTTTAAAAAGTCAATCAGTTAATTTATAGCTGTGAAAAATGTCAAGAAAGTCTGTTCCTGTAGTCCTCTGCAACTTACTTTATATGACACCTTCTCTGCAGTAGCGCTTATAGGCATTAAAAATAACTATCTAGAAAAGATGTGTTCTCTTCGCTGATATGTCAAATAACTTCTAACAGTTTTATCAACCGCTCTCTTTTTCTTTTCTTTTTATGTTTATGTGACTTTCGAAATGTATGTAGAAGGAGAAAGAAACTATTCAGCATAACCCTGACCATTCGTATTTAAAGTTTTGCTGAAATGATATACTGTATTAATGCCAGAGCGAAAATGTATCTTGTGTTTATCAGGCCCTCATCTCATTCCCTTCTTATGCAGAATGTTTGTTTGAACATCATCTCTTGTGGGTTCTTTAAGTAAAAAAAAAAAGGTCAAAAGAGGTTGATGAATGCTTTTAGTCCTACCTCAAGATTTTAGATCCAAGGACATAGCTTTAATTGTTTTTGACCATGTTGGACTGATGTAGCTGCAGCCTGACAGCCATGGTCATGTTTAAGAGAACCAGATGCCCCCACTTTAAAATCAGTTTCCCCTTTTGGTGTGTCTTCTTCTTGCCCAACCAGTTCGGTCCATCCTGAAGAGGCCCAGGCTTTCAAACTCACACAGCAACGTGCGCTTTGATCAGGTGACAGTGCTCAGCTTCCCACGCTGTCAGGGCTTCACCAGCGTGCCCAGCCGAGGAGGAGCCACCCTGGGCATGGTGCGGACACACGGCAGCATCCAGAGATACACGATGTCAGAGCATGCACTGGAGCAACGGCACAGACACAGAGAGAGGCTCAGAGAAAGACTGAGAGAGGAGAAGTTCGAGGCAATGAAACACAAAGTGAGTGCACGTCAGTTTGGGTTAGTTTGCAGTACTCCTCTACACTGCAGTGTTCTTATTTGAGACTTTTGTTATGATTCCAGTTGATCACTAGTGGAGCCATTGACCAGAGAGAAGCAGAGAGTCTCTCCATGGATCAAACCCTGTCTGAAGACTCTGACATCCACATCAGTGACACTGAGCTGGAGGAGGGAGGATTCCTGCAGCCGTACTCCTCGAGACAGCGGCAGGCTCTCCTCCTCGCAGCCGGGGTGAAGCGTATAGACCGGGAGGAGAAGAGGCAGCTTCACGCCCTGAGAGTCTCCAGAGAGGCCTGCGGATGTGACTGTCAAGGCTTTTGCGAGCCGGAGACCTGCGCCTGTAGTCTGGCGGGAATCAAGTGTCAGGTACGACACAGAAACAAAAACTGCTTCACCTGTAGGTTCCATGTTGGTTAGCATCTTATATGAATCCTTAAAATGCAAGTTGAAGACATGTTTAGTTAAGTCATGAGTCACGTCTACTGTGACAGCCATCTCTTTCATTTTCTTGCTGTCCAGCAGTTCTTACACTGAACGTGTTACTGCCCTCGACTGATGAACTCAGATATTCAAACAGACGTTAAACTGTGAACTGTAAAAGTTAAACTTATAAAAGTGACAGTTACAACTTTGTTCTTGTCCAAATGTTTTAAATGTGACTCAGCAATTTCACTGTATACTTTCACCAAACCCTCTCTAGTGTTTCTGTGATACTTTAAACAGTTTCAACTGTTATCCACGTCCTTTAGTCAACTTTTGAAACATTTTTATAAATCTTTTTGCCAACCTTAAGGACTTCCACTATTCTTCATACTTTAATTAAACAGTGTAGTCGTTCCTTTAAGCTAACATTTACTACTTAATCCATGTCTGTACTTGAAGATAACTATCAAAACGAGGTATACATACATTTTAGCCTCTGTTTGTTAACTGTGTATTCATAACATTTAACTGACAAAAAACTGCTTCTGTAACTTATCTGTACTTATAACTAACTATAACAACTGTAGCCTATCCTTTAATTTAATCGAAATTTTCACTTTTCAAGATTTTTAACATTTATTTATAATTAAATACAGGGATATTTTGGATTTTATTACATCACCTCTGTTGTGATTATAAGTGAATGTGTTTTTCTGTTCATCTTGTATTACCTGTGATGTGTTGTGTTTCACATTTTCTTTTCTATTCTGTGAGTGTTTTTGATTACCCACAGGGCTAATTTTCTCTTCCTGGTGTTTTTTGTGCACAGGTAGACCGCTTAAGCTTCCCATGTGGCTGCAGTAAGGATGGCTGTGGAAACACTCAGGGCCGCATCGAGTTCAACTCCAGACGAGTGCAGACTCATTACATTCACACCGCCATGAGACTCAAACTGGAGAGACGACTGCAGAATGAAACGCTGAGCGGGGAGGACCAGGCAGGACTTCAAGAGGACCTTGAGGAACACGAGGACCAGGATGAGACCCATCAGGTGCAGAGTGAACAGGACAGAAGCTGCCCCTTCAGGTTCAGCATGGAGGAAGACGCTCTCACCATGCCAACAGCTCCTTCTTTTCATTTCAACCCTGAGCGCTTTGTGGCCGAGGAGAACAGCTGCAGCAGCGACATGACTGAATCCTCTTCATCCTCCTCTGACTCTGATGCAGCAGGAGGACTCAACGGGAATCAAAGTCTCCCTGAAGTTGATGCAGGGTTGTCCCATTCCCTGAACATCTATGACTCTGAAAATAATAACTTCTCTACATGTAGCCAATTGAGGCACATAGGAGAAGCACTGACACAGCACAGCAGAAACCCTGACACACAAACAGACAGTACGGGACCACACACAGATAACCCATTCACAGATAACAAAAGCAGGACTTCGCTGACAGATTGTCTCGATGAGAACGCGAACCAAGCAAGAGACTTCTTTGACGACAACTCTCTGGAGGGCTTCCCCCACACTCCCTCCCCCACCATGGATTATTCCTCAGGCATGTACATGGACTTGAGTCTCTCCTCCGACTCGGACCTAGAGTTTTTCGACTGCGACTACACATCTGGACCTATCCACAGCTCTTTCAAAGCACACAGACACACAGACAGCTTTTACCACCTCCAGCTGAACAGCTCAGTGAATCTGCCACAGTACGAGTCGAGCACCTACCTCCTGGAGTCTCTGATCGGCCTGACTGAGCCGAGCCCAGAGCAGGTCGTCGGTCCTCAGCTGTCATAGCTGCTGTGAGGCATTCTGATGACAAAGAAACTGTGTAAATGATGTTTATGTACGAAGCACTGTATGTATTTGTAAGAATATTTCAATGTACAAAGAATGATTGATGAAATATTTTTTAAAGCTGGATATTTTTTCTATTGCCTGAAAATCATTTTGCCTTTATTATATAGAAATCACACTGATAATATATGTCTTGTTCTATATCCCTGGACCTTTATAATGCTCTCTGAAATGGTATTTCATTTCTTATACCATGGCCACAGTAAATGAATCAGACAAAGGGCACACTTTTTTTTAAAAGAAGTGTCTCTTTATTGGGCGTTGCATATTAATCGCACAGTTTTTAAGTCTGCAAAGAGGTCAAAAAGGTCAAATTCTAGAAAGTATTGTCCAAGATATCAACAATAAATACCAATGTCCTCCTGGCTGCTGGCCAAGGTATAAGATGAATTAATACACTTAAACTGCTTGGCTAATTTTGAATTTTTCAACAGTATGTTTATAAGAGCTCTGTACTGGAGTTATACAATAAAGCCTTATTATTTATACGCTGATTTCAGTTTGTTTTGATGAATGAGTGGAGCTTTCTTTCCTCTAATCTCCCGTGTAATGCTGTGAAAACATGAAGTTATAGGAGCAATAATCAAGACAACAATGACGTTCATGAAGGCACTTCAGAAGAGGTTTGAAATCTGTTGCAAAATGTTTGAAAGGGTATTTTAATGGTAGACATTTGGCTCTTCATTGCAGGAGAAGCATATATAATGTTGAAATACTAAAGAACTGGACTTCAAACAGCAAACACATTATCAAGCCCCAGGAACGGGCTCACCCAGAGAAACTCGTTCTGCTGCAGTTTTTATTTCTTCTGTGCTTTCCTTTCTTTTACATGTCAGTGTCTTCTGGTTAAAACGGTCCATTCCCCTGCTTGTTTTTTATTCTCTACCCTCTCAGGGATGTTATTTTTTTATTTCCCTGCCTTTAATGTCCACATCCTGCACTGTCCCTGCACACACTGAACCTTCAGTGTCTGAGGCGGCAGTCCTAACCACTACACCACTCTGCTGCCTGTCAGTGCTTTCTTTTTTTGGAGGTTTGTCCTTTTCATTTCAGGACATTAGGATAGTTTAAAATCATCGCCAATGGGAGAAACGCAGATCAAGTCAGAATTCAATCCCTCAGCGTCCTGGATGGGAGTCACCTCTCTTAACCACTACGCCAACATGCCATCTGTCTATGCTTGATGTTTTAGGGGGTTTATCCTTTTTATTTCAGAATATTATAGTAGAGGAACAAACCCCCCCAAAATGGCTTTAGTCTACAAGATACCCCTATCTGAGGTAGAACAAAGCCCCACCACATTTTTCATAACTTTAACATGTCTAGTTTATAAAATGGATGGTTGTATACAAATATTTTACTGCAAAATTACTTTTGGTTTAGACCTAAATTGAAAGGTAGGACCTCGAAGACTAAAGTCATTTTTGGGGGTTGTTCAACTTTTAGGGGCCCAAGTTCCTCAACTATACGGCCATTAAATTAAGTTAAATGGTTTTAATGCATATTTCATGTAAGGTGTAATGGCCAAATCAGTTTCTAATAGGCACTGAAAGTAGCTCTACTTAACCTGCTTTTAAACGATAGCGATCAAATTAAAAAAAAAAAAAAAAAAAAAAAGTCCGTTGCGCATGCGCCGTTCGTGGCCTTGTTCGATACTATCGATGTTCGTTTACTTTAGACTACAGACAAAGATGGCCGCGGACTGTCAGGCGAAATAATTCACTCTCTTGTGATTTTCTTCTCATATTGGCCAATTTTCGACACTTCCTTGAAGAAATGGGTTTATCACAGAGTTCAGAAGTATCCGAGGGAGGGACGTATGGATACCATGTGCACAGCGTAAGACAACATTCATCTTTTCGTAGTTAGAACAGCGTGTACAGCAGCTTATTATGAAATGTTTCTGTGTGCTACGAGAGAGTTAGCTTAGGAGATGTGGCTGCAGACCCCCCTTCCCCTCTTCCCCCCCCCTCTCTCCCCCCCCCCCCCGGTCAAACCCGATGAGCTGGCGCTGCTTATCAGCTTCATCTTGTCCCACACAATGCAACAGAAACTAATTAATTTAACTTGTGAAATGTGAAGACTTGCAGCTGTCTTCATTGAACATGTCTGATATCGTATTTTTCTTTAAAATAAATGTGATAAATAAACACTCTGAGCTCAAGCTTTAACTCAGAGCCTCTCATGTTTGTGAGCCTGAGGTAAAAGAATAAAACAACACATAACTTTATCTTTTTCATGCTCTTGTCACAAAAGGAAAGATTGTACATTCACGTTGCAGCACTTCTCATAGTGACACATTATTTCGTGGTTTAGTTGATAAACCGATCAGTTTTTGTCATGAAGAGGACAGGAAGTGCTGCATTATGGATTAATGGTTGTAACTTGAATGATCCCAGTGTTTGTCTGCTGGTTTGATCAAGTGATTTGAATGAATTCGACCCTTGGAAGCCGGACTCTCATGAAAGATTCACCAAAAATCAAACACATTGGTCCATGATAAGATTATGACTTGTTGCAGCTGTTTACTGTAAAGCTGCAGTTGTTCAAAAGCAAATCCATTCTCTGGTTTTCTACTATTGTTAACCTTAGAGAATAAGTTTTCTAAAATAAAATACAAATGTCATCATTTTATTCAAAGGTGAAGCACCACAAGTTGTTCACATGTTGTTGTTTGTTGAACAGGTGCAGCCCAACTCCCCTGCAGAAAACGCTGGACTGCAGCCCTTCTTTGACTTCATTCTGTCTCTGGACAACAGAAGACTGGTGAGTCATAAAGGATGGACATGAAGTAGAGTGTACATACCTCCTCCTACTAATTGATTTTTTTTTACTTCTACCATTCCTGTTCTCCAGAATGAGGAAAATGAGCAGCTGAAGGAGATTCTGAAGGCCAGCGTGGAGAGAGCAGTGAAGATGGAGGTGTACAGCACTAAAACCCTGACGCTTCGGGAGCTGGAGGTCATGCCCAGTAACTTGTGGGGAGGGCAGGGTCTGCTTGGTGCCAGTGTTCGCTTCTGCAGCTACCAAGGAGCCAACGAGAATGTTTGGCACGTGCTGGTGAGCATGAAAACCAAAATGTGACTCTGACGTGAACTTGTGCACTCATTACTCCAAACCTTCATCTGCTGTTTGTTTCATTAGGATGTGGAGGCCAGTTCTCCTGCTGGACTGGCAGGGCTTCAGCCTCACACTGACTACATCGTCGGAGCGGATCAAGTGATGCAAGATGTAAGACTCCTTTTCATTTCATGCTTTTATTTCTCATGTTTTGTTCTGATATTTACTGCTAAAAACAGCATCTCGTGAAAATCTTTTTAAGAGCTGAGTTGTAGTAAATTCAGAGCTTCTGATTTCTAGTCGGAAGACTTCTTCTCGCTGATCGAGGCGCATGAAGGGAAGCCCCTGAAGCTGCTGGTGTTCAACGCACAAACAGACACCTGCAGAGAGGTGGTGGTCACACCTAACGGAGCGTGGGGCGGAGAGGGCAGGTATGTGACAAGTTACTAACTGGAGAGTTTTAACCTTTGAAAATCAGTTATCCAGGATTTATGTTTCTCTTTTCTTTGAAGTCTATTCATATTTGAAACGGTGTAAAGTTCACAAAAGTCAGCTGGCCAGGACTTCTCTGATGATGCAGCGTTTTTGTTCTGTCAAAACGTATCATGGATTATTCAGTTTTATAACTACAATTGGTCTCTGAGCATTTCAAATGTTTGCCTACAGTTTGGGTTGTGGGATTGGCTATGGCTACCTGCATCGAATACCTGCAAACCCTGAAGTATCCACGGCAACACCGCCCCCCCCTGTTCCTGAGGTTCAACCCTCTCCAGAACCGCCGGCTCATGGATTCACGGAGGTAAAACTTATTTGACCACATTTAGTGTCGCTGCTGTTAATGATGAATTTGTTAGTTGACTGATCTCTCAGTTTATAAAATACTTAAAGTTGAGAAGCTGAAATCCATAAATGTTTTTCATGCGTGTGAGATAAAAAAATTAAATGTTAAAAAAAAATTGTTACATTAAATCAGCGATTTGATTTTTTGTTTTGGCACTGCTTTGTTCACAGCTTTTTAAAACTTTTGACTGAATGAATCTACTTTTAAATGAGATCAAACTCATTGTTTTTTTTTTTTTTTTACATTCTCCAGACACCTTTGATTGCACCTTCATACCAAAGTGATGATGTAGCAGAGCTGGAGCAGGTCAACCTCCAGGAAGCTCCTCTACCTCCCCCTGTGCAGAGAGTCATGGACCCCGGTCAGTTCAGATATCTGGGTTTAAGAGAACAAGGATTCTAAACATATGTACCTGTAGTTTTAAACATAACTATTATTCATATATTTTTAATATATTTTTAATATGATGATCCACCTGACAATAATTTATTTATATTAAAAGTTGAAATATGAAACACAGGAAAAAAACGAAAAGGAGCAACATTCATGTATTCATAAAAGTCTTGTCAGCAACGTCTCGTGTTTGGGTTTCCAGGTTTCTCCGACTCTGAGGGGGCGTTGATGAACCCTGACCCGTCAGACCTCATGGACAGACTGGATTTGTCCATGTCGTCCATCGACATGACCAACACCTCACTGGCCATGCACGAGGAGAAGGAAGGTGACATCTCTGGTGTTGGTAAGTCCACAGCGCTAACTTGACAGACGCTGGAATGCCAAATCCAAAAGTAGTTTGAATTTAAAAAAAACAAAAAAACACTTGGGAGTGTTGACCCTGATTGTATATCTGGCAGCAGACTTTAACAGCCATGTGGGGATTTTTTTCAGAATTATAATAAAGCATTAGCTAACAGTACAAAGCCATAATTGATCATGCATTCAAAGCTTTTTTAAAAGATGTATTTAATATATTTTTGTGCCTTTATTTGAGAGACATGTCAGTGGATAGAGTTGGATATGGAGGAGAGAGAGAGAGAGAGAGAGTGGGCAATGACATGTGTGCACAAGCTAACCACTCGGCCACCAGCGCGCCTGCATTCATAGCTTTAAGAAAAAAAGAGAGGGATCTTGGCGAGGGGCGTCTGTAGCTCAGTCTCACTTGGCTTGAGAATTGGAGTTTCATCGCTTTGAGTCCCTCTTCAGAGCGAGCATGAGAGCTGGGACTGGTGGTTGCCGAGGCCCTTTTAGAAATGGCTCTGGGCACTTTATTTTGTGCAGCTCCTTCAGTCATCTCTCCATTAATGCATGTTCACAGGGTCCTTGTGCATGTGTTTGTATTTTGGTGTGTTTGTACTCAATAACAAAGTGAAAAAATAAATTTCTACTCGGGTATTACGGAAGTAATGGACCACTCTGTGTGGAGAAATAGTCCAAGCTTCTTTTGAATTTGTTTTTTTAAGTTATGACTGTTCTTATTCACTCAGGTTTTTGTTGATACTTAAATGTGACTTCTTAACTTTATTATCATTTACATTTGGACTATTCAAAGCCCATTTATACAGGCTTAAACATTGCTTTTATGTCCTGTTGTGCAGATGTGCTGGAGGACAGCGTGCTGGTAACCTCATCAGCAGACCAGACACAAGAGCTGAGCTCTCAGGCGGTCATGGACCTCTCCTCTGCGCTCTCTGCTAACGACACGTTGTCAGATTCAGGCGTCCCACCAGCTGAAACGTCTCACCTCATCTCTGAGGCCACAGAATCGTCTGTCTCTTTGTGTGAGACACCTCTCCCTGCTGAGGCTCCCGAGCCTAATGCTGAGCCCCCCGTCTCATCTGAAGAGCCTCGCTGCCCTTCTCCAGTCGACCTCCTCCAATCCTCTGATGTGACTGAGCCGTCAGCGGACGATTCTCTTGCCCAGGCCATCGAGGAAGCAACAGGGCCAGAGGAGGAGCAGTCAGAAGAGCCTCTAGATTCAGCTCCTGCTCACCACTGCAGCCATGACAGTGATGAGGAGGAACCAGAAGAGCAGCATCTTGAGTAAGCTTGTATCAGGCCATGAGCACAGTACAGAGAGAAGCTGACAATCACTGGGGCTTTTTTATAGAAACACTGTACAGGGAATACAGAACAGAGTAAGGGAAAGCATTTTGGAAGTCTTACAGCCGACGGCCTGTTTACACCAGGTTTTAAAATGCATCCTGAGTGATCCAATCAGAAGCAGACCGCTTTAAGATGTGAACACCGTGTTCGCTAATGTGTCCCGGGACACAAACACTCTGTCTCTGTAACGAGGCTAACAGTGATGTCTACAATGATGTTGATTGGCAGACAACTCTCCTGTCATTCTCGGCGTGGACTTTAGGTCCTGTGAAAACCTTTTGATTCTTTTATTTCTCAAGCAGGTGAAGCATAGTGTGTGTTTTATGGAGGGGTGTTAACACGGGACACATCGGGTCCATATCATTGATCCAGTGAGATCCGGTGTGTTTAAATTGTAGATATGGAATGGACTGAAAAAAAAAAAAATGCTTCTTTGTCTCAGAGAGTGAGACAGATGCTAAGATTTGACCCACAAGCTTTTCATGTTAATTTTTAAGATTTCAGAAATAGTTTTTCTTTAGAAAGTTTAAGATGTCAGAATGAGTGATCACATTCACACTTTATTGATTAGTTTTTTAAGTAGTATGAATCGTATTAGGTGCTGGTTATGTGTGTATTTGTATTCAGAGAAGGGACGTGAGATGTGACAACAAGCTGTCACTAGCTTTAGATTTAAAGAGGCATACTCAGATCACTCAGGACGCATGTTAACACCAGGTGTGAACAGGCTCAGTGGGGCTCCTTTTGTCAGGTCACATATCGGGGAAAAAAAGCAAAAGGATCAACAAACAAGTAGGAAAAACACTGTTAGGAGCTTTCACATATGCACCCCTGAAAACTTCTGGAATATTTAAGCAGGCAGCGTTCCTCAAATCTTCCTGAGTTGCACCTCAGCTAAGTGGGAAGGGGGGGGGGGTGTCAGGAGGCGGGACATATAGGAATTCCGATGCTATGATTACAAGTTTTGCATTTACCTCAGTGTTAAATGTTCCACATTGTCACGGTATCGATGAGGGGGAGAAGAACTTACCGGCGAACAGTAAACATAATAATTCCATTAAGTGCACAGAGATTGCATCAGTTGTGCAGGTCACAGGATATAAATGTCATCACCCCCCCCCACCACCCAACTCACTCCTTTTTCCTGACTATTTCCTGCTGTGTTCTCTCACACAATGACTTCATGTCAAATATTCACTAGTGAGCTGGCAGGAGAAATTCAGGGGAAAGTCGGGGTGAAACATTTGGGTATTTGCGTTCATATACTTGAGGAAGTTTTGGGGAGTTTTGTGCATGTGTGAAAACACCATCTGATTTATATGCTAGAATTTAAAGTTACTGTTGATAAGTTCATCATGTGAGCAATTTTTCCAGTGTAGACAGGTGACATACTGGTACTCTAATATGGAGCGTACTTGAACACTTTAAAAGTTTAACACAAAAATGTTTGTGAGGCAAAGCAACGCGGCACCTTAAAAATCCCAAACACTATCCACCATGTTAAAACTAACAGACTGTCCACAGTACTCGTGTTGCAGTGACAACTGCTGTTATAGAATTATACATCCAACACTACAGATTAAAAAAGAAAAGGAGAACTTTTAATGTAGGTTTGTTTTTTTATGTTTTTCCCCAGATTTGACAAGGTCAGTTTATTTTAAACACTCTTTAATGTGATGTACATTTATTTTAAAGTCTTTGATTTGATATTTGAAGCCATGCCTGTGATCTGTAAAAAAAAAAAAAAAAAAATGTTTCACTTGATGGAAATAAGTCCCAACAACTCTTCTTTTGTAATTATTGTAATCTATGCAACAGACGGCGAGTGCTGCCTCTGATTTCACACCTTTGATGTCATTATTGATCATAAATCTTTCACATTCAGCATTCAAGAAGTCTGATAGCGGTGAACCTGCTGTTGAGTCATGTTTTTGTTTTTTAGAGGGCTTGTAATTTTTTTCACAGTCAGAGTAGGTGCTAGGGTGTCAAATAATGAAAAGTATTTTTGCAGATATTTTATCAAGTAATTGTATGTTTTATTAGGAATGAGAGCAGAGTCTCTCGGTGAATGTGAAATGGGTGAATCTGATGGTTAAACAATCATATCACTTCAAAAAGAAAAGTTGTCCCTTGTTTTTTTTTTTTCCTTCTTTTTCACACTCATCAGCTGAACACATAACTCAAGAAACACCCACCTATAATCCCCATAAATCTGTCTTTGTTAAACCATTCCAATTTATTTCTTCCTTTGCCTAAAATATACATATTTCACAAATTATTACAACAAGGGATATTGCAGTGTTATGGCCTCATTCTGGTACCCACCTTTCGATTTGGCCAATCATAGCTCACGCGCTGCATCCCCCCCCTTAATGGCGTTAACACACACTCATCAATGGCAAAAAATTAACGGCAGAAAAATGTACAATGAAACGATCTGTGTTTCTGCTCGGTTTCGCACTGAGAGAGAAATGGTAATTATTACCGTTTATTTCACTTTGGTGAATTTCCCCCACAGTGGTTTCATATTCATATCGTCTGTTTGATGAGATTCCCCTTCAAGTTATATTCATGATTCATTGAAGTCCTATCCAATCTAAATGAAATATACATTAGGAACAGCCCTCACTGTCGTTGGAGTCACTGCTCATGACCGAAGCGCAGAGCGAGTAAGTGTGAGTTACTGTTAAACATACATACTTTATATATTATTCCCCCTTTGCTAAAATGACTTGGATGACAGCTAACATTCTTAAGAGTAGAACTGCATTGTCTGGGTCGTAGCGAAAAACAACAAATGCAATGCAAGTTTTTTTTTCAATCCAAGTCAGATTACCTTCATGACCATGAATGTGCTCTAGGGAATTGGAAAAATAACTTGTTTGTTTGAAGTAATCTGTACATAACACAATAAAACTGCTGCAAAAAAAGTCACTTAAATCAAAAATGTTTTACATGTATTTACAAAAAACAACAACATTCTGTCCATTTGGAACAGCACAGCTAAAAAGAAAAGAAACACGAGTGCCTCTGTCAATGGGGTTCAAGCTCTGCAGTATTTGGAAGTCTAAACCAAGGTTAAAGTTAAGGTGATAGCAGAACAGAAGGAGACGAGATGCTACCCAGAGACAGAGTGGATCGTAAAAGGTGTGACGCTGCTGTGGAGTGTTTGTAGAACGAGGACAGTTTCTGGAATGTACTAGAACAAACAAACAGTCTACTACTACACCCATGTGCATGTACACAAACACGCTCAGACACAAACACGAACTGAGACTTCTGTCGCTTCAAAAGAAAATGCCAATCAGAAGAAGAAAAAACAAAAGCAGTGAAAGAAAAACAAACTAACAGGTGAGCGCTGGAGAGAATTGTGTCCGTTCTTCAAACTGTAAAAAAAACAAAAAACACAAACACTTCAGACCGCTTTGTCTCCCCGATGTCTCTGCCGCTCCAGCCTGTCCCGTTCACTTCCCTATGATACACCATGAGCCTCGTCCTCACACACTTCACTGATGCTGCGACTGACCACAATGGGGGTTTTTGGGGACTACATGTCAGAGGTGGGTAGTGATTGGCAAATGACGAAGAGTTCTTGCGTTAAAAATTCAGACTTTCACGTGGACTTCTGCCTATAGTGAAGCGTCAAGTCCCCTCCACTCTTCCAGATAAAATGTTTAACTGTTCGCAGGTCCATGTTGGGATCCAGAACCTGGAGGGAAGATTAAACAAAAAAAAAAAAAAAGAGTTAGTAAATAAAATCACAATTTATTTGGTAAAGCACTTTGACAGAGCAAGATCACAAATGTACAGTACTGATAATTATTATAATAAAAACAACAACATATCACAAAAGGTGACTCTCTGACGATGTTCTCTGTAGTAATACTGTTACCAGAAAACACACGAGAGGCACATTCCTCTGATACAGCCTCAAACCTCAAATAGCCAATGCACCGATTCAAAAGCATTTTGTTTTAGCATCTTATAAAATCAACTCAAACTACAGTGTTGAGAAATGAAGCCAAAGTCTGAGTGCAAAAAATGAAGTTCCTCATGTGTCCACTCGAGGCAGACTGCAAAACACTCGGATGTCCCAAACACACCCAATGAAAAACAGTCCATTATGACATCAGAAGTGAACACGTTTAGAGGTCCCAAAAACAGTTTTAGTCTGAATAGCTGATCTCTTTCTCAGCACATACAGTAAAGGGGCTGATTTTTTTTTTTTTTAATGACTCATCTGTTTTGATTTTATGTAGGATAAGAGTTATGTATAATTAGGGGCAGGACTGATCTGACACGGGACTGAGCTGCACGCAGCAGCTGTTCGTCAGGAGGATTAAGGCCTGCCTCCTCTGCACCTCTTTGCCTGTTACTAGGTTGATCGAGAGTGTGGTTGAAATAGCATTTAAATACATGAAACCATAACACACAAAAACACGACGATGCTATGGGAGTGTTTGTTATTAGTCAAAGTTTTTGACAGTTTGAATGTTTGAATGCACTTGTATCTGAGGGGGTTAAGACTTAGAGTAAGTACAGGCATCAGAACCGGTATATGGAAAGAACTGCAGTGTTTGTAAATCTCTACTGAGGATTCTTTGGTGTTAAAAGTTCCAAAACGCAATGCCCACCTGGTCTTGACACATTAGTTCAATCTTCTCCTCGGCTAGCATGGCCATGTCCTCCTCCTTCTCCTGCTCCCCCGGCTTATCGTTTGCTGAGGAGCTCGTCGTCTGAGACTCGTTGTCCAAGTTGATGATCTTCTCATAAACGTGCTCCATCACCTTCCTCACCTGCAGCATGTCACTGGCGGACAGACGGTCCCTGCAGAACACAACGGGTAAAAACAATCAGCTTTCAACATGTCTGTGTTGGTTTTTAGAAGAAAATACGGTTGAAGACTAGACGGGGAACTCACTTCTTCAGAGTTTTTGCACCGGAGGAAGAGTGAGGCTGGAGGTAGAACGGGATTTTGTTGAACTTGGGCATATTTTTCTGTAACAGAAGAGAAAAATAAAACATGTAACAGGAATCCTAAGCAAATAGTCATGGCAGGAGCAAACTTTTTGTGCATGTGCTGCATCTAAAGAGCTTCTCAAAATGTACACACATTGCCTTTTCAGTCCAAATGTTGTAATCGTTGTATATATCATCTTATAAGCAGGATTCACCGGATTTGGCTTGCTTAGTGAAGGCCAGCTGATCAAGATGTTTTCACAGCCTATTCCATTCACAAGACTCTATTTATACAGAGATCTATATGTGACTGATTGTGTCGTGTCTACCAAACACAATGCTTTCTATATTTGGGCCTTTACTTTCCATGATTCCTCACATTGATTTTTTTTTTTTTTGTTCTGCAGAAGAGAAACCTTTCGAGTGAAGTGATCAGTTTTCAGGCCTCACCAGCTGTGAATCCTAAATCCCTAATCCTGAGCTACAGAAATGATCAACACTACATCCATTATCCACCGCGCTGCAAGGAGTTTTTCATCTTGTATTCAGACTTCAAATGGAAACAAGAATCTTTTTTTGAAAACAGAAGGCTGACTTTAAGATGTTCCATGATCGGTCTAAATACAAACTGAAAACAAGTGTCCATTAAGTCAAAATAACGCCATGATTCTTTATAACGCAGCAACTGTACACTGATCAGTCAGAACGTATTTAGCAAAGATGTTTTTATTTCCCCTCGAGTTTAATAAAGTATGTAAAAAATATAAAAAAAATTCCATCTCAAATTAAACGCATCAACTTATTGGAGGAAGGCAAAAACAACCTTAAGCAATCATACACAATTTGGGGTTAAATTTCATCAAATTGAGGACTTTCTATTCCGCATATCTAAAGCAAAACTTCTAATCATGTTTATAATAAGTCCATGGAACCCAACTTATGACACGTTAAGCTCAGAATAAATGTAATATAAAGGCTTCTTACACAATGATGGGCCTCTACATTTTCATGAATGGTTCATTGAGCCTTTAATAACCTGAATATGAATTCATTTCACCTTCATAGCCTTATTTGATTCAATGTAAAAGGATAAATAAAGAGTACTCACATCTACAGTTATATCGATAACCCACTGTGGAACGGTCTCATTAAGCAGCATGGACTCAGTCTCTCCTCCTGAATCTCTACAGAGCAACCTGCAACACAAAACAACCAACATGAGACGCAATGAAGAGGAGCAATCAGAGAGTCAACTTTTAACATTTCTATGTAACCTTCACGGAGAATTACCTAAATAGAGTTCTGCCTCCTGCTTCTCCGAAGATGACCGGCGTGTGTGGTGGCACTTGGAAATATCCATTTCCTTTCTGGACCCTGTTCTCCTGCTCTCCGTTGACTGTGGACACACAGACACAACACTACTGTGAGATCATCTGAATACACACCTTAATCACCAAAGCCTCTTTTTCTGGACGCCAGTGTGTTTTTTTATTTTTTTGCAACGTTGAGCGTTTATCTAAGATGAGATGAGGTTTAGTTTAAGATTAAGTATGTGCTTGTCACTTTTTACACAGCTGCCCTTTCACATCGAAGGAAGAGCAAGATAAATAACTTTATCTTCACATTCTTCATGTACAAGTGCTACAAAACAATACATCTAATCTGTAATCATACAGTCTACTTAGAAGAAAAGTGATCTGACAACACTTGACAGAATAAGCAGTTTAGGCTGTACTCTTTGTTACAACTTCTACCAAAGACAAATCTACACTGCTGTTCCCCCGCGTGACACGTGATGGCAGTTTTTACCTCTTTTCCCACTTGCTTCACCCTTCCCCTAATCCAGAGCAAGCCGGCAAAGAACAAGCACTGTACCTAATGTTCTGGAAACAAACACCAGATGCAGCCACAGCGGCAAAAAATATGGTGCATCTTGATGAGCTCAAGCTTTTTCAGAAAAAGCACTTAACATTTTCAGCTGGATAAAGGGTGTGGTGGACAAGCCGCCTAAATGTAGTTTAGCGAGCATCACTGCAGACGTTGATTGATTTACTTTCACAATGGCTGTGGATAAAAAAAGTCAGCCCTCAATTCTTACCGTGGTTCACCTCGTTCTCTTCCTCGTCCATGGGGTTGATGCGAGTTCTGGGCCAAAACTCCAACAGAGCCTGGAGCAGAAGTCCACCCAAGTTCACTGAAAACAAGATAAGCGGGTAAGAGGCCGTGAAATATAAATGAAACTAATTTGTTTGTATGTAAAACCTGATGAGGGAAGACATCTCACACTTTGGATCTGATCCATCAGAGCTTGAAAACCCAGCATCCTTTGCGGACACCCAGGCAGCGAAGCAGTCGCTCTCATCCAAAGTGATCGTGAGCATCTTTTGAAAAAGAGACACAAAAAGAGGAACATCCATGAGACCACTGACAAAGCTCAGGAAGGACGGCTGACTTTTTAATAGTCAACTGCTTTTGAGACGAATGAAAAGCTCTCTAATTAACAGGTTTAGGACTCACCCCAGTTTTCAGATCAACAGAAAACCAGTTTGGCACATAGACCATCTTGAAGCGCTTCTTTATCTCTTCGTCAAACTCCACTTTTCCCAAATCTTCACCCTTACATGCCTTTAGACAAAAACATGCATAAAGTATTTTTAAATGACAGGTATCAACGGGAGGGAGAACATAGTTTCAAACACGATTATTTGGTCCAAAGATGCAGTTACACTCTAACTTTACGGATCTGAACAATCGGTCTGAGTTTACCTTTAGGACGTCCCAAAAAGCCACATTGTTGTTGGTATCTTTGGTGAGTATATGCCTCTTGTCATTCAGAATGTGGCACTGTATGATACTGGCACCTCCTGAAATAAAATAATGCTGCTTTACAAATATCCAGAGAAAACACATGTCACAAATACTGCTGTTCAAAAAGAATCTATCTGTTTACCCTTAATGACTTGTTCTGGCTGAGTACACAGTGGTGTCAGAGGGGTAGTGCAGTCGTTGTCATACTCCCCTGATGATCTGAAGTTGTGTATTCCCTTTAGAGACTACACACACAAACACACACGCAGGAAGTATTCATTATTACAGATTATCCTGGATTTTTATAATCGCTTCCTCACTATTCTGTCCAATCTAATAGCGGTGATGTAATTATCTTTTGTGTATCACCCACAGCATCACTGAGCTGGTTTACATTTTTCCACAAATTACAGGAGGATTAGCGATGAATAGCATTAGTCCACGCAGCATGCAGGGGTCTCTATCTGCACTGTACTGCAGGGTCGTTATGCTGATGGCCGGTCAGGCAGTGATCTCAGAGGTGTCACGCATGCTTACCCATTTATTAACGGATGACTTGGTGGTGGAGACCCAGATTGCTGGAGGCGGGTCAGCAGATCTGTCCAGTTCCATCTGAGCAAAAGAGAAAGATGGAAAAAGGTTGAATGACTCCGAATGGTCGACTGTGAGCACGCGAATGACTGACGCAAATACAGAGTCGGAGTTGTTATTCAAAACTCTTCTTCTTTTGACCTTTAGAAAAATTACAAACACAGTACAACTTATCTTTAAAGAAGCAGCAGGACAGTAAACGAGCCTCAAAGAAAACAAAATAACAACAAACAAAAACAAGCAGGTAACAACTGAAATGATAACTGTATGCAAACACCAGTTCAAAAACAATCGGCAGAATAATCAATAATTTTTAACATAAAAGCTACAAAAATAAATGCGAGTGTATTGCGCCGCAGACTTACACAACAGAGAATTATATCCAGTTTAAAATGTGTACTGGCTCCTTACTTTGAGCACCGGCGCCTTCTCTTCACAGATGAGCACACGGATGTCGGGGTTACGCAGGTCAGTGCAGTAGATCTTTTTGTCTCTGCCTCCAGAATAGACGTGTGTGAAGGCCTCGTTGACCTGCAGGGCCCAGACACCTTCATCGTGCACCCGGTAGGTGGCGATACACCTCTGCTGGCCGAGTGACCAGAGGCGGATGGTCCCGTCCGAGCTGCCTGACAGACACTGTGGACGAGGAGCAGGTTTAGTTTTCTTGTTTTTTTAGTTTGCTCTGTTAAACAGCTGCCACTGATGCATACTTCAGTCATATGTGCATACCTGAGTGCCATCCCGATTCAGCAGCAGCGACTTAACGTTGTCTGTGTGACCCTTTAGCTTCATTAGTTTTGCACATGTTCTAGGATCCCACACTCTCAGAACCTGGAGAAAGCAGGAAAAAGAGAAAGTGAAGACAATCGCTCTCAGACTGCATTTCAATTCATACTGGAAACTGAGATTTAAAAAAAGTGAAATAATGTGGATTAAGGTAACTGAAGAGCCCCTGTAACACCAGTTTGCATCATGTGTAGAATAATTAATTTCCACCCATAAAACTGTAGAGGGAAAAACTGAGCAGGAAGGTGTGCAATGGGAGAAGCACAGAAAACAAAATTCCTAAAAGAGGTGCAAAGCCAGATTGGAACCAGCGATGTCATCTAGTAGCCACAAGGGTAGATATGAAATACGGTCGTCAAAATTCCTCGGAAAAAATCAAATTACAGTATATTGATACCCTTTCTGTACCACTGCAACAAAAACAGAAGTCCTAGACACCCAGTATTGGGTTATTTCTTTATTTTAACTACAGACAAATACAGGCCAACTCCTGCACCCTGCCTGGTACAGAAATGTTGCCAATATACTTGTGAATTTAGACAGTCTCTCCTCTCTGTCTGTCTGTAAATTAAACTCATCTTACTGAAATGCCTGAAGGGCTTTAGAAATGTCAGTATTTGCCAATCTGTGAAATTGAATGGCCCAGTACAGCTCTCTCTTTTTGCTTGCGGCAGCATTTGGTTAAAAATCTGTCTAAAGATCTGGAGGGTTTTTGACAACTTTAATATGAAACAGGTACAGAATAAGGATATCTCTCCTTTGCTTTCTCTCTGCTATTCCTCCTTTTCCTTGGGGGGCCTCTGTGTCATGCAACACACGTTTTCTCAACAGCTTAGTTGTTATTTAAACCTTGAAATTCTGAAGATAAACTCCCAGAAAACCATCTACTAATAGTATTAAGTGACAAAAGTATTTTTTTTTACAGATTTGAAGATCCTGCTACAGAACAGCGGTCAGATTAAATCCAGGTTGATTTAATTAAAAACTTTTAGGCCTTAATCCCCATCCTGCAGCCTGAAAACAACGGGAGAGAAATGTTCATCAAAACTTCTCAACAGTTAGAAAGGGTAAATGGAGCAGCTCGTCACTATTTCACACTGATGAGTATAAATACACTCTCAGAGAACATATTTCGTTTCTAAAACAGGAATGAATGAGGAACGAGTTCAGTTAGAAATACTAAATGTTATCTTCATGGTGCATATGTGGAATCCAAACAGCATGTAAAAAACAAACAATGAATAAACTAAACAAGAGCACCGTTTTCAATCTAGACACCCTGTACCTTTTCTGTGGATCCAGATACAATGACTGTTCCCATCTGGTTCATGGCCAGACTGTAGATTGAGTCTTTGTTCCCGCTGAGTGACGAGGCTGCAGGAGACAAATTACAGTGAGTACAGTGAATTTATAGACTGTACGGTCAGAACCGGGCTCACAGAGACAAACAATACTTACTGGTGACAGTGTTGTTGGAAGCAGTGAGTGCTGTTAGTGTGTTCACATCCCAAAGGAAGATCTGCCGGTCCAGACCTGCCGAGGCCACGAGCTCCTTGTCCTTAGCATAGGCCAGAGCTTTCACGTAGTCCTTGTGTGTTCGTAACGTCGACATGCAGAAGCCTTTGTGCGCGTTCCAGACTTTGACTGTCGTATCTGATGATGCAGATATCACTGAAGATGGAAAACACAACAGTTACAGATGTCAAACAATGCTTTCATCATCAAAAGAAAAATAGACATCAGGATCTCAACTCACAAGTTTTTCCATTGCAACAGAGGACTATGTCATTGACCCAGTCTGTGTGATGCTCCATCGAGGCAATATATGGGTCCTGCTGCAGTGACAGAGAGGGGAAAAGAATACAGTTGAGAATAAATTAGAGTGGGAATACATAAATATAGATAACGGTTTACTGCTTTGGCACATTTCTTCTATGTTTGTCAGCGACAACAACACATTTCTCCTGAAACAGCTCACACATATAGAAAGCAGGAAAGTTAGGTTTTATTTTGTCGGACTGAAAGTAAGAGTATTACAGCCTGTCTCCAAACAATTTTGTCCTACATGTTTTCACTTCTGAGTTTCATCTGAAGCACGTTGGTGTCTGCTTTCTCACCCTAACCTCCTGCTGGATTGCTTTAACATAACAATTATTTGGCTAATGATTTAAAGAGACGTTGACTTAAAAGATCATGTTAAATAAGAAGGAAATAATTATTTTGGTTTGGCGGCACGATACATAAGCCTATGTAGAACAACTAAAATGTTTATAACCCAGCACATTGGACTCAATCAACATTCTATCACTCCTTCCTGTTTGGCATTTCCTAACAACGAATTTATCGATTTGACCAGGAGTGATGTCATACTTCATGTTAACGCCTCCTGGTGGAATATGACAATCAGCTGGATTATTCACCGTGTGATGACTTACACATTAAAGCAATACTGAGAGTCAACGTTTCAACCCAAAAGAAACGGCTCTATTTTAATCAGAAAACTTAAATTGTGGTAAAATGCTTCGTTATTTGTCTAAATGTGCTGAATCATTAAAGTGGTCACACACACACAAAGAGATGCTCTGACTGCTGTGTGTAAGCATAATAATGTAAGCACGATTGATAAACTACTGTGAATAATTTAGGGAATGTTTTGGCAACTTCATCTTTGGTTTGAGAGATGAGCCACAGCAGATGTGTAACACTGTAGGAGTATGAGGAGCTCTACTTTGTGCTGGTAGACGCTCCATATCCGGATGATTGAGTCCCTCCCGGCCGTGAAGAGCCGGTTCAGCGCCGGGTCTAGCTGGAGTGCATTCACCCCGTTCCGGTTGTACTTCTCCACCTCATCTCTAATGACGTAGGACACCTGAAACACACAGAAAGAGCAGTATGAAGGCTGCGGTCAGAGCACCACCTCCTCTCTCCATCACAACACACCCACTAACTCGTGTGCGCGTTTAAACGAGCTGATGAAACATGAAGCATCGCCAAATACATTTAAAACAACTCCACATTCATTTATTTGAACACAGGAGACGCTGAATGCTTAAAACGGGCTGTCATGTGTCAGGTATACAGGGACAGGGGGCACCACGGAACCACCGAGACAGGTACGTTTTCCCAGCAAATAGACCGAGCCCACTGTCAAGTGTTGCTAAGCTAACACAAACGTTATGCTGGCAAATAAATTCATCTACGACAGTCAGTACACAATGTATGCCGGTTAATCAGCATGAAACCACCGATGTAATCCAATATCCACGTTCTTAAATGTTAATAACAACAACATATCCTCATTCAAACGCCAGCGTTAGCAGATATTAATGCTAAGAACTAGCCACCGGAAGCTAAGCTAGCTTGGTTAGCCGGCTTGAGTCATGACTCATAACAGCAACACTGTCTTTTGTGGACGGTTCCCTCTGTCTCTGAAGTACAAGTCAAACACTTATTGTAGCTGCAGACTCTGGTGGTGCCGCTGTCAGAGACTTAGCAATAATGCAGCTGTAATAAAATACCTGTACTTTTCTCCGCCCAGCAGCATTCTGCCTGTGATGCGTGGCCATCTTGCATGTTGACAGTCAATTCATGTGATGCTACATCCGGGGAAAAAGAAAACATATTCGACTGAGCTTTATGGGTAATGTGGTTTTAACTCCGTCCTACAAGGTTTCTTGTTGGGAGGACGCCCCTCTCAGGATGGTCAGGTTCTGGATGACTTTTATGTATCTGTAGGAACCGGGATGAAGATATATAATATAAGATATATACAAAGATTTCCCATCTCAGGAGGAAATGAGGGCGGGATGCACGACCATTCAAAAATACTACCAGGTTTCTAATGATACAAAGCTTAATGCAAATGGGTGAAGTATCCCTTTAAGTATAAATCCATAAACCACATACTGTTACTGGTAAGTAAGGCAGTTTTTTCTTACCACTGTAACTTTCGCTGCTTTGTTAAAGTGCTCATGATGGATAGGCCGGGTCTTTGTAACATAGCAATAGGTAAGGTCTTTTACCTGCTTTTTGTAACATAACAATGACTAAGGTATTGATGTGGATTTCCTTGTTGTTGACATGTTTGATGATGAAGAAATTCTCCGTTGACACTGACTTGCTTACATAATGATCATTTTATTGACAAACAAGTTACAGCATCGCCAGGCTCGCCATGGTTCGACCTGGGAGAGACACAGCCAAAAGTGATCTCTCCCCTTACACACAGAAACTCTGGTATTTATGGACACACCTCACAGGAGAACAACATAGGGACATCTGTTTGTTTTCAGGACACCCCTCTTCATACAACTGCAGGGGTTTCTGTCTTAGTCATATGTATGTCATATGTATGTCATAAACTCAAAGGACAACACAGGTCACAGATACAATCTCTTGTCCAGAAGTCCCTGGGCAACTCTCTGGATACAGGGGCCCCATTGTATACATTCCACTGAGAGGGCTCCTAAATCCCCTTCAGATACTCCTCCTGATGCGCCCATTGTAAACTTATATTACCTCTGTCCTGATTACATCAGACACTTCATAGTCCCCCCTAGCGAGACTATAGTCTCGCAAACAAGAAATTATACAATTATGATGTTAATTAGCCTCATACGAATCACTTCTGTTCATGCTTAACCTTAGTAATATAGTAAAATTTTATTTGTGGAGTGTGAGAGCGAAAAACCCATCAAGCAGCTATCTTTCTTTATTATCCATCAAACAATCTAGACAGGAAAACTCTCTCACGGTCCCTCTGCCCCAGGCAACCACCTATAGTACTCCAAACCAATTAGAAAGAAAAGGGTTATGAAAACTTTTTAGGATGATATATAAATGCACACATTCAAAACCTCAGAAATAAAATCTAAAAATTGTCCAAAGTCAGGCTGGTCGACCCATCGCACCTTCCAATGGACCTCTCCCTACCTAACACCACTTTCCCTAAGGATCGATAAAGAAAGAAAACACCTGAGGTCCCAATATATGCATCCTATACAGTTCCAGAAAAATATGTCTTGCTAAAAATATCTACTATAAAGTAAAACATACAAAAATATTTATCAATATTACAAGTTACATTGTAATAAACCCTCAATGATTTTTCAATCGAAACCCCTCATCATGATGTCTTCATTCAGGTTTCCGTTGTCCATTTCCATCCTCCATTTTCTTAAGTTTGGTTGTTTCAACTCCATTAATCTGGAAGGATCTCTGGACAATCAGCCACCCTCACATTGGTCTCCCAAATATCATCCTGGGAAGAAAAATCAACAGCCAGTATCTTTGTACATACAAAACCATCAAAGATATTCATTTTTGTATCATACTTTCACATTATTCCACTACATGATTAACATATACATGATTAATATACATGATTAAAATATTCAATTCCCCCCTTTTATCAATTCACTTCCAGTTCAAAATAATAGTGAGTCAATGTTGAATTCAGATATTCAAAAATGATATTTCTCTCCAATCTCTATGACCTCCTCACCTTCACTTAGGTCATTACCACTCAGTAGCGGCAAGAATCTGAAACACTATAGATCCTATTGGTCCTAATTGTTATTGCATCCAAACATTCACAGACCATCCTGCTCCTTCTGATGGACCAAATGAATCCCTAATTAGTTTCAAAGCATCTATGACACTAGTCATATTGTCAGTGGTATCAGGAATCAAAGTATAACAGGCTTCTCCAGTTAGATTCAAAGCTACACAGAGGCCACCTTGTTTGGCCAAAATGTAATCAAAAGCCATGTCATGTTTCAGCAACGTCAATCGATGACTCCTCTGAGTATTCGACAAATATTCAAAACCTTTTATGGTCTCGTTTGCAAAACCTTGCAGGGTATATGTAATATTATCAATATGATCAGCTAAGTATATAACACCATACCATGGAAACAATCCTATTCCCCATTTCTCTCCCAAACTTATCCTCCAATGATAAGACTCCAAGTTGTGAAATTGTGCCAAATCTCTTTTCTTTCTACTGCTAGAGATTGTCGTAGAGTTATCCTCATCAGACCCTTTTCCCTTCTGAATAACAAAAACATCATACGGAAGTTTCAACTGTGCCATATAACAACATCCAATCCAACCATAAGGTAAAAATAAGTATGCCTTATCACCACAAATCCACCAGATATCTTTAAATGTTCCTATGGTAAAATTACCCTGTAATATCTTCATACTGATAAAGGAGATTTATATATGATAAGTTCTTCAACCAAGCACAATTCCCTTGAGGTGTAAATAGATGCACCGACACGGCCATCCAATAATCATATGGTGCTTGTTGCTTAAATACCAACCACGATAGCGCATACTTCTGACATTTAGAAGTTAAAGGTTCTGGTACCGTCTCTAGAATTGAAGGCCATGTGCCTGGTGCTGGAACTCTCACAACACACGGACCACTCAAATTACTAGCCAATCTAACAGAGTGAGTCAACTGTTGGTACCACATATTTCTACTTGCCCACGGGTCTGCAATTTGCAACACCGAGGAATCAAACCCATAAGCTTTCCATTGGGTTTCACGCTTCTCTAATGCATGAAGATGTTTAGTCATGACTTCTGATGTCCCGTCAGCATCTACAAAATCACCAATCAGATTCGACATAGTCATCTGAATTGTTTCAGCTGCCTTAACTAATGTAGATGTAGCAACAGATGTCAACATCATACCTACAGACTCTGTAGACACCAAAGAACTCATCATTGTTTCGTTGATAGTAGATCCCATCTTTACAACCTCACTTGTAAAATTACTCGCAGCTAGAGTAGTAACCAAAGTTGATACGTTAATACTACTAGTTATTCTCTGAGCTACAGTAGTAGACATCATCTGTTCATCAGTCACCCTTGGAGTGACTAGTTGCTTTTGAACCTCTTTAGCCACCGTAACTACTTCAATAGGATCTAGGCCTTCTACCACAAGCATTATCTTACGAATTCTATACCCTTTTACCCAATAATTGTGATGTGGTACAAATTTAAACTCTGGATCCAAATAAGTGCATGTATATTCTCCCTGATCTTCCCCTGTTACATTGATTAGGACAAGTGTACAGTCGTCTTCAACCCTAAACAACCTTATGTGATTATACAAAATATACTTTCTTTGATCATGAGGCACACTATTAATTTCAGGTCCTGTTAGCACTATTTCTTCACCACGAGCATTTTTCCCATTAGGGGGATTATTACCATCATTATTCCATTTTCCACATTTACATGGAAGGCGTGCTGAATTCCCTAACGTAGCTTTAATCACAATGTTTACAGGAAATTGAGTTGTAGAAATCATTTGAGGCTCAGCTGTATTTAGACGCAATATCTCTGTGACGTCAGTAACCTTCAGTTTTGAAAAGGTGGATGTCTGCTTTATTTTCTCAATCAGCGGAAGAGTTGATATGGTAGTTGACAGTTTTCCTACTTCAACAACCACGGGTTTTACAATTCTAGTTTCATTTAGTACCACTAAAGTCACAATACTGTTTCTGTAACCTAACCCCCTTTGGACACTATGCTCTCCCATATTTACTAATTTTGGGTCATAATATGTACACTTATAGTCACCTTGATCTTCAATCTGAGATCTACGTAAATAAAGACTACAGTCTCCCTTAATCTTTGACCTTCTTCGGGTTGGCCTTGGACTCCTTGGTCCAACTGGGTCTGTGAATTTTCCTGTAGAGGCATCACAGCCCTCTGGAGTCTTTGACTCATGCTCCTGAAAAATAGACTCTGTTGTTTCTGGGACATGTTGTAAATCAATGTCACCAAATCGTCTTTCTTGCTCATGGACTGACAAGTCATCCCTGACATCATCAAAAGTGTAATCAAAATCATCATGCATAGCCCCAACATGGTCAATCCCTTCTTCCGGATCTTGACCTTGGGGGTCTGCATGAACCTCTGCTGCTTCTGCAGCTTCTGTTGGCTCTCTTTCGCTTTCAACATCTCGGTTCTGTAATCGTGGAACCTCTTCTGTTGGCGCTTTAACACAATGTGATAAATGATACCAGGTAGGAGACCCTTTAACCTGGACCGCAGTTCCCGTACTGCAGACTACTTCAAATGGTCCTTCGCAGCGTTCATTAAACCACTTCCTCCTAAACACCTTCACGAATACCTTGTCTCCAGGTTACACTGCATTCGTCTTTTGCTCATCGAGTCTCTCTTGCACCTCCTCTCGTTTTTGTCTATCAGAGACATATGTGTATATTCTCTTATGTAAAGCAGCCATGTAATTAACATACACTTGCATTTCATCTTCTAAAAGGGCTAAACTTGGACCCTTGCCACTTGTACGCAAACAAGGTGTCGGCATCCGTCTGCCCATTGCCAACTCATGGGGTGTCATGCGCAAATCACGGAGCCCACTTGAACGACACACCATTAACGCCAGTGGAAGCGCTTCCACCCAATTCAAACCTGTGTGTTGGCAGATTTTAACAATGCGGTTTTTTAACACACCATTCATTTTTTCACAAGCACCTTGGCTTTGCGGATGATAAACAGCTCCTAGACGTTGTTTAATTCCCAATTTTTGCAGAATTAGTCTTACTGTTTTATTCACAAACTCTTTCCCATTATCTGAGGATATGCAGTCTGGGAGTCCCCACCTGCTTATAACCTCACAACACAAAAACTTGAAAACTTGGCAGCAGACTGAGCATCTTTCCGCTTGGTTGGACAGACTTCAGCCCATCTTGAAAATCTATCCACAACAACTAACATATAGGACTTATTGGCGTCCTAACATTGTTTTTTTAGACAAATAGTACACCTGCTTATGACATAATCAATCTGCTCATGCAAATACAGTACCCAAAAACCATACTTTCTCTTAATCTTTCTCCTAACTCCCCCCTTGCACCATGGGCTAACCCATGTGCTTTCTAAATCATCAGACCTAGCAGGTCTAACAATTTCCTTCACTGAGCATTCACTTATCTCTCTACTTCCTGAACCTTCACTATTCTACCTTACAATTCCTTCAACATAAATCTAACTCCTTGACCTTTCCTGTAAACAACAGAAAAGTCCTCTCCAACCTCAACATCCATCTATACTCCTCTGAAATCTCCTCTGTTCTGTAACATCCACAAGCAAAGTGGCTTAGCTGTCCACAATTATGACACACTCCTGAAGACTGTTGGAAATTTCCTCCTCTGCCTCTTTCTAAACTTCCTATCTGTGGTTGGTCAAAAACTGACTGTGGAAAAGGTGCATTGGGGATCATGGATAACAGCTGAGATAGCTGAAACTGGATCTGGTCATGCTGCGGCTGTGGTGGTAATTGATTTGGTTGATGCTGACTTTGCATAACCACAGCTTGTTTCATCTCCTTCTTATTATCAACCAGCTGTAGTTGGTTAAGTTTTCTAAGAGTCTCCTGGTCCTGTTTCTTCTGGACTGGTAGATTCACTTATGTTCACAAGGCATCTATTTATAGACCTCTCAATCTCTCTTAAAATCCTGCATCCATCATCTTCCACCCCTGCATCGGCTGCTAGCTGGTGAAGATATGTAGGACCTTCTCTCTCTGAGTCTCCATCACTATCACTCTCATCTGTGACGTGATAGTTGCCCTCCTGTCTAATCACTGGGAGCTGAGGATAAACATCAGTAAACTTCACTTCCTTCTCATAAGGCGGGGGCTTCTTTACTAAGGCAGTATGTGAGAAGGGTGTGTTAACCTTCTCCATTAACTTTCCTGCTTCCTTATCATTTTTCTTTATTGCTTGCATACTTCTGTTCCTTTTTTCTCTTGCAGCTTCTAACAATTTCTGTCCCTCATTTTCAAACAACTGCAGAATGCCAAGTTCAGTTTGTCTTTTCTCCATACGTCTATTTCCCCTTTTTGCCTTTCATCTGATTTACCTTATATGTAGACACAAGCACCTGTATTGTTTTAATCACATCCGGGTTCAAAGTCCCCTCTACTGGCCAAGGCTGGTCAATGTCAGGCCAACGCTTACTCCATTTTTCTTAATATTTTTGGAATATCTTTAACAAGAGGATTAGTCTTCTGTACTACATCAACAGAAGTGATTGATTTTGTAATTTTGGTGTCCATCTTTGACATTACAATGACCCTCTTAGTTCCTCGTATTGTAAGTCAAACTATTTAGTCAAACTATTTAGAAAGTACTGTTACCACACTTGAAAGTGAATGAATTTGCCAACCCCAAAGGAGACCAAAGCCTTCTTACTATAAAAGCAAAAGCACTTGTTTATCACCTAGTGCATCTAATCACACTTATTTATCTTAAAATTATGGAAATAATGTCAATGTTCCATCTCAAAATAGCCCAGGTCAAGCTAGACCATACTCAGATAATGAAACCAGCATTCACAGCACTCAACCGTATTTGAATCAAATCAACTTTTCCATAAATGATCAATCAAATCAAAAATACTCCATTATTGACCAAATGCTTCAATTAGTCAGTCTGTTGCCAAGACTTCCTCCTATATAATTGTAATGTGATACATAGAAGAAACAATGTAAGCCTCTATGCGAAAACAGACTAAGCATATATCAAAGATGTTGACTATAAAAAATGTGTACACACAGATAGAAAAGTTCAGGTGTTTGTTGAAAGAGTTTGTGGATAAAACCGCACTGGCCTTGATCAAGCTGGATTCAGGATCCCTACATGCTGTCATCCGCAAGCTTCCAGTGTTTGTGAAGTACTGCCAGATCTCTCCTCATCTGCCTTTTTTTTTTTTGACTGATCCAGTTCAGACACAATCCATCTCCTCCAGTTCTCACACAACATAGTAAAAACAGAGAAGACAAAAAAGAAACAAAACAAAAGTTGAGTGTCTAAGGGTCACTCTGAATTCATATACACAATGCAATAACAAATCAGTGAAATATGCACACATTATCTCTCATCTCTATCTATTTTTTTTTTAATCTATTGCAAAGGCTGTCTCCCTACTGGGGGTGTGTTTTCCTTCCCTCTGTGTCCCACAGAGAGAAGAGAGAGGAGGAAGGGCTCTCTCTCCACTCCTCTTCAAAAGGAGTAATCTAATTGGCTTTCTATGTGAGGCAACGCCTCTTGGACCCACCTCCTAATTTCTCAAGAGCTTCCAGTCTAGCCTGGCTGTCAAAGGGTTAACATCGTCTCCAAACCCCATGGTCCAAACCTAGTGCATTTAATGCACAGACAAGCGCATCTCACCCGTGGGTGCTGTGACACCCCTACTTTCACTGAAATGTACACTTTTTACTAGTGGAGTCATTAAAAGACTTTTTGGTCAAGTAAGATTTATTAAGTGACAACTAAGCCAATCATAGCTATTTGATTACAGTTGAAGCACAGTAAGGTTACATTTGCATTTAATCCTCCTGTCACTCATCACTGAGTCAGAGCTCAGAGCTCACACATGGAAACATGCTGCATGTAGCATCCTTCTGAAAGAGAGTAAGTCACCCAAACAGAGGTTTTTAAGATAAATCCACCTCACAAAACAGCATAAGTGTAACATTTTCTCCTCTTGGTTGTTATTTTAGCTGTATGTATTTACTCCCATAACTTTACAATGTAGCAGAAGTCCCCTTTGCAGTTTTTCAATATAACGGCATCACAAAGAACCGTTTTGAATCTGGTTTCTAGACATCTTCACCTATTTTAAACCAAACTATATGTTCTTTTGAACAGACAAAATTCGCAGCATAATGTGGTCACACACATACGCTCCAACAGACAGAAAGAGAAGTTCACACTCCAATCAGCCGGCAGTTCTAAACTTTATCAGGAATTTTTCTGTTCTTTTCTCAAATCTTGCTATCTGAATGGGTACAGACTATCCTCGCTGGTCTCTCCACTTCTGTTAAAAACAGATACTATATACACTTATGCTATGTATAAACGTCCTTTATTAGGCTCATGTGTATTTATCAGATTAAACAAACATCCTCTGAGGGGCTCATAGATTTTTATCACTGATGAAGATCAGATAAGTAAAAGTCCTCTGAAACAAAGGCTCATATTTTTTATCACTGATGAAGCAAAAATGTCCCCTCTTATAAGTTACTAAATCGCCTTTTAACCAATCACCTGCTATATACGCCTATTTAATAATACATCTATTCTATTTATCAATCACACATATACAAGAACATTTCCGGATCAAATACACATCTTCACACCACACAGACCTCTCAAAACCATCCAAATCACAACACAAGAGACAAGACACAGACAGAGACAGAGCCCTTCAACAGCCACACACACTTCAGTTCAGATTTTGAAGTCGACTCATTTATAATTTTCCTCTATCAAATTTTTACTTTGGCCAAACTTTTAACAAATTGTCTTTTAACAAATTACTTCACACTGCATGCTTCAATGCACACTTTTTCCTTTACTTAGCGCTTTTTTCCCACTTTTCTCAAAACTCTTATCTTTATTCCTTATCTTCACTTTTCATCTTTTTACTTCTCATCTTTACACTTCTCATCTTTATACTTCTCATCTTTATTTCTTCTCTTTTATTTCTTCTCTTTTATTTCCCTACATTATACGTTTATCATCTATTCAAATACCCTGGCCAGGGATCCCCTTTGTTTTATTTTTACTCAAATTTGACTACTTCTTAAAGCCAACTTTCACTTCAGTGTCTAATTTACACATGACTTACTGTTAAGAGGATACGGGCCCTGTCCTTGTTAAACTTGCATAGTTTTTTAGCTAACTGGTCTCGTTACTAGTTGCGCTTATGCTATCATTACCTTTCAACTTTTTATCTCTTCTTCTCTTATTTATCTCTTCTTTATTTTATTCCCCTTTAATTACATACTTTTTAACTCAATAAACCCCAATTTAGACAGAGAATTACTCCAACATCAACACATCATTGCACTTCAGTTCTTTGACAGTGCGGCCAAAATTGCCGATAGACGACAGAAACAGCTCCGCAATATGTGCAGAAAAAAAAGAAAGAAACACTTACGAAGTGATGGAAATAATAAACAAGCTGTGGTCCCCTGCAGAAGGCCCCAACTGATCCTGTTCGTGACGCCAAAATTGATGTGGATTTCCTTGTTGTTGACATGTTTGATGATGAAGAAATTCTCCGTTGACACTGACTTGCTTACATAATGATCATTTTATTGACAAACAAGTTACAGCATCGCCAGGCTCGCCATGGTTCGACCTGGGAGAGACACAGCCAAAAGTGATCTCTCCCCTTACACACAGAAACTCTGGTATTTATGGACACACCTCACAGGAGAACAACATAGGGACATCTGTTTGTTTTCAGGACACCCCTCTTCATACAACTGCAGGGGTTTCTGTCTTAGTCATATGTATGTCATATGTATGTCATAAACTCAAAGGACAACACAGGTCACAGATACAATCTCTTGTCCAGAAGTCCCTGGGCAACTCTCTGGATACAGGGGCCCCATTGTATACATTCCACTGAGAGGGCTCCTAAATCCCCTTCAGATACTCCTCCTGATGCGCCCATTGTAAACTTATATTACCTCTGTCCTGATTACATCAGACACTTCAGTATTTTACCTGCTTTTTGTAACATAACAATAAGTAAGGTCTTTTACCTGCTTTTTGTAACATAGCAATGAGTAAGGTCTTTTACCTGCTTTTCGTAACATAACAATGAGTAAGGTCTTTTACCTGCTTTTTGTAACATAACAATAAGTAAGGTCTTTTACCTGCTTTTTGTAACATAGCAATGAGTAAGGTCTTTTACCTGCTTTTTGTAACATAACAATGACTAAGGTATTTTACCTGCTTTTTGTAACATAACAATAAGTAAGGTCTTTTACCTGCTTTTTGTAACATAGCAATAAGTAAGGTCTTTTACCTGCTTTTTGTAACATAGCAATGAGTAAGGTCTTTTACCTGCTTTTTGTAACATAGCAATGAGTAAGGTCTTTTACCTGCTTTTTGTAACATAGCAATGAGTAAGGTCTTTTACCTGCTTTTTGTAACATAGCAATGAGTAAGGTCTTTTTACCTGCTCTTTTGTAATGTTAACAGACAAAGAGTAAGGTATTTTACCTGCTTTTTGTAAAGTGTCTTGAGATAACACTTGTTATGAGTTGACGCTATACAAAATAAATTGAATTGAATTGAAATACTGTCAGTCACAAGCTCTCAATCCAACAGAGCACTCATAGTCTCATAGCACTGATAGTCACTCATCGTCTGGGGTACAATCATCTAGGTCACACAGACAGACACAACATTTCTTCAAGGAGTGTGTGTCAACAGGGAACCAGTACACATTCATTGAATATTAATTTTCCATTCCAACCTTGAAAATTGCACATTTAAAGCGACAGGCCCTTGATAATGGTATTAAGGCATTTTTTAATGGCCTGCTTCACAAACTATGAGCTGTGAAAGTTGTGAGAGGATGTTTGGGACACATGAGAGGTGATTTGATGTCAATAAAATCAAAAATGAGAAATCTATTGAGATTATAACCTTGAAATGTGCTTATTTAAGGCAATATGTCATTGATAATGATGATTTGCAGCCCCACTACCAGCTCAGGAGCGCCCGCTGTGGGCAGCTCCGTCACTCTGACATCTCTCCATTAGTGCATGTCCATAAGATCCTGTTTGTGCATGTGTGTATATTTCAGCCTATGTTGCATGGTTAACAGAGATAGAGAGTTAAAGATAGAGAGGTATGTACTGTTTGTGTGGAGCTTTCCATTTTAAACATGTGATGTGGTGTACATACAGGGCAGATTAAGTGGTGTAATGTTAATGTTACTGTGAGACTCTATCATACATTAACTTAACCTACTTACTTAGTATGGTTAGCTGACAAAGTGTTGTCTGTGAATTTGTTTATTTGTGAATGTTTAACTAAGATTTCTTTTTATTGTTTGCATAGATGCCGAAGGGAGTACTTGAAGTTGGACTTGGAACAGCTTCCGGAAGAAAAAGGCATATGTTCCAGTCACCTCATGATCAGCGATGAGCCTGTGACTACACCAGACAATTCTATGACACCTTACCTCCCCCTAGAGGTCAGTCTGTAACTGCTGCAACCGGTCTGAGCCATTACATTCTGGTGCACATCTCTCATCTTTCCTACATCCTTCACTTAGATTTGAAGAGTATGACTGCCGGACTCCAGAAGACTGGCTGGCCTGCAATGCTGATGGAAAAACTGTTCATGGAAAAGCCCTGCTGCCTACAGAGAACAACATTCCTTCTGGTAAGATTTCCTCAGATGTAAATCTTTTTTTTCAACACTGATGATCAGAATTCTGTTCTCTGAGTTTTACTTTCATATCTCTCATTAAGATGATCCTGAAAGCTCCCTGCTGGAGTACAGCTGGCATTTAGTTGCAGTTCTTGAATTCAGTAAGGAGAAATGCTAGTATCTTGTACAGAAGGTTCACCAAAACACTAAGCCGACAGGTAAAAAAAAAACGTTTTTGTCTTTAAACACAGACAGAATTATTACAATATTTCTTTTATTTTTTTGTCTTCTAAATACTGTGATTATTTTTTTTACCATGTATTCATGCTTTCAATCTCACTCAGTTGCTTAGAGGTAAATACTCTGCAAACAGACACTGGGCACTGGGTACCCAGGATTAGATTGTTATTCATTGCTGAGGACCCACGTGTATTTGTCGAACGGATCCAGTTTGCCCTGTGTTTGAGAGATAAAGTAGAGGCTCTGATTTTCTATCACTTGACTGTGGACTGCATGCCCATTTGGAGTGAAACACCATCTCTTGATACTGACAGTCTACAGCGTATCAAAACGCATACCCTTTCAACTCCTGGGCTCAGGCAAGAAATGTGAGTATAAGTGTTTAAGTGCTTCTGCTGTCATTCACTCCTTATTCAGTTTAATATCAGTCCATCTGAGTTGAAATGTAAACCAACTACTTGGTTGAATAATTGAGATATCATGTGTGCAGTGTGGAAAAGTGTTTAGGGGACCTGGAGATGGAGGTCAAGCTAGATTATGAGCGAACAATGAATCGCATGATCTTTGACAAAGTTGTTCAGAGCCAATCAGAGGATTTTTCACACATCAACTTGCCAGAGACGGAGTCTGTACCCGAGTCTGTACCCGAGTCTGTACCCCAAAGTGGTAAGGCTGTTAGTCTTGAATCCATTACTTTGAGTTAATATCAAACAAATTAATTACCACCAAATACAATTGTTAACATTGTTTTGTATTTTTCATTGCACAGGTTGCGTTCCAGTACCTTACTTTGACAATAAGAGAAAATTCTTTTTTTTGTCTTCCATCCCCTGCTAACAAAGCCCGAGGTGATCTGTGTGTTATCTATAATATGGCTGGAGTGCCACAAAGTAGCAACCATGAAACTGTTCAATGTCACTTCAGTCAAACCTCTGCAACTCGACGAGTTTGAGGTCATGCAGTTTCAAGTACACACTCAGGTATTTTGGTAAAGGGAATCTTTTATATATATCATACTGGGAGAAATACAACTGATCTTTAGAAGCAGTGGATCTATTTCTCCCTCTGCAGATAAACTTGTTTCTAAGAGAAAAGTGGATAACCACGCTGAGCAACAGCATCCTCTCCAAGCTTAGGGGTCTGGGCAGGGGCTCTTATAAAATCAATGAGTCCTGCTGGGACATGTACAAGTTTTCCAAGATGCCCAGACTGATGGCTGTGGTGCGCTTCAGAATGCAGGACTCCCTGCGCTTCCTTGTGCAGGATTCAATGGCCACCCTGACTCAGCTGCTTTTAGATGCCTGCCAAGATGTGCTGACATCACATCTCAGGAACTGGTCTGGGGAAACAACCTTATCACAAGCCCCTATAGGTAAGATAGTATGCACATCAATGAATAAAATGACAGCACATTTGCAATCAAATAGACAGCTAAGCACACCTTTGCACTCCTCTTCCATTGTATTTCATGAGTATACCTTTGAGCCTGTTTTATATTTTGTATGCTGTGCAATTGTAATAAGTGTTTGATGTGAGTAAGACATAACAAGTTACTTTCGGAATACTCAGTTTTGTGTTGGTAATTATAAATCATTCCCAAAAACAAGGCCAAAGAAGAACCCTCTGTTCCTGGTGGACTTGGTACTGGATCAGACTGGGGTCCATTACAGCCCTCCTCTGGAAGATTTTGAGCCATCCATCATTAACCTTTTTGACAAGGGTATTTTGGTCACAAAAAAAAAGGTACCATAGCTTGAAAAGGTAAACTAAAATCTGCAATCACACGAGATACAGATAGTTGAATTAAAGATGTGAATATGAGGATGTGAAACTTGTTAACTGGGAGCTCCTTATCGATTGATGATAACAATCACATACAGAATATGCTCAAAGTGGCGATGATGTTGAGGATTAATTTGACCTCTCTTGTCCATGACAGTTTGTGATGAAAAATGTGTTATTCGGCGATGATCCGTTGCGTGACTCAGTGAGTTTGCAGGAATCAGAAGTATAGAGAGAAGGTCCGCAGTGCCGTGAAACAAGCAGCCATTCCGCTCAGGGCTTACGCTGCTGAATATGAGAAACACTTGGAGCGACACAACCTGGACATAGAAACTCATCTCAAGTAAGTCTGTCTATATTACTTTGGTCATTTCTCCTACAAGTGCATAGAGGTAGTAATTCTGGTTTATGTTCTACTCTGCTAGTTTTCCTCTATTAGTAGAACATTTCGTCTTCTCTTCCAGATTGAATACAAATGCAGAAATGACATCAAATAGTGAAGAGAGAGGTGGAACAGCATCTAAAAGACCAGGAATTAATCGAATACACCCCGCCAGCCTCGATTGTCATTGGCCCATTTGTAGTCCATGTCGAAGCTGTGCGTCAGGCTCTCGCAAACAAAAAAAAGTCTTTGGCCAACGCTATGTTGGAACAGCTTGCTCAAAAGTTACGCAAGCAGGTTGATGATGTAAGTTATTTATTTAAAAAAGTTTATAATGTAGGGGATTTATGTTCAGTAAATGTAAACAAAACACATCAATTAACTTAACTTGAAAGTGACCCTCACCTGCTTATTAGCTTGCATGAAGTTTGTATCTTGTCTGTGTGTGTACAGGCGTGTGAAGAGTATAATGTAATTAGTAGAAAGTTGCGTGAGAATCCCAACAGCATTGAGGAACTGACTGAAAAGAGGGACTGGATGAAGCAAATCCCTGAACAGCTCAAGATTTACAAGGTTCAAAGACAGAAACTGTCTATTCCAGTTCTGTTAAATCTGAATAATACATTTTCGAACAAATCTGCTTAATTTTTAATTAAAATGTTCAACAGGAACTCATTGACAAGACCCTGACAGATTATGATCTACTTGAAGAATTTGTCTATAGTCTTTCAAACAACGATTTTAACAGAAAGTAAGTGTTACTTCTTCAGGATAATTTAAAAACAAATCTGGTTAGTGTCATTTGGGATTAAGAGCGATTTGTTTGGTTGATAGTGAGTAGAGGGACGTGGAGAGTTATCAGTGTGATGCTTAAGTAATTTATCTGTGCAGATGCTCAGCTATTGGATGGCCACAAAGGATTATCAGCCAGATGGAAGTAGCAGGGATTCAAAATGTGGAGGATGAGGAGCGCTTCCGTAATATCCAGCTGGTTGACCAGAACAACTTTGAGGAGCATCTGGATTCTCTACAGGTGAGCTGTAATATCTACCCTCGTGTCAATAATTTAAAAATTCACATGCTCAGACCTTGGTTTAATTTGTATTGAAATTTGAAATTATTTCTAATTCCTCTATGTGAGTGGAGGCATGTATGAATCTGTCCAGATGTATGTCCTCAATCCCAAGTCTATCACAATGGGACAGCTCTATGGATAGTATGACTTGCTCAAATAGAACTACAAATAGCAAACTACAGTACAAAGACAAAAACTCTGAGATTGACTTAACACTCACTTTGCTTTTTTGTCCATCCCTATAGGACCGATGGTATCCTCTCATCTCTCCACCTTCTTTCTGACTTAGGGCCCCTGGGTTGAGAACATAATGCACGCTGCAATGAAACAAGGTCATTGGGTCTTCTTCCAGAACTGTCACCTGGCTCCCAGCTGGATGCCCTCCCTGGAGAGACTCATTGAGAACATCGACCCAACAAAGGTCAGAACATCTGCATATGTATAATGCACCCCCAGGTAATACTGTATGTTAGACAAACCTTTACTGACTTTACTGATGGGCACCACATTTATCTTAAACTATAAAACAGGTGCACAAGGACTTCCATCTGTGGCTCACAAGTCTCCCCAGCAACAAGTTCCCCGTCTCCATTCTCCAAAATGGATCCAAGATGACCATCGAGCCTCCAAGGGGAATCAAGGCCAATCTGCAGAAAACCTACCTGAGACTCACCATTGACTTTATCACCTCTTCAACCAAAGTCCTCACTCACAGTCCTACTTTTTAAATTGACTTTTTATTACACGCCCTGCTATGAAAACGATGTCCAATTATGTCTTCTGTATTCCTCTCTGTTCTTCTCAGGTGACACACACAGTCTTTGCTCCTTTCTCTGTGTCTCTTCCATGGAATTTCTCTTGAGAGATGGAAGTTTGGTCCATTCGGCTTTAACTTTCCCTACGAGTTCACAGACGGAGACCTGAATATCTGCATCAGCCAACTCAAAATGTTCCTGGACGAGTACCAGGACACCCCATTCAAGGTGGGGGAGAGTTTATATTTCATTACAACCAATCAATAACAAATCTAAAGCCGCACGATTTAAACAGTGTTTTAAATCATTGTTCTTTGTCTTTTTTTTTGTTGTCCCTCTTTCTGTTTTATCGTCATCACTTTAATCCTGTCCCAGTAATTCTTCATTTTCACTACATATCCATTGCTGTTCTGGCAGTAGGCATCATGAACATTCCAATGAAAATAACCTTTTGGCTCACCCTCTGCTACTTCATATTAACTGGTTAAGCAACTCCCACCAAATGTAGAACCTAAATTGCACTCCAGCCACTGTCACAACAAAACTGTCTTATCCACTCTGCTAGTTATGTCACACTTAGAGGACAGAAACACTGACATCTGATCAATACACACGTGGAAAAAAAGTGGAAAAAAGTAGCAACTGGTGTGCTCTGTACACCATTTGTGCTCTCAGCCCCATGTGGCGAGGAGAGTGAGTGAGAGAAAGAGAGAGAGAGAGAGAGCGAGCTGCCACTAACAGACACATGGAAGCTTGATGATGCAGTTTTTGCTCGGGGGCTGTGATTGGCTAGTGTTGTGCAAGCTAACCCTGAGCGTTTTCTGTTGTTCCGATCAGTTTATTTAAAAAGCAATAATACAAAGGTTGCAGGAGCTCACAGACTCAGATCAGCATTTATTTAAAGGAAACTTTTAATTGAATATTGTTAATAATGTGCAAAGATCAAAAATTGTTATTGGAACAATGTTTCCCGCTGTAGCTTTAATTGCTAATGTGCTTTTTTTCGTCTGATCACTGTAGAGAACTGATGTGTGAGCCTACAGAAACATAGTCCTTTGTAAGTTTCAGAAGTTTTTGTTTTAACCAGAGAATGTGTGTTAATGCTTGTTTATATGCCTGTCCAGGTACTAAGATACACTGCTGGAGAGATCAACTATGGCGGCCGTGTGACAGATGACTGGGACAGACGATGTTTGCTCAGTGTGTTGGAGGATTTCTACTCTCCCAATGTGCTTGTTGATGAACACAACTACTCTTCATCTGGAGTCTACAGGCAGATTGACACAAATCTGGATATCAAGATCAGATAAAGGCCTAAGACCTCGAAAGATTGTAATAGAAGACATGCATTTGTCTTCACCTTTGTCTAGCATCAGTTTGTTGCACCCCTTACTGAACCCCAGATTGGCTCACTGGTCAGGATAGATCACTTTGGCTGAAAATCACATGCTGTAGTATGTGAAGTATCTCAGTTAAATCCAAGCACAAAACGTCTGTACTGCTGAACCTCAAACTAATTGATGACAATTACTATCAGCAGTTACTATCAGTATGTGACCTCACATGGTAAATCTTACCCTAGGGTTACTTGTCATACATCCGTGGTTTGCCCATCAACGATACACCGGAGATCTTTGGTCTCTATGACAACGCTAACATCAGTTTTGCCCAGAATGAGACTTTTGCCCTGCTGGGAACCGTGGTTCATCTCCAGCCTCGAACTGCCTCTGCTGTGGGAAAAACTCATGAGGAGGTACAAAAATACATTGATGAAGGAGTTTTAGTACAACTTGCATAATTAAAATGTCATGTTGTGCTTCATGGATGATTGTCCTCTTTTGTTCTCTAGATAGTGGAGGAGATAGTGGCAGGCATCGTTGTAAAGATCCCCAAGCCTTTCAGTGTTCAGGAGGTGATGAAGAAGTACCCGGTCCTCTATGAAGAGTGAACACAGTGCTCATGCAGGAGGTCATCAGGTAACACAACAGGCTGTACTATTAGATAACAACATAAAACACACATTGATGCTCTGCACCCACTTAAGACCAAGCTTTTATAACTTGCTTTTAACACTGTTCAACACATTTTTAATGATTTAAAATAGTATGATCGTTTTAGATGCAGACAAAACCAAAGTCATGACGTTTTCTAAAAAATCTAAACCATCTAACCTCCCTTCGATCTCCACCTCTCATGGTGCACAAATTGAGTCTGTATGGAGCAACAGATATCTTGGTATTTTAATTAATGAGTTTCTTTCTTTTACTCCTCACATTCAGCAGCTGGTAAACAGGTTAAAGCTGAAACCGGGATTCTACTTGAAATTTGCCCCTCTTTTCAATCTAAGAAGAGGTTGTTTGCTGCACTGTCTATTGCTTCAAGTCCCGTGGGTTAACTCTGAACTTGGAAAATCTGCTTTTAGCTATTTTGCTCCAAAAATGTGGAATAATTTGCATCCCACTCTTGTTTCTCTTGGACAAATTAAGACAATTATGTCAATCCACTTTACCACAGTGTGTGATTGTTTCTTTCTATCTCGACATCATTGCAAATGAGGGAACACCTTAATCATTTTCGAGGCTTCAATCAAGGTTTGAAATGAAATGTCTGTGCTGGACTACACTGATGTATTATACATGTACGCCTCCTCACAAAGCTAGCATACTAATTGATACTGTGTAATATGGAGCTCTGAGGTTCATCACTCATTTTAAATCCCTCTCTCATCACTGTTTATTGTACGCACATGTTGGATGGACTTCACTTGGACAACAGGCTGTAAAATATGCACAACTTGATCAAACTAATAAACCAAAGTGACGCCCATGTCCAGTTATCTGGATGAAAACTAGACAAACATCAAATGAAAACATGAATAACATAAATCATGAAAACGTCAGTACTAAAGTGGCGCTTGTATCTTTTTTTTCTTTCAGATATAACAAGTTGCTGGAGGTCATCTCGCAGAGTCTGGGTGATATTGTGAAGGCTCTGAATGGTTTAGTGGTGATGTCATCAGAACTGGAGCTTATGGCCAACAGTCTGTTTAACAACCTGGTGCCTGATATGTGGAAAGCTAAGGCAAGACGCACACCACTTTTACGATGCTCTTGGTGATACCAGTGGGCTTATAATCACTGTTTAACAAACACACTTCAGAATTTGAAATCTTACAACTTGACACAAAATGTCAAAGTACAGACAGCTGCTGCTTGTCTGGAACTGAACCTTAAATATGATCTCCATCTTTGTTTGTTTGCATCATGTTGGAGACATTACTCAGATATTCTACCTTAAGAAGCTTTATAATAAACATTTTGATAAAAGTTCTTTAATTCTGTTACCAATGCAGGATCTTCTTTCTAACAATAAATACCTCTGGTGGTGTGTCTCTCTCACCCCAGGCCTACCCGTCTCTGAAGCCTCTGGCCTCCTGGGTGTCAGATCTGCTCCAGAAGATCAATTTCCTGCACAGATGGATCTATAATGGCATGCCACCTGTCTTCTGGATAAGTGGCTTCTTTTTCCCCCTGGCTTTTCTCACCGGAACCCTCCAGAATTATGCCCGTCGCTCGGGCTTCTCCATCGACACTATTGGATTTGACTTTGAGGGGAGACGTAAGCTGTTTATCAGAAAGTCTGTCATCTGTCATTTCTACTGTTTCTGTCTCACTGACAAAAAAACTGCTCTGCTCTGCTACTGTATCCTACTGCCAGGTTTTGTGGATTTAAAAATGTATTTTCTTTTACGCTGACTTTTCTTGTTTTCCCTTTTCTTTTTGTTTCTTTTCTACCTCAGGTTGTAGTGAAGCCAGTGTCAGAGATAACAGAGAAACCAAGCACAGGCTGCTATATCCACGGTCTATTCCTGGAGGGTACTCGCTGGGATAAGCAGGAATGTCAACTCACGGATTCCAGGCCCAAGGAGCTCTACACAGAAATGTCGGTCACCCGGCTCATCCCGGAACCTAACCGTAAACCTCCACCCACTGGGGTCTACGTGTGCCCCATCTATAAGACCCTCACACGTGCTGGTTAGTCTGCGCAATGTCAGATTTAAAAATGTATTAAATATATTTTCCTTTTGGTAGGGAAATAGGCAACTAAAACCTTTGCTGCATCATTAACACTTTCTTTAGCATGACTAAAGCTCTTGTGTTTGTGTGTACCTCCTCTTGGTGGTTTTATTACTCTATTTAAAAATAGACTCCAGTTAGTGTCCTGTTTCATGAAGCGTCTAAATGTGCAGCTCTGTTTTTTCCATCCACAGCATGAAGCTGACACCTTCATGTTGGCACATTGGACCGGCAGAGAACTCAGTGTAGTAATGGAAAAATAACTTACTATCTGAATTTTCTCACTAAATGGCTTTGTTTGCTTTGTAGGGACTCTGTCTACAACCGGTCATTCAACCAACTATGTGATTGCAGTGGAGCTGCCTACAGATCAGAGTCAATCAGAGTGCATCAAACGGGGAGTGGCCCTCATCTGTGCATTGGACTACTAAACACAAATACACACATTTTTCCTTAAACAAGAAAAAACACCTGTGGTGACTGTGTCTTTATTTTAAAGCCCACATGGTAAAAATGGGAAATGGGCTTGAGTTGTATAGCTCTTTTCTAGTATTCTGACTACTCCAAGTGCTTTTACACTGCATGTCACACCTACCCATACACACACTGATGGCAGAGGTTGCTATGTAGCGAGATCATCAGAAGTAACTAATCCCATTCATACACATTCATACACATTCATACGCCGCAGGAAAGTGTCTTGCCTAAGGACACATTGGACATGTTGCTGCAGGAGCTGGGGATCAACCCTCAATCGTTCCACTTGAGAGACTATGACCTGTGCTTTAAAAGACTAGAAAAGCACAATACAAGCTCAAGTCCATTTACCATTTCCTTCTCTGTGACTTTATACATCCACATAGCCTACATCTCCTCCTTTAACGACCAGTTGTAGCTGTTATCAGATGTTGAGAAAAGATTCAGAACCTTTACAGAAATTAAGGATGGTGAAGAAAAACTTATCATAAGAGCAACATCTTCAAGTTACTCTAAAATACATAAGAAAAGTAAAAGAAACACATATTGAGCAAATAAGTCTGGGAAAACATAATCTTACAGCGTATTATTTGTGTAAAAACATTGTATTCTGAAACACGGGGTTACTGTATCCTACTTTATTTAAATATTCTGTGTTATTGATATTCTGTCTTGAAGATGTTTTGAGAAGTCAAAACTGCTATTTCTCATTAAGAATGGTGGTAAAATAAAGTACAAAATGACAGCCAAAGAAAATGGTCAAGTATTAGACAACACATCTTAACTGATCTCTCACACACCTGCTTCAGTAATAATTATGGCAACAGAATGAGAGCCTCAGGCCTTTCCAAATTTCCCATTTGCTCTCGAACTTGACCCAAGTTTTAAGATTGCAAAGAAACTGGAAATCCTTATCTAGAACTTTGTCTGCAAGACAAAATCTCGAACCCCTGAAGAGAAGACCACCTGACTGAAAAGCTAGGTCTACAAAGCTAAACTCACCGGCTGGACCCCCTGTGGAGGAGACCCTGCAGACCAAAGTCAGAGCTGCTGATTGTCACTCACTGTGGTTGAAAAAAGATGAGTATGAGTTTCTGACTGAAATAAAAAATGAAGTACTCCAAATGCTGATCGTGTTTGAGTGGATTTCATCACTAGTGAAATACTTCTTTTCAACTTCCACCCTAAAATATTATTGTATTTTAATCTGGTGCTTGTTCATCATTCTAACATAGTTTTCTTACTCCACCACCATGCTGCTGCCATTCACTGTGTAAGTGATACATACATACACAATGAGATACTACTTTGTGAAGAAAAAAGTAACGCAGAATACTTTAAATCAGCATAGCCTGGTTATTTATGTGATATGACTGATTTACAAACTCAGAGATTATAAATCTAATTTTTCTCTCCTTTTATCTTACTCGACTTCATGAGCAGCAGACCAGTAATAGCTCCTGATTTAGCTCTCACTGTAAGTTCAATTATAAAGACAAACCTGTTTATTCATGTAAAAGTAAATTTAATCAATCACATTTTTTTTCTCATCTTACTCCATCACAGCCAGAGCTCCTGCAGTTCCCTTGTGGTGGTCAAAACAGTAAAACAGGATGGAATACAAGGACAGCAAATTCAGCACATCTAATATTTGCTTGACGGCAAAGATAAAGCAATGACCTCTGACCTGCAGGAGTAGTAAATTAATAGTCCATTAGTGTAAATCATTTTATATTAACTTATTGTTGAATACAAGTGGCTAAGAAATATGTATTTCTTGTTTTCTTCTATTTCATAGATCTGGGCTTGATCCTGGATCCCCTGTGATTGGACGTTAACCAAACTACACAAAGCATGTATGTCATCATTCTTTCTAAATCTAACTGGTTTGTTTTGAATTCAATAAAGCACTCACACATCTTAAGGAGTATTGGTATTTGGTGAATTGATTTCCCTCGAGGGATGTTTGGCTGGTGGAAGATTTTCTAAATGTAATCAATTGAAAGTGTTACAAAAATGTGTAGTGGTTAAACTACTCGTAAAAGAAACGTGTTATCAGGAGCCTCTTTTCAACAAGAAGTTACACAGAGTCATCTAGATCACTTTGTAGAACTCTGAACAGATCTATTTAAATCATTACGGCACAGAATGAAAGCATAGAAACAAATCAACAGTTCAGAGGAATCATCACAAATCAGTGAAATTATTTATTTCAAACATGTATTATATTCAAATGTTATTGCATAGAAATGTTTTGGTACATGCAGTTGTCACCTGTATAAAGAAAAATTACATTTCCTCTTGCTTCCCATCATTGAGCCTGATTAAGCATCCCTGGCTGGATGATGGTCTGATGGTTCTCAAAGCTTGTTTGATATTAGCTGCAAAAAACATGGCGTGGACTGAGTGATAAAACATCCTCATGTTATCTTTGTGTATTTTACACATGATGTTTGTGCTCTTAATGATGTATCAACCATTTCAAATTTCAAAGTTTTTCCTTCCTTGCTGTGATTCCCGGACTGTGGGGATTGTCATGACACACTTGGTCACAACTTCCCACACTTCATAGAATTTGAGTAAAGGTGTTTTTGTTTTTGCATACAGCACATCTGCTCTTGATCATGACCTGTAGGATGTGACTCATGAACAGTCTACTCTTTATTGTACTATGAAAGTTTGAGTTTTGTTTCTTTTTCTATTACAGTTATTTCAACACATATTGGGTAATACATTAAAAGTTATTGGCTCATCCTTATGAAAGTGTCTTGTAATCGTGTCTGTCCTTTATTACACTTTTTGTTTTAGCAGGATTTTGTCAGAGGACAACAATATAAGAGTTAGAGTAGTGAAAATCACAATCCCATGAGTCGCAGGCTGGATGAGAAAAATGACTTAACTGTAGGTGGGTGGTGCTTAAATCAGCAGTGACAGCGACTGGCCATGTGAACACAACCACAGGACTCCCGATGAACGGGAAGCTGAGCTCACCAGGATCAACAGAAAATCCCCACTGTTGCTGTCTCCTCAACATTCTGACTGGAATTATCCTTTTGAGACTTTCAGATGTTTGTCTTTGGATTTCTATGAAGACACATATTTGACAAAGAATACTTCTTAGGTAGATGGACAAATATTTAAGTCGAATGAGAATGAATAGTTATTAAGTTGTGCAAACAATGTTATTGGTTTTCTGTGCTACACTCTAGGTTCATTTGGATTAATCTCTGGAGTCCTCACAAGTCTGCGGCACCAGGACAACCAGACGCACCAGCGGTTTCTCCCTCGCAGCTTTACAAAATTACCGGAGGACAGCAGGAGTCAACGCATTGATTGACTCACGCTTTCTTCCTCTGCTGGTAAAAACAAGCCGGTGTGACCATGCTACAAAATGAAAACAAAAAGGACAAACCGCTGCAGGCGCCGAAGGCTGAACCTGAACCCGACTCCCCGGTTCTGTAGGAGTTATTAGGGCCCGAGCACCGACCTCGGAGCGAGGACCCTATTGAAACTGAAGGAGTTATTCTTCTCCCTTGCCTCAATGAACTGCTTAAGTGGGGGCTTTAACATGCACAAAAACTCAACAAACTTCACCCAAAATTCAGCCTCATGTGAAATTTATGTATGAAAGTGGTTCGGTGCGTGGGCGTCGCCGACTGGCTCCACCGCGCCCCCAGACGTCACTCAGGGTACTACGGTTAAGCTACATGCAAAAAAATTGGTGAGTCTTATGTAGCGCAATGAGACGAGAAAAAAAAATGCATTATGACCATACTCTTAAATGTACAGGAAGTGTGCTATGTACAGTGAAAGTCCAATTTTGGCTATTTTTCAGATTTCACCGCATCCATATTTGAACGCACTTGTCTGAGCAGTTCATCTGATCGATTAAAGTTTGGTATCAAATGAAAGTGAACAAGTTCAAGAGTCAAAGTTGTGTGAACTCACGAGGTTTCACCATAGGACGTGGCGGGCTCTCGAAGTTTGATGTCGCCAACGAAATAAATTGTAATTGTAATAAATAAACTCTGACATGTAGTGTTCTATCATCACCAAATTTGTCATGCAAGATGTTTGGCCATGCCTGAACACATTCATATTAGTAATTTCTTATATAGTCACAGCGCCACCTGTTGACAACAGGAAGTAATGCTTCTGAATTAGCACAAGCCATTCCCTCACAGTTGCTCATCTCCCTCCAAATTGGTGTGGACCATCCTAGGACCTTAGACATACTACCTTTACGAGCTCGAAGGCCTGCGTCAAACGCTGTTGCCATCATACGCGTCGTTCACCATCAAACAGGAAGTAGTTATTTGAAGAGCTTAACATAGTCGTATACACATGAAACTTCATAAACATCATCCCAGTGTGTGGGTACAATGTGGGCATGGCTCAGTGGCGCCCCCTTGACATTTTCAAAAAGGCCTCCCCATAGATATTTTTTTCGCCTACATGCATGACAATTTTTATTCACATTTATCATGTCAGGACCTACATAAAATCCTCTGGCACACATATTCAAAACTCAACAGGAAGTCCGCCATAATTTTTTTTATGTAAGAAAAATGGCAATCACAGACTACCTATTTGAACAAACTTTACCGAGGGAGTTCATCCGATCATCACAGACTCAGTGTCAGTGTGTTCTAGACATGTTTAAGATCGCCCATTGTGCCCCGCACGATTCTACATAACAGGGCGTGGCCATGGCGTACTGTCAAACTTTGATGTCTCTGCCCCTGTGAACTTTTCCAAAAGGCCTCCCCATAGAGGTTTATTTCACCTACATGCATGACAAGTTTTCGGTATATTAACAATGTCAAGACTTACATATAATCCTCTTGCACCCATTGTCAAAACCAAACAGGAAGTCTGCCATATTTTTTTTTAAAAATTTAGAAATAATGGCCCCAATTTCGAGTTTCACATGCTACCTATTTGAAAGTACTTCTCGTTCATCCTCGCCAACTCGGTGTCAGTGTGTTCTAGACATGTTGAAGTTCTAAAGCTGTTTAAAACCGAGATTCTACCTCAAAGGGGCGTGGCCGCGGCATACTGTCAAACTTTGATGTTAAAGATTTTCAGCTCAGCTCAGTGAATCAAGTGAAGGTTAGAAAGCACATATCAGTAGTTTACTGTAGCAGGTGGTCGATGCTATAGGGATTTTAATGACATTGATCTATAGTTGTTCTGGATATAATTGTTGTGCTCAGTTGCGGGTCTCCTCTCTCTTTGGCTTTACTAACCTGGAAGACAGGATCTCCTCCAGTAACACGCAGTAGCCTAAAATAGATGTAACATGGGGTCGCAGAAGTTATGAAGGCATGGTTTAGAATTATCTGCATTATTGTCACGTTTTTTCTCTGTTTTATGTCTACATGCCCAGACTCAACAGACGACAGCTTTGGCTGTGTCTGAAGTTGGCTTTGTCCAGGGTGACTCCATCCAGCACCAAACTGTGTAGATGAGACTCCAGACAGCCAGAAGAATATGATTAAACTATAGGCCTTTTCTCGTTGAAATTACCCCCCAAAATGTTCTTAACTTTTGTAAAGTTGTATGTTGTTCTTTAATCATAAAACAATGCACAATGTTTAAATAATATAGGGCTTTTATTGTATCATATGTATACTGGCTATAAAGCCGGAAATATTCTTAGTAGGCTGTCTTATGTGGCATATGAGTGGCATATGCCGCAGCATATTAGTGGCGATTTGGGAGGAAGCCAATTAGATTTTTTTACAACGGATGGAGTGTTCCTCAAGGAAATCTAGAATTATTTTATTTACAATACTACAAAATAATCCACCCTTATTGATTGGGGAAATGAGCCCTTTGCACCAGATGTCGGGAAAACGTCCTGACTGTAACACAACATTGAACAGTTTTAACAATGCATCCTGCTTCTCTGGGATGCTGCATTTGAGCATTTCATTTTTAATGCTGTCTGTCCATCTCGGCTGGAGAGATTTTGTATGTGTTGTCAATTCTTCCCAAGTAGCCTAATTGGGAAATCAAGGGGGCTTTGGTTATCTTTAATGGTTTCTTCTAATGTTTTGAGTTTTTCTTTGATTGATCAGGATTGATTTGCTTGGTTGGGTATTTGTACAGATTTTCAAAATGTGCTCTCCAGATGTCACCATTTTGGATGGGTAATGTTTGTTGTTGCTGTGTGTTGGATTTGTTCCACATATCCCAGAATTGATTGTGATGTGGATATATATATATATATATATATATATATTTTGTTCCTAATTGTACATTTATATGTCTTTATAATTTTGATGTATCTAATTCGTAAAGCTGGGTTGTTTGGTTGGTGATGATTTTCATTTTATATTTTTTTCAGGTCTTTTCTGATGGTCTTACATTCCTGATGAAACCATTTTCAGCATTTTGCCTTTTAACAGGTTTCTGTTTTAGTTTTATGAGGTCAGCTTTAATAGCTGGCTTATGAAACATCATATTTATATAGTCAATGGCCTTGTTTAAATCATCTCTGGTAGGGACATACTGATTTTGGTAATATATTAATATATCATTAATCAGATCAGGTGAGTTCAAGGCCATGATGAATTTGTCTCTCTGTAAGTAGGATTCAATTCATACAGTTTACTGGGCTCCCTATTCGTGTGACTGATTTAACCTGAGAGTTTACAGAACAAATGTATTTGGTTGTGGTCTGAAAAGGGGGATTGCTGTCTGACAGTGAAGGCACTGATGGTGGAGGGGTCCATGTCAGCTCTGAACCTACCATTTACTATGTACAGAGATGCACTATTTCCCTGCCACTTTGATTTATTTCAGAGTCAAGCTTGTTCCAACAGAGTATCGTTGGTGTGGCCAAATACATGGTTGTTCTCTCTCTCTCTCTCTCTCTCTCTCTCTCTCTCTCTCTCTCTCTCTCTCTCTCTCTCTCTCTCTCTCTCTCTCTCTCTCTCTCTCAGCAATAATTCAAAATAGGGTCGTTGGTCTAAAATTGACTGAACTACTCTGTCGTACACTTCTATCTTTGTTTGGGCAGCTCGTTGTCATGCAGAATTAGTCATACTGTTTCTCTCAGGCAAATACCTCTATTGGCCACTAGAGGGCGCACTAAGACACCAACACTGTACCCAACCCACTAAAAGTCAATAAACAGCTGACAGCTTGTGTTTAACCTTGGCCTTTTAGGGTTGAAGTTAAATGTTGTGTAACAGCCTGTTCTCTGATCAAAACAAAAACAAGAAAGTTTTGCGCTTTGTTTTTCAATAGGCTGCATACAATTAGGTTAAACATTCAATGCTGACTGTAGGCTGTAATTATGTTCATGTTGTAATAACGCCAACGCACAACTATTAGCCAAATAGTGAACACATCACATAACTGTAAAAATAAATCTTTCCCGCAGTGAACTCTGGGTAAACTTCACGTCCCCCTCTCTTACTGTGTCCTATATCCTGTAAGTTTTGTATACTGTGTGTCAGCTGTCCCCGGGGCAGCTATAGGAGAGCTAATCCTCTGTGGTCCAGCAGCATCCTCCCTCCCTCGCGCTCCTGCTGAAGGGCAAATCGAGGTGCTTCTCTCCCCTCCGCGCGCGCAGCATCCTCTGCTCGCGACCTCACCTCTGTGCGATGACCACGGAAGAGCCACGCGGATGGACGGAAAGAGGACAGCTTGTACGTCGCACCTGTGGCAGGTTTCAAAATGTCCAACGTAAGGTGATAAAACGACTGGAACTTTTCTAGAAGTCAGTTTTTACCGCCAAACTTTGGATTGTGGTGATAAGACGCACTTTTCTTTCTGTCCTGCTGGGTTGAAGTTTTTGGTCCATCATGAAGAATAAACCCTGAGGAGAGGACATGGATTTTGCACGGAGAGTTTGGCTGTTCCCTCTTCTAAAACTCGGAACAACTCAACTCTGGAAATGATGCAGTAAATCTCAGAGTTTCACATGTAAGTATTTTCGAAATATATCCAAGTCCGGTTGAATTAATAAGAGCACGTATTGTGTCAACGTTTTTAAAGAGTAGATGCTTCATATTTTAAATAGGTTGTCCTAGGTTGCTTTTTTTTCACTTGAGAACGTATCCAAAATAATAATAATAATAATAATATTTATAATTACGATAAAACCTTTATGATAAAATACAACATCAATAGTAGTAATACTAATAATAATTAAAAAAACAAAAAGTGATGAATATTAATTATCCAATAAATGTTTTATATGCAGCATTGTGCAAAAGACATTTACTATAAGGTTCTCCAAAAAAGTCTTGTTGTGGCTAAATTCTGGTGACTTAACCAAGCAGAGATGTCATGGTCAGTGTAGTGCACAATGTTCCTTGGCTTCCCTAAATGATTAAAATGTAATGGCTGACGCATTATGTAATGAGAAGTGAAGCAGTGGTTGCATATTTGAGATCAGTTTTCCCTCCATTGACGTCTGAATGCTTATTTACTTTTTTGTCCAGATAAAGGGCGATTAAAATAAATAAGCACATCATGGAAAAGAATCAAACGTTTCTTCCACGACTTCATTGCCCTAGTCATAGTAATAATTCCCCAGCTGTCTCGTTTTGTAGGCCCATACCTTCTGTTTAAGCTATCTGATTCAATTACATTGAAAGGTTTTTGCAACAGAAGTAGGTCATCAGTTCAGTCTGCGCACCTACGATCACTCAGAGAGGCCCAGGCACGTAACACAACACAACTACAGTCTCAAAAGTTCAGGTGAGATCCTACTGTCCTGACATATCCCTTTAAAAGATTACAACTTTGTAAAAAATAATACCCAAAACTCTAACATTAAGTAAAAGTAAGAAAGCAATCCTTTTAAATATTAGTGTAATGACTTTAAAATGCATAAATACCCTTTATTACACATTACATACCCATCATGACAACAGGATGATGACACCTGTTTTCTTGTCGAAACCATAATCTGCTATATTAAATGTAAAAAAGTCAAGGGACCACAAATGAAAACATGTTCATGTTTTCTGCTCACTCAAATATGAAGAACAGAGTCAGGCAAAAAGTCAAACAATGAAAAATTATATAATTTAAAAAAAGGATTTTGTGACCTTTACATTTTATGAAATAGATTAAAAAGAAATGAGTAAAAATGTGATGATAAATGGACAGTAAGACGTAACATTGTCTAAGAGATGAACCCTCTAACCCCCAAACAGCAAAATGTGACGAAGCTGAAAGGAGAGCCGTGCGTGACGTCGTGGGATTGTGGTCTTTTCTGAACTTTTTTTTTTTAACATATAAGACCAATGACATTAAAAGCTACACAATATTGCTAATTTAGTTTACATACACAAAATTGATTAGTCAATCTTTAATTGTTTAGCTCCAATTCGTATCAAATGTCATCTCAAAACATTCGACAAAAACAGCACGTAAAATACCTTAATCTTTGTTATATTATCTACAAAGACCCAACATGAATCCATCATTAGCACCAAGCATCATTTAGCAATGTTACAGTGAAGATTGAACTTCCGTTTAACAGGCAAAAATCTTGGGCAAAACCAAACTCATGACAAACAGCCATCTGCTGAAACTGTGCTGGTTGATCATTGTTCATTTGTGCTGTGCAAAATTAATGATGATTTACAAAGAACGTTTTGTCCTTTCAATCAGTGAGGCCTCGACAACTAATTGGACTCTATAAAAGCACAATGGAGATAGATGTCTGAATCCTTATAGATATAGCAATAGTATATATTTCATTCCAAATTGTGCAAGTTTTAATAACGTTTTATGTCTGCAGGTTCTGAAAAAAGAAAGATGTATTGATATTAAAGAACTAACGTATCAGTAATCTGTTATGACGTAAACACATTTTTTTCACATGGTCAAGGTAGTGCCACACTTCTGAATTTGTCATTTTTAATCATTACGCCTTCATCATACACGATTATCTATGTGTTGTCTTTTGTCCGTGTTTTTAAAGCTTCAGGTCAAAGCTGTTTCTACTTTCAGTAACAGAGGATTATCAGTTACAGTGCCTGTTTATTTTACTGACTCTCACAGAAGCTGTACTTTTTCTTGTAGGGCAAATGTCTCAATAGATTCTCAAGTTTAATTCATTCACATTCTGTAGCACCAGTGGATTTAATTGTCCGGCTCACCTGTGGGAGAAATGTGCTGTACTTTGTTGAAATAGTTCTCCTCAAGTCAGCAGCAAGCTTGTGTGTTTGGTTACTTTTAGAGTATTCTTCTTCGACTCATAACATTACATCACCTGTTGTCATCCCCTCTAATCCTGTCATAATGCTCTAATAGCAGATCGTCTTCTGCCTCCCATGTTAAAAAAGGAGAGAGACTTGAAAAAAGTTGCATATTCATTCTGACAAGGACGGAAAACATTTTAGAAAATTTAGATTAAGATATTGTGTCACTCTTTTGAATATATGTCTGGTGCACGTGCTGTCACATGAAATACTTTTGTTATTTTTAAGGAGGTGATTGCAGCTTCATCTCATGAAGTAGGTGCGTTGGACAACAAACTGTCACTTGAAAAGAAAAAATCCTGCACACTGCTCTTGCTAAGCGTGATTTTTTTCTAATGATAATTTGTAGTCTGTCTTTCCATTATGAAACATTAAACTAGTAGTATTACAGTGTACATGTGTCTAACTGTGTGTGTGTGTGTGTGTGGGGGGGGGGGGGGTGTGAGTCCATTGGATCAGCTCTACTTTCATTTAATTATCATAATTACTTGCACTGATGAAGACCAAATCACATCTGGCTGTTATGGGAATTAAATTTCATTCAGCTCAAATACTCCCCCCCCCCCCCCTCTCTGTTCTCTAAATCTCATCCACCATTTCCCAGCATGCACAGTGGCAGATATTCATTCTCTTTAACTGTAGATTAATGCTATCCATATATGATAGTTTGGGTCACATACAGGTCATTGTCATAGCTTCTTATACTGTGACACTGAGTGTCTTTGTGGATGATTTGACTCATCCCGACTGTAATATCATTTATCTGCTATGTGACGCTGCAAAAAGACCTTAACCTATTTATTCTGATAGCGAATGGGAGAGCGCTGGATTCAGTGTATGAGACGAGCTGATCTGAGATCAACCTGGGCCAAATAAGCAGATCAAGTGAAAGCAGATAACTAGCGTCTGGTTGGACGTGTGAAGGGATCAATGCATTTCAGGACAGGAGGAGATGGAAAAGTCACAAGCTTAGTCAATCTGAAAGGGATACAATGGTATCTCTATGTCAGGACGGGAACATAGAAATGTAATCCTCTCTTTGGAAAGCTTTTTCAGTTATTAAAATATCAGATTCCCTCACTGGATAAAATGAGGAGTGTGGTGGTTCTATTGGAAAGCCTTTTAGTAATGTCTTTATTTAGACTATGGCTTTAATCTCTAATCAGATTACCTTTAAACTGTCTTTATGACTTGTTTAAGTCCAGAGAAACAACGTTTTCTGATCAGAAAAAAAGAAAATCCCTGACATTGATAGAAGATAGATGGATAAAAGGATATAGATTCATTCATTCATCATTCAGTCTTTTGTGCAATTACATTTTGACACAAGGACCCTTAATTTGGCTCTTTAGATTTTTAGTACATTTTCCTTAATTAGGCATAATAAAGGGTGTGGCTGATTTGACTGACAGGTGGGCTAGTAGTAGCTGTTTGCTAGAAGGCCTAAGGGTGCACTCAAACTAGACAATATGAGTCGTGCCAAAATACGTTTGACCCCCGAAGTCCAGCTTGTTTGAGTGTGAGTGCTTCGTACCATTCTCAAGCACGCTACACTTCAGTGTTTCCCATACCATTCATTTGGGATGTTGGCCCACCAACCTATCCCCGCCACTCCAAGAGGAAGGCACAAAATACTTTATTATGAAATTATGAAAACATTATTACAATGTTTTTGAGTCTTACAAGGAGGGGCGAATACAGACCCAACTGGGGACCCGACTTATGCAAGGGTGCCATGAAGTTTGTATTTATACACACAAAGGATCATCATTTATTTACCTTTACCACCAATCATATCTACTTCTAAGATTAAAGTAGGCTGTCTAAAATACGTCATGGTATAATTCTTAAGCTGATAAAGTATGCACTGATAAAAACAAACCTTAGGGAAAAACTGCACTTCCTTGGCCGTGGTACGATTAAAAGAGTTTGAATTTGGTTGCTCATGTACGAGCACAAGCTCAGGTACATGACGTAATATTGATGGGACGTTTCATCTCCACAATCATTTCACAGTGGCAGTCAACTAGATGACCCACAAGCACTCGGAGGTCTTTGGAAAAGATTTACGCGACAATCTGACGTGATATGTACAAGAGGTAATTGGCTCAGGCCCTGTTGAAACTGAAGCACTATGAGTTCAGGCAGGCAGGGGACTTGGGGAGGGGGGACAATCATGCTTCGGTATGGTACAGAGCAACTGAGCCTAATGTTAGTGCACCCTAAGTCCTGCCTCCGCTCCACATCGTGGCCTACTTCTAGATTGACTGACAGTTAGGTAGAGTCAGTATTTCCAATATGGCAACCACTATCCTTGGGCTTGAGCACGCCTCTTCAGAAATTGATGGGTGATGTTTTATACAATCTGGTGTAATTAAAGGAGTCACTCGTTTTGACGATCCCTCAGAAAACTGCATTTTGAATCTATGCTCCTCTCTGCTCTGTAAACAGTTTTTTTGTGTTTTTTAGTCACTTGTTTGGTCTCATAACCTGCAATTTCAACACATAAATTCTCTTACCGCTCTCGGTAGTAACAGGGAGAAGTTTTTACAAAACAAAGTTCACAGCTCAGATAAACCCATGCCACTATCTGCTTAACATCAAACAGCATGTGTGGCTAAAAAAGCAACTAGCTTAACATGACATAAAGCATTAAGAAGCTAAAGGTTAAGAGGGGTTTGAAAACAAAACAGAGCAAAAGACTTTGGTCTACTATCCTGAAACCTGAATGTGGCTCACAGTCTGCTGGGTGTGGTAATTGACAGTTGTTTGCTAACTTGTCCACCAATAGCACCTTTAAAAAGTGCTAATAGGTCAAAGTAGTGTTTACAGCTTGGGGGGCTAATAACAAGTGGCTACAAACGTGAAGCCTTTTGGCATGATTGGCTCCCTGCTTTTTGTGCAGTCTAATACTTGCAGCAAAGTCCTTAAGAAGATTTGACAGTGATATATTTCCAGTATGTCAACATAATCATCCAAAATCTTGTGCCTGCACTTTAAAGATGCACAACGTTGGTTTGTAACTGTGCGCAATATTCCCTGCTTGACACCTTATACAGCTCAGTTAAAAGGCTTTGAAAATATTTTAGCATTACGGGGTTGATTTTGCTTGGAACTGATATTTTAAAGGACGCTGGCAGGCCGGTGACTGGCCCTGCAGTTTTCTTGAGTTCAGCTCAGGAAAACAAGTGACTGTGATTCCAAATCACTGCTTGTGATGCCCTGGTCAGGGCTACAGCCTGTGGACTTAATCCCTCTGACTCAGAACCATGGCTGGCCTAGTTTGACAGAAACAGTTGGATAACAGGAAGCTGTGGTCAGTGGTGAGGGTAAAACACATTTATAACGTGTCTGTGGACCTCCCTCTGTGCCATCTTCCAATCAAAAAGTCAGAGGCCATCCAGCTTTTGACTTAAGCCTTTATACATCGCAATTACACAATGTTTTGAATTAGAAAACATGAGTGAGCTTCAGTGATGGAGACCGACATACCTGTGCCCTTGATAGATAACACAGAAGCCATTTTAAATTCTGTGGTGAACTGTTGCGATAACATCAATCTGACCTTCTACATGCCTATAGACACAAGGTTATTTAGAACTAATTTGTGTGTTTAATCCAAAATGTGTAGAATGTTAAGTGAATCTTCAAACCAAATCTATCAGAAAGACGCTCTGCAATTTAAAACCAGAACATTCTCACTGAAGGACACTCCCACATGATATGCAGAATAGTCCCCACTTTCAACAAGCTTTTGAAGTCATATGGAAACAATCAACTCTTGAAGTTGGTATGGCAGACAGGCTAGCTAACACGTGTGGTCCAAGCTTACTGGATCAGAAACAGAAACAATCAAATATTGAACCAAGTTGGGGTTTTTTGTGGGTTAGTCATTACAACCTCTTGTTGGACCCATTTACTTTATTTTATTTGAGAGACAGTGGATAGAGTCAGAAATGGGGAGAGAGAGAAGTGGGGAACTATATGTAGGAAAGGAGCCACAGGTCGGATTTGAACCTGGGCAGCCTGCTTGGAAGACTACAGCTTCCATACATGGTCGCACTAACCACTGCACCCCCATATACTGTTATTTTAGCCATAGTGAACAGAGAAATATGATTAAAGCAGTTTAGGAATTAGGACTTAACAAATAGAAATGCCATTTTTATGTAGTAAATGGACTTGATCTTGTACAGGTAAAGTACTTTTCTCATTTTCTGCGCTTTTACACCGCAGTTCACAGCTACCCATTTACACCCAATCACACACTGATGGCAGAGACTATATGTATAGAGTCCATAAGTATTAACTAATCCATACATACATACGAAACAGTTGTGTGTGTCTTGCCCAAGGACACATCGACATGTGGCTGCAAGATCCTTCCAGTTGAGATACGGATGACTCTACCACTGAGCCACAGCCGCCCCTGTAGTGACAATACAGTATCTGTTGGAGAAAGTGTTTAGACAGTGGGTAACAGTGGCTTCAATCAAAGAGTGTTCACCAGTGGATACAGAGCTGAGTTTAAAGACCAGCCCTTATAGTGCTTGATCCGGTTCCTTTTATCAAAACATACCATGCAGCTTGTTCAACATCACCAAAAGAAAAGAAACCTGTAAGGTACCAGTCCTCCAAATACAACAGTGGAAGAAGCGCACCTTTATGCATTAAACATCCATAAAATTGGTGGTGGACTATAATCCATTTTGACACTCTGAACATACCAGTACTCATACTTGACAAGCTCTTGACTCAAGGCCAGTCTGTTAATGATTCAATGGATTATAAACTTCGAACAGAAACGAGCACAACGTAATGACTAAAGAGGGTTAGTGATGTCACCCATTGATTTCTTAAGAGGTGTTATGAAGACCAAAGATGGTGAATGCCATACTAGAAATGTTGACTCCAATGAACTTTTGGCTGATCTAGAAAAAGGATCGAGGTTGAGTTAAGGTAGGCAGGATAAATCTTGGATCTTGACCAGATTTCGCTAAAGTTTTTGCAAATCAACCTTGTCCCTAATTGGGGCCATATTATGCGTAATTCTTCACCTTCAAAAAAATTAATCCCCAAACTGTTTTACCAATAAATGAATGGACTATAGAGACTCAACCATTTTTGAACCAGGCTGTACATTTGTTTATTTCTACCAAATTAAGATGACTGATTCTCTCTCACCTTTTTGATCTCTGCTGTGTCTCGACTCCCTACTTTCTCGCTCCTAGCTGTAAGTAAATTCAAGTACAGGAGAATCAGGATGAAAAGATGGCAACCCTGCTGTTACCAACGGGTCCTGATGGCTTGCGGCGGTTCACTCGCGAATCCTTGGCTGCGCTCGAGCAGCGGATTGCGGAGGAGCAGGCCAAGAACGCCAAGGATTGCCATGAAGCTCACAGGAACGCAGAGCCACCCAAACCCAGGATGGACATGGAGGCAGGCAAGCAGCTGCCGCGAATCTTTGGCGACATCCCTACAGAACTCATTGGGGTGCCACTGGAGGACATCGATCCGTTTTACTACAAGAACCAGAGGGTGAGAGCCCTATGTATGTGTGTGTGTGAATTTGTGTAGTAGGTTCGATGGTGATTTGATGGTGGTTATTCTATAAATATAGAAACTATTTTTAAGCTCGGTATAAGATAAGATGAACTTTATTGTCCCAGTGGGAAATTTGTCTTTGTATGATACAAAACAGCACAGTCCCTGTGGGGTCTTTTTCATTGAGATAATCCCCCACAATTTAACAGATTTAAAAAAAAAAAAAGATCACTTGAGGACATAAAGCTTAAAAACTGGCAACTTTTCAACTGTGTACTGAAACCATCTTTCACTCCACCCTTCTTCTCTAACTGGAGGAGATGGTTTAAGGGTGTGGCAGCAATAACTGCAAAAGCATATTGGTGATTTTGTATCTTTAATGGAAAGTACAGATATGATTTTAGTGATGTTTTTAAGAGAAGTGTGATTCACGGGATGGTAAAGGAAACTCCTGTTGATATTTGCTAAAAAAAAAAAAAAAAAAAAAAAAAGGTTATTTGAAGAAAATGCTCTCAGGGCATTTAATCGGCCTTTACATTTCATTTTACACCCTGAGCAGACCAGTTTATCTACTACACTCGAATTAAGACCTTTGGACTTAGGTCTGTAGTCACTGGGACACAGTGGTGATATTTTTAGAGTAGCTAAATAACAGAATTTCCTTTTCAGGTTTATCATATTTCTTATAAACGTCTCCCTTTTTTTATGAAATGAGCCATAGTGAAGGAAAAGTTTCTCTTTAAAAGATCTACATCTCAACCTAATCAAATGTTTTCTAACATAATGAGGACTGTAGACTCAGTCTGTCATTGCTTACTGCACATTCAGGGATGTATCATCTTTTGATGATGTGTGTGTGTGTGTGTGTGTGTGTGTGTGTGTATGTGTGTGTGTGTGTGTGTGTGTGTGTGTGTGTGTGTGTGTGTGTGTGTGTGTGTGTGTGTGTGTGTGTTTGCAGCATGAACAGAGAGAATTATTTCATCAAGCAAAGAAAGAAACACTTGAACATTTGTAAATGTAATGTTTAATATTAGTTTTGATAGTTTGCATGAATTCAATGAATGGTCAGATGTATTCATTATCTGCTTTTGAAGTTGTGTCAGAGATGTTATTGTTCTGTTTTCCTGATACATATTCCTGCATGTTTATGTCACATCTGGATTTGGGACCATGATATGACAGCGATCCGAACGATTAGCCGAGGTTTTCACTGAATTCACCAACTGGTGCTTTAGAGCCGCTCTTTGAGATGAGAGGAGAGCACACTGCATCTCTTTAGATCTCTTGTGGACACAGCAATGGGATTAGCAAGTTTTGATTTGCAGAGTAGATCAGGCTGCTGCCCATTAATGGGCCGCTTACGGAGAGATGAAAAAGGACGTGGCAGTCATTCTCAGGGTCTCTTTGTTTTGGCATGTGATGCGCTTCTGGATGGGAGGATTAACCAAAGACGGAAAAATATTTAAATAAATGCCACATCTGTTGGGGAAAGGTTCAGCCTGCTTTGGAGTTGCCTCCATTATCGCAACTGGCCTGGCCTGTTGCGTGTGCGCGCGCGCGCGCGTGTGTGTGTGTGTGTTCACTGCTTTCTTTGAGGCAGGAGTGCTTGTGGTGGAAGTCAACACAGATGGTAGACAGAGTGGTAGACTCAACACCACCGCAGATCCTCCCTGAACTGCTGCTTACTGCTGCATGTCAGGTTCCTCTGCAGAATTGAAAACAGAAATAGTTGCCAAAATGTGTGTGTGAAAAATATCTTCATTGTGATACTTGTAACAATGTATTTATTTACAGAATTAAAGCATTATGTGATGTTCTTTCCTCTAATGATTTGTGCTTTTCCTGTTCTCTTTGCAGACTTTTATAGTACTAAACAAAGGGAAAGCCATCTTCAGATTCAGCTCCACATCTGCACTTTACATATTTTCTCCTTTTCACTTCATCAGAACAATAGCCATCAAAGTTTTAGTCCATTCATATCCTTTTTGATTCAACAACACTTCTGTTTCTGACAAAGAATGTGAATTCGTTTTTCAATGGAGTAACCAGCTTTTTACTGTCACTTGAATTTGAGGGTCATTTCAGTTTTCTGTCATAAAGTAGTAGTGTCTAAACACTTTATGGGGGGAAATGCTAGAAAACAAAATAATGTGACGTGAGGATCTTTTAAATGTGAATAATCAGTATGAGTTGAGTCTGAGGCTGATGGAAAAAACATATGAAAAAACACTTTAAGAAGTATTAATGTCATTGTCCTGACATCTGCGATAATATGAACATCAGGCAGTATATAAGGCAGTCTGCTTATGACAGAAAGTTTCCATAAAACCTTAGCTGTATGCTTAATGTGAAAGCATTCAGCTTCCACTCCTATCTGAAACTTGCAGATAAGCCAATTTCTCATATTTACTGTTTTCTGCTGTAGGTTTCTATTGGATTTTTCCATAGTCCCATTTTTAAAACAGCTTTGTGATGGCCCCCTCTGGCATCGCAAAACAAATCCCCTGATATCCCTCTTTTAATCTCTGGAATGAAATAAGAGCAAGGAGATTTCAAATCATGTGACGGCTGCCTGTTAGTTCTCAGACAGCCCGTTCGTACTTTTCATGCGGGAGGGAATCTTTCTGCCGGATCAAATCTGTGTTAAAGATTACAATTAAACAGCCATTAATCACATGATATGTGTAAATTGAATGTATCAAATATTGATTCAAAAATGAATCACAACAGCTCCGATCTACATTAAAAGAGTCCTATTGGTTGTTTTATTCTACAATGAACTGTCGGTGAAGAAAACAAGATTATTGAATGAAACATGTTTATTTTCTATTGATTTTATCCTGAATTGTTTTTAAGTGTTTAAATATTCTACACATCCTCCAAAGTTTATCAGTTATCAGATCCTTATTTGCTGTTCAGTGATCCATGAAAACAATGATATCACTCTCCTGACTTCATGTTTCATGGAATTGACTTACATTTTCTATAATCTGCATTTACTATAGGTTTAATACCTTTGGCATGCACAGTGGTGGTTTATCCTAATGGGTATACTGTAGTTCACAGGATTACAAGAAACATTCTGTCATTGTGTCATATATTGCTGGCATATAAAACATATTTTGACTAAGAAACTGTATGTGACTATTTCAAAGAACACTTTCCTTAACCTGTTCCTCACATTATTTAGCCTGTTCATAATGTTCACTATCCTCACCAACTGTTGCTTCATGGCCATGTCGGATCCGGCCCCCTGGACAAAGTACCTGGAGTGAGTAAACACAGTGTTTTTATATCAATACCTCGTGTTGCAGACTGAATAGAAACAGTGCTACATGTGATCTAATGATGGGGGTTTGCTGTTTTGTCAGTGATGACTGAAGAATCAGTTGACCCGTAAGTATACAATGCATGTTACCTCAGTCAGGACTTTAAAAGAGCAGTTTATAAGAAAGCATGTGGTGTGCATGCCATGAAGGATGTGGCTAAGTTATTGTCTTCATTAGTTGTTATCCTGAATTATGAGCACGCGCATGCTACAAAGACTTTCTGAGGGGGGCTCGGTAGAGCAGGTGCCCCATGTACAGAGGCTCACAGCCTTAGCACTGAGGGCTGCTCGCCTGACTCTCTGAAGGTAACACCAATCTGATCCCCAATGTCATCCCTAAACTTATTTTAACAATTAGACTTTTGTTGGGCATACATAAATGTGATCAAAGCACAAAATGTCATTATGCAGAAAGAGCCTGGCTAGCTGTTACAATTTTTTATGATAAATTATGCTAAGCTAACTAACTACAATGTTGCTCACTTGGTAAATGATGGCAGATCTAAAGTGCATGACTGTTTACAAGTACAAATACTTGTATGAATTATTTCTCATGGCTTTTTTTACCACAGTGAAAACTTGAATGTACTGATGACTTGTGCTTACTGCATGGACCTACTTTACTTTCTGCATGTATTTTTTCTTCCCAACATAGAACATGAATTACTGTAGACCACAGTTATATATGTGCTCACTTTTGTATTTAAAACAAATAAAGCATTAATCAGTTTTATATCTAGCAAATAAAAAAGTTACATTGAATAATCTGGATTTTAGTATTTGCACATTATCCATTCTTTGATTTCGCTGCATGGAGACTTTGTGGATTGTTTTTATGTTGAGATCCATTCTGAGCCTGTTGATCTTGAGCGCTTGCATATTCAGATCTGACTGCATTTTCTCCCCCCTCTCTAAATATTTCTCTAGGTACACTTTCACTGGTATTTACACGTTTGAGTCAGCGATAAAGATATTTGCGAGAGGATTCTGCATAGTACCGTTCACCTTCCTGAGAGATCCATGGAACTGGTTGGACTTCTCCGTCATCGTCATGGCGTAAGTAACAATATGACTCAGTGTCACCTGGCATTTACTTCACAGTGTGCTGATCTACAGGCAACTACCAGAAACACATCCAATGCTCACATAACCATGTGGGACAGTTTTTCTGCAGACTGTAATGAGGGGCAGTAAGCCATCCCTCATTTCTGTATTTTTCAGTCATGTCAAAGTGAACATAGTCTGTCGGTCTTCCTGAATGGTGATTTGAAACACCATGAACGATAAGCCTATTGTTGAGGTCAGAGGTATGTGTGCCATGGCTCAATACCCGCAATGCAGGCCACAGATTAGACAGGTGACCTCTCGGTGCATTAATGCTGCTCTGTTCAAGCCCAATCATCCTGATAGGATGTCTGCTTTGTTTGAAAACAGCCAGACAAAATCCCCCTTCACTGTGTGTAGACATGCTCAAAGCTGCCATTACCTGCACCAGTAATTTGTTTTCAATTAATTATGGTTCAGCTAATTCAGATGCGCTTTCTATTCACAGGTACTACTCTGTTGTTTTCACTCTCACTGAGGATGATATCAGTGTTTTCATGTTAACAATGGATCACATGACTGAGGGCCTGATTTACAAAGATCTAAATAGAGTACTAAATTGCGTTATCATGCCGAACATTTGATTGTGCTAAATGATCTTATTAGCATTCTCTCCTCACAGTATTTTGCTCACTAGGGTTCAAACACCCTATATTGCGTATTCATTACACATACTAAATGCACAATGAGTGTTGTCTTGCATATTTGAAAGAGGCAATCCTCAGTACACACCATTAATAGATCAGTTTGCACATTTTTTGCGGGTGATTTCAAGTCTATAAATGTTTTTACTCACTCATATCTTTAGTGAATCAGGCCCTGGGTGTGTGAGAGGAGTTGCCTTTAGTGATGAACTCTGTAGCTTTCCTCTCTCTATGTGTTTTTTTCAGTGACTTCAATCTCATTGTTTTGGTTCAGGCAGGAATTTGTTTGCTTTTGGTAAACTCAGGACCCGATTTATTAAGATCCCAAGTAAAAAGTACTAAATTGTGTGTTGACTCCGAAAAATTTCCAGTTGGTTGGTCTGCAATTTGCAGGTGATTAACTGAGAAAATTTGCTTGAATGATAAGAGGGGCAAAACTTGTGGAGGCGGTAGTATTGAAATTAGGTTTTTGCATGTTTTACTGGTTCACATCATCATCATTGGCTGCAAGCACAAAATGAAACTCAGTCCCGTGTTATTAGAGATATTAGTGGAAAAGGCAAATATTAGTTACAGCAAAAGACTAAAAGAAAAGTGATATGGAAGAGTAGAACATCAATGCCGTTGGTAAACAAGAAGAACAACAGATGAAACTGAGAGAAGGTGGAGATATAAGGCGAAGAACAGAACTTGTTGGAGACTAGTGGAGGATTAAGCAGAAAAAGAATGGTATGTTTACTATCAAGTTTGTGGAGACCAAAACATTAAAATACAGTGTGTGTAGGTTTCATCAGTTGGAAATACACATTTAAAAAAAAAACTCCCTTTTGCACTATTTAAGAAGAGAGAAAAATATGAAGTCAGGCTGTGCAATATGTCGCATTGAAGGCAGCGAGCAGCGTTGAACTGCTAGTCTAACAACGATGATTTTAAATGTATTTTAAATATGTAAAATAAATCCTTTTTTTACACACTTCCTCTCTGTTTGTGAACTCGGTGGAGGGTTGGCCACATTGAGTTCACAGCTTGTTTCTTTTACCCCAGCTGGCTAAGAGTCAATAATTGCAAATATTATCAAATTACAGATATGTGACAGAGTTTATAGACCTTGGAAACGTCTCTGCATTAAGAACCTTCAGAGTACTGCGAGCACTGAAAACCATCTCAGTTATTCCAGGTAAGAATATCGTTAACTCGAACCTTTCAAATTCTTTTAGTTTTGACCATCATCAGTGTTACATTTTATTTGTCTGTGTGTTACCAAACAATTTCAATTTTGTCTCTTCTCCTTCCTCAAGGTCTGAAGACCATCGTCGGCGCTTTGATCCAGTCTGTGAGGAAGCTGGCCGACGTGATGATCCTCACTGTCTTCTGTCTCAGCGTGTTCGCCCTCATCGGCCTGCAGCTCTTCATGGGGCTGCTCCGACAGAAGTGCATCCGCAGCCTCTCACACTGCATCAACTCCTCCTACAGCGCCAACGATTCCTTCATCTGCAACAACAGAAGCTGGAGTTCCAGAGATGACTTCCTCACCAATGAAGGTCAGCTGAAAAGTGACTGGTCCTCAGAAAAACACGTCATTCTTGTATACTTATCGAGATACTTTCATGTATCCTTTACATTCATTGTTTAGAACAAAAAAATTCAACTTTGAACTCTTTTTTTCTTCCTCTCCTCTAGATAACTTTTACAAAGTTGAAGGAGCAAAGGATGCCTTAATATGTGGATATGGAAGTGATGCAGGGTAAGTGAGTGTTTGTCCTGCGTTCTGCTTGATAATCATCTGCAGACGATGGCATAATATGTTTAGCATCTAATGGCTTTTGATCCCACAGATGTTGTGTGTATAATTGGATATAGAAGCTTGAGCATCAGGCTTGGCTCAAACAGTTATCCCGTAGAACCAGAAAAAACAGAAACAACGATAGATACTGTGCTCAAGGCCCCGTATATACAAGTCTGACTTATAGGCATTATATACAGAGGAATGACCCGCGTGGGTTAGCGTGTGAGAGGCTGTGCACAAGACGACATGTGGTGTGGATAATCACCCCGGCCTCACTGGAGCCCTTTACTGAGAAACACGGAGTTGCCAGCTGTTTAGAGAAGGCGGGGGTCTTTGGAGATTTCCTCATCTCAAAAGCTCTATGACATGATTAGGTACCCCGGATCACTTTGGATTGGTTGTGTTGTTTAGAAGAGATGCCACACTGACGTCTTCAAGCAGTTCCTCAGGTTGTGTCTTTTCATTTGAATCTAAATAATGGGTATAAAATGTTAATGGTCATGGATGAGATTTTGTCTGTGGAGTGTCAGACTTTGTTCCCAATCAGAGGCAGAGTGTTAAACCATCCAAATATTGCTACTCAGCCTACGTTCTGAATAATCCTGTAAATCCGAATGCTTTAGAAACAAGCACAACAGGATGAACCCGCCCCATGCCAGGCCCAGTTCAAGGGTTATAGAGAACTAAATACCCATCTGTGTGAATCCAAAATCCTGCAGCTTCAACAAATGGCTTCCATTAAGGTGCTCTGTTAATGATAGATAATGGATGACAGCATATAATAAAAAATATGGATGATATTTAGCTTGTATGTTAAAGTTTTATGTAGTAGTTCCATATTAAGCCTTTTTAGATTCTATATCGTGCTTCTTCCTCCTGTCCAATTCACATAGAGCCACTTTTCGTGGTTCACTGTGAAGAACCCTCAGTGTGTTACTAGACCACAGCAACGACTTAGGCACCAACATATGAACAAGCTAATTAACCCACAACCATTGAAGGCAAATAATCAGACAAGAGGTCAACAAACCACAACCCAACTCCATAAAGAGGCAAAGAACCTCCCCCACCAGTGGACCACCCCGGGACTTTAGCAGCAAATTAAAATTACCTTATGATGTCATCAGACATTAAGGAAACATGCCGTGTTGAAGTGCTGGCTTCTCTGACAACAATGCAGCAGCCAGTATGTCCTTCTTCTAAGTTTAGATTTGGTTGCAGAATGGTTTGTTTTGTTTTGACCAAAGAAGGTAGCCGATTTTACAGAACCCCCATGCCGCTGTTTTGGACTCCCCTTGGTTTGTCAGGCAAACAGCATGTCCCCTGATGCTACTCTGTAGGACGCTTGGATTGGGGGACCTCACCACTGCTTGTACCCCCCGTCTTCAATCCCTCTTTCCAGTCCATTTATGTCCGATCAGACACAGCGCTGGCCAGCTGTCTGCTGTGCAACAACGGCCCGAGTGTCGCGCTTGCTTTGCCAGAATGGGGTTCATCTCTTTTGCAGAGGGCCACAGTACAGTAGCTCTACTCTCTGATAGTTAGTTTATGAACACAAACAATATCTTATTTTTAGTTTTATGTTGAACCTTTTGGTTCAGGGGGACCACTTAATTGGGAGAACTTAATCTCCCAAGACGTCAAACCTTATTCAGTGCTTTCCAGTCAAAGCTCGGAGAGGATACATTGGAGGGCATTCATTGTGAAATGACATCATTACTCGTAAATAGTAAGCTCGGTCAGTAAGACTTGAATCCACCCTGTCCAGCTGTCCCAATGTTTACCTACCAGTCACTGAAAGTGGATTGTTTTAGATTTGTTTCCTGATGTTTTTGTTTTGGTCTGTTTGTGGAGCTCTAGCAGTGCACTGTGATCGACCTTCAGTTTCATTCAGGTTTAATATTTTTTCCTTTTCCTTCATGGTTGAGTTTATGGCTGTTTGGACGTCAATGGAACGAGACAAATCAGGCATTTTGTTTCCCTGTAGTTTTATCTTCGCTCTGTCATCACCAAGACGATGTGTTTTCATTTACTTTTTTGTGTGTTCTTTGTGCTGAGATTCATGTTTACTCAGAGACAGAATCACAGATTTATGAGAGTCTTGCCTTGTTGAAGGTCAAAGTAACCATATGGTCAATAATATGACTGTTGACAAAATGACGGAGGCTGCCTTTTAGCTTGTGTGAGGTTTTAGAGAGAAACTTTCTGAGGCTGGCTGTGGAGACGAGCAAGATATTAAGCAGGTCAGGATGGAGGACGTAAAACATAGAGGATGCTTAATCTTTTGAGTGTATTCCAACAAGTAATCCCTGAGTAGATTTCCAAATTAAAGCTTTGGATACGTTATGATGGCACCCACATGCATGCACACAAACACACACAGAGACAAGTGGGCACGCATATGCACACACATTTTCACATGATATTTTCAGCCTGGATGGTTAACAAGTTTGTGATAAATGATTTGCTCAAAGGACCAGGCTGTTTCTCATCATGCCTACTGTTGAGTTCAAGCAAACACTTATCCCCTCGCATCTTAAAGCCACTGTGCATCAAGGATTAGGACTTTCAACTCTTGCCCTTGACTGCACAGATGATGGCATAGAAGCCCACCGCCTTAGCCAGACAAAGAGAAAACACAGTTGTTTCTGTTGTATTGTTTAAAAAAAGGGGCTTAATTTTAATCTTTTAAAGGTCAAATGAATTGTGCGTCTTCATTTAGCAATCAGAGTTAGATTTCAGAACAAAGCTATCAACACTGCAATCAAACACTGTCTTTAAATCCAATAAAGAACCTTGTGATTCAAATTTTAAAATGCAAATGATGCATTTTAGTTTGCAAATTCCATGAGTGTTTTACTTGAATCCAAAAGTTCTGGTTTTGGATCTTGTTTTTGAGCTTTGCTTTCAGAGCTATCATAGAGCTTCTGTATACCTTTGATAGTTATTTGGTGATTAAGTGCAACATTATTAGATCAATTTGAAAAGTGCATCCTCTCAGTCTTCTGCCTGCTTTCCAGAAAATGTGTGCTCAAACAGGCCGTTTGGAGATTTTCCCTTCATGACATCACAAAGGGCAGTAACCCCTCCCCCAGGTGGGTGACACTCCCACAGCTAGGTGTTTGTTCTGCCCTCTGAGTCTGCCTTCTCACTGTAAACAATTGAGTATTGTGCAAGAAAGCCCGTTCCACCAAAACCCTTCCAGGGAGGGGCGTGGTCAAACACAGCTCATTTACACAGAAACAGTTTCTGAGCAGGATCTTTAATAGAGGGGTTTATAGGCATGATCAAATACAGGATCAGAGTTGAATTTTTAGCAAGAAACGTCATCAGCTTGTCAGCTCTTCAGTTAATGAACTCAAATCATTTCAACTTGCAGAAACCTGAATGTGGCTTTAATTGCTGATTCAGTGAAAAGTTTCAGTTAAAGCACAAATGGATCAGTCTAATAACTGTAGTAATGTACGTTATAAACATTTAGTGTTTCTTTTTCTCCTCCAAAGGTTGACAGAGTTTCTTTGATTACAAAGAGAATAACTTTACCTGAAGCTTCTGAGTGTTTACACTTTGCCATATTGAGCACATATTGAAATGTTGGTGTCCGGTTGAGCAGCGCAGCAGAGAGAAGAAGCGGCCTGACAGTAAGACGTCGCTGGCCTGATGCAGCCTCGTCTGCCCTCATGCTGGATATTAGTGAGCGGTCCTGCTCAGCTGGCTGGTCAGTCAGATCTACAGCTGTTCTCACAGCAGCGCCGGGCCGCCCAGCTGTTTACCGGCCATTACAAAATTATTCTGTGCTTTGATTGACGGAGCAGTCCAGCTTGTTTTCAGCCGCTGGACTTAAATATTTGCTGTAATGCCACTGTGCTGACAATGAAGATCAGTAATGGAGGCATGGCGCTGAACGTTGTATTTTATGTTATTTATTTCATCTGCACTGCAATTTGAAATCCATCTGGCTCAGTGTAATCCCTTTTGCTACAGCGCTTTTTAGTGCTCCTGCGGGGAACACATTTGAAGTGCCCTCTCCAGTTGAAATAATGGCTTTGATAGCAGTGTATGTACTTACTCACTCATCACTCATCCGCTTCTCTGCACTGTGGAGTCAAAGGCCGGGGCGTTCTGTAGATACTGGGGATGTTTTGAACTCTGGCAAAGCGGCATGCACGCTACCACAGCTATATCTGTCCCAGCTGCCTTTGATTTAGTTGTGCATAGCCTTTGTTTATCAGTGTTGTCCTGTATTCATCCCTCCTCTGCCTTTTGACTGTGTGTACATTATAGGAAGTGTCCCGATGGATTTGACTGCCTCAAAGTAGGAAGGAATCCAAACTATGGCTACACCAGTTTTGATTCGTTCGGCTGGGCATTCCTGGCCCTCTTCAGACTCATGACACAAGACTACTGGGAGAAACTCTTTCACCAGGTGACATTTTTCAATCCTATTTGGAATCTGCCAGTATCATGTGATTATTTGAGCTGCCCTTTAACTAGTTATAATAAAACATACATTTAGATTCTCATAGAAATCAATTGATCCCTGTAACATGGTCGAATTAAATCGTTTTATTCAGTCAAATGTCAAATTATGATCGTTGAAAGAACACTCAGTTTGTTTTTTTTGTATTTCTTAAAACCAGGCAAAAATTATATATAATATAATTTTCTACCATAACTGCTTTGATTTCACAAAAAAGGGTTATTCTGTGATTCAAAAGTCAGCATTAGCACTCAGAAAGGATTTAAAACTTTTTAATTTAAAGCGCACATGTTGAATTTCCCATGAAAAGAGACTACATGTAGGTTTCAAAGTTAGTCACCTATGTCTTGCATTAACTGTCACATTAAACACAAAATCATAATTTTTGCTGATTCTGCCATTATTTAATAGTTAACTTCTAACCATGACAGTTTCTGCTTAGTGATCATTTTACAGGAAACATAAATATGCAGGACCAAAGTCAAACTAAAGTTCCAACCTAACGGATACATAAAGTTATTTGAAGTTGAAAGGCGTTCTGGAGCAGTTTAATGAACTTCAATGTTAACAAAATGTTTAAAACTTCACCTAAATTTCAAAACACTATAACTTTATCTTATGAGTGGGTCATGTGATTCCTTTTCATGTGAAATAAGTTTTGTTCTGACAAACCAAGAAACATCATCAGACTGTGATTTGTGAATTTAACTGCTGCAGTCAAATTAAACTGATCAGTTTTTTAAATAGCCATTGTGTCATGTGACTGTGTTTAACATGATATGAGTCATCTGTAGATACAAACCACGGAATATGTCCAACTCTGCCGTTCTCAGTTCAGTTCTTTCAATTCTCCTGCAAAGTTTCTGCCAGACTGAAACATTTAACTGGCTGGTGAGCAACAGAGAGCAGCCGATGGGACAAACATTTCCCAACGAATCAAGGGACAATAAACGAGCCAAAAAGAGATTAAATATTGTGCTGAAATTGATCAAGTCGCCAGAGACATGACTCTTAAGCAGTGCTTTTTTTCACCCCTCATCTACACGATTTATGCCTCAAAAAAGAGTGCATAAAGCAAGTAGAAGTAGTTGTATAAACCAAATGGGTTATAACACTGACTCAGCTGTTTTTAACTTGAATTGCTCTGTGTCATTCACTGAATTGTGAAACAAAATATAATGTTATTTTCCCTTAACCTGTGAATTTTACAAACCTCATGTCCGCTTCTTCAGACCCTGCGCTCTGCAGGAAAGACCTACATGGTTTTCTTTGTGCTGGTGATCTTCCTGGGCTCCTTCTACTTGGTCAACCTCATCCTGGCTGTGGTAGCCATGGCTTATGAGGAGCAGAATCAGGCAACCATCGCTGAGGCCTGGCAGAAGGAGAGGGAGTTTCAGCTGGCCATGGAGCATCTTCGCAGAGAACAAAGAGTAGGTGCAAACATTCAGCAAGGATTTTCATTTTTTAATTTCTGCTTTTGATTTACAAATAAAATCATTTTTTTTGTGTTAAGTTGGCAGCAAAAAGACTAGCACAGGAGACAGACTCTGTGTTGTCCCCAGAGATGTCTCCGTTCTGTCTGAAAGCAGCAGGAAGTATACGACGGAGCAGCAGCAGAAGAAGACGATCGCACAGGATGCTGTCGGAGGAAACACCTGAGGAAGCTGCTGAGGAAAAGTTTGACCCACTGGATGAGCCAATGGTACATCACTGATCATCGCTCCCACTTTTTGATGACCCTATTACAAGCTGCAGGAGCTAATGTATCCTCTGTGTCTCTGCAGCCTCCACTGTCTCCCCTTCCCGCCCACCCTCTGCTGGCCACGCTCTCCTCTCACCCCCTCAGCACCAGGAGAGGAAGCCAAGTCAGCATCTTCAGCGCTTTCAGGGTACGTAACAACTCAGAGGCCGACTTCGGGGATGACGAGTACAGCATTCATGGCGACGCCTTCAGGAGCCGCACCAGTTCAACAGCCACACCCTGGAAGAGACGGACGGGCAGCGTTCGGAGCCACTGCTCCCAAATCTTCACCACCAACCTCAACATCAACGGCCGACTCAACATCTCCCTGGACCAGAACGGAGTCACCACTACAGGACTTCATACTCCTAACTACTTACCGGCTTACAGCATGGAGAGGGTCAGGGAGGATACAGTAAGTGAAAAAAATATGTTTTTATGAGGATGTAGTATTCTTATAGTCTTTCTCTCTTAATAATAATTAATAGCCCACCAAATAAAAGGAGTCTTTTTTGTACTGTTTGGGTGTCTTCCGTCTACCCAGACGCCCTTCAGTACAGAGGAAACAGTCCCCAAACCAATCCTCCAGCCTTCCCCATCTGTGACTGAGCCTCGTCCAGTGACCAGGAAGAGAGGCCTGAGCTCCGTCAGCTTTCTAAGTGAGGCCATGGAAGGTGAGTCCTTAAGAATATTAAAAGAGAAGATTGGGGAGGTACACTTTTTTTCTCCACTTTTTAAAGAACAAGATGAGAAGATTCAAGCAAATCTCTTATGTATGTATGCAAATAATATGTTATCAAAAAGACAAAACTCATCACAAGGACGGCTAAATCTTACTAGTTAAGTCCTGAAAGTGCTTTTATCACTTTTTTAGAACACTTTTTTTTAAATTATTAAAGTCATTTTTTATAGGGTTATGTGGCAGACTATTGATAATCCAGAGCAGTACTATCTTGGACCTAGTTTGTCATGTATCTCTCTGTGAAAACAGCTTGTCATTAGAAAATCAGTCAGTTGTCTGAACTCCTTGAAAGAGGATTTTGTTTTGCCTGCGAACTGAACCAAACAAGCTTTTTCCCCTGTTCCTGGTCCTTATTGTAGGCTCAGCTAACCATCTACTGGCTATAGTTTCACATTTACATACAGAATTACAGATGTGGGAGTAGTATCCTTTGCATCTTCTCAGCCAGCAAGCGACATACCAAATTCCCCAAAAAATAGGAATAATTCCTTAAAGTTCCCATCAAATGAAAACAGGAATTTAGTTTTTTATATCAAGTATGTCATGCACTGAATTTGTCCTGTTTTCCAATATCTTGATGTATAAAAAAAGATTTTAAAGAAGTATGTTGAAGACTCATTTTGAATCTGGGAGCAAATTCCACTTTTGCTTCTAATGGAAAAACTCAAATTTTAAGCCCCTCCCCCAGAAAACACAGGACCTGGCAGCTAGCTGGATGTTAAGGGTTGTCGCCTCGCTTGTGTTTGAAGGATCTCGCATTTAAGTCCACTGGTGTTTGCAAAGAAAAAGGGAGCAAAAGGGAAAAAGAGTTATTTAACAGAAAGCTGCAGATGAATCGTTCCCTTTGGTGTCTCTTTGCAGAGCTGCAGGAGTCGAGGCAGAAGTGTCATCCCTGCTGGTTAACTTTCGCCAAGAAGTACCTGATATGGGACTGCTCCCCCTGGTGGCTGAAGATAAAGGAGTGGGTGAAGTTCATGGTGATGGATCCCTTCCTGGACTTGGGTATCACCATTTGCATTGTGCTGAACACCCTGTTCATGGCCCTGGAGCACTACCCCATGACAGAGGAGTTCAACACCATGCTCTCAGTGGGAAATCTGGTGAGGAATGATGGGTGGGAGGGCAGTTTTCTAGCATTCGACACATTTTCTCTTGGAAGTGCTTTTGATGAACAGCGAAAAATACTGAAAGCATCAGAAGACAGTTGAGAGGAAACAGAAAAATGATTAATCCAGATCATTCTTTTATGGTTGGTGCAGGACTTTAAGTTCAGGTTCTGACTATACGTGTCTTCAAGAATAAAAACAAACTTAAAGGCAGACAATTTAATGTAATAACTTTTGGGTTGGGTTCATCAAGCTGCTGATGTTTATGATGTGTAAAAATGTCATGTGCTTTCAAACATTTTAGGACAATCCTTATTAGACTGCTTTGACATTTAGCATGAACTTTGTCCTTCACAATAAAAGGCTACTCTGTGTTTTTAAGTTAGTGTTTTTATTGCGGGAGGACATTTTGACATATTCTGCTAATTGTAGCATCCTCAGTAACCTGTTACAGATGGAAGTTAGCATACAATGAATGACTTGAACATGCTCAGGCTTCAGTCCACTGGTGTTGAAAAGGGAGCCTCTTTAGTGGGATAAAAAAACAGCAGGACTATATATGTAAGAAGAATTTTTTGCTGTTTAGATTTTTTCCTTTGCCCTTTACGTCTGTAACCTAAAGCTCAACTTTAAACAAACTTCAACCCGCTGTCCCTGACAGATCCTATTTGACCACTTTGGAGTCGCTTAACAGCCTGTAAACAATAAAACATACATCTGATATATTAGTTCCTTGCAAAGTTGTTATGGAGAACCTGTAAGCCCAACTTTCATTTAACTCTTTGTTTCCAACAACTTGAGCGGTTAATTCCTTGCATTTCCTAAAAGCAATGTTCACCAACTATTCAGGCAAATTGTGTCTCTACTATTGTACCACTGTACTTTTATGTATCAGAGCTCTTTTAGCTGAAAACCACAGCCTACTGTTGGGTTGATTTGAACAGTAAAATATGCAGCTAAAAAGAGATCAATACAATTTAAATAAATACCATTAAAACCTCTCACTGTGTTTCTGTCTTTTCTAGGTGTTCACTGGGATCTTTACAGCTGAGATGGTGTTCAAGCTGATTGCTATGGACCCTTACTATTACTTCCAACAGGGCTGGAATATTTTTGATGGCGTCATTGTTTGCCTCAGTCTGATGGAGTTGGGTCTCTCCAATGTGGAGGGGCTATCTGTCCTGAGATCCTTCAGACTGGTAACGGAAATATTAAACTCTCAGTTTTGTACTGGTGTACCATTGTATTACTTTTTAAAATGCAATAAATGAAAGGTGATGGATCAGACGAAGATGAGAATGTAAAAGTTGCTAAATTATAACTGAAAGATTTCTTCACTTTGTTCTCTTCTTCAGTTGCGAGTTTTCAAGCTGGCCAAATCCTGGCCGACTCTCAACACTCTCATCAAGATCATCGGCAACTCTGTGGGCGCTCTGGGGAACCTGACGCTGGTGCTGGCCATCATCGTCTTCATCTTCGCTGTGGTGGGCATGCAGCTGTTTGGAAAGAACTACCAGGACTGTGTGTGTAAGATCTCCATCGACTGCCAGCTGCCTCGCTGGCACATGAAGGACTTCTTCCACTCGTTCCTCATCGTGTTCAGGGTGCTGTGCGGCGAGTGGATCGAGACCATGTGGGATTGTATGGAAGTGGCCGGGCAGCCTCTCTGTATCCTGGTGTTCATGTTGGTCATGGTCATAGGGAACTTAGTGGTGAGTACTTAACTGGAAAGTTATGAATCATTTTACATTTCTGTCATTCATTTCCTGAAGCCCAAACCAAGATTTATTTTCTATTGACAAGGATTTAGGGGTAACCAATATAAAATATAATATAATAATTATAGGAAATAGACAAAGCCTAATCCATCTTGTTCTTCAATACACACCAGTTGGCCACAGCGTTTCCACAGGGTTAATTATTGTAATATTACAAAAAACACTGTCATGCAGACTATCTTGCTTTAGCCCCCAAACACAAACATAAACACATCAGCTTCAATACCGTCAAGAGCAAAAACAGCTGTTGTCTCAGAATGAAAAGTGTCTATAGACAGCTTGATCTGGCCAGCCTGTGCTTTTGTTTTGGCAGCTTTCAGCAGGATGCTTGTCAATAAGGTTCTGTATTTATCTGGGACTGATTATGAGTAATTATGGTAATATGGAAATTAAGTTGGAAACTCAACTGTGTAAGTTAATTCATCTGAAATAGCTTCTACTACAACTAACATATCTGTTTTCTCAGGCATTTTAATTTGGTTGATTGACCCTCCATCTCTTCGGTCATTTCTCTAGTTTTTTTCCTTTTTCTGACATTTGCTTCAAATGCATGTTTAGTATTCTCTACGAGACAAAAACTCATTTTTTTTTCCTTTACTGGCAAACTAACCACAGTGGACTCATCTTTTCCAGTAACGTAAACACAGCTCTTTGGGCTGCATGCCGTTGATGGCTTTGACTGAAGGTGATCTGACCAAGCATTGTCAGTGAAGTCCTCCTCCAGCTGATGGTTTGGTTTGCTTTTGGAGAACAAAAAGAGGCTTCTCAATATATACTCTACACTATTTTAAACCAGTTAAGACTCCTCACAGTAGGTTAAATGTTCATTTGACATTTGTAGTTCAACCAGTGGGCTTGAAGCAGACAGTCAAAGATAAGCTTGGGAGGGCTGAAAATGTTCGAAAGCCAGACTTAAAGGTCGTAGGTTTTTGGTCTCTTTATTGGATTTGTTGGCAATAACATAAATACAGGTTAATGCCAACATTATCCTTTAACAATATATGAAAACAGGAAGTCCGTCTAGAGAGAAATCCAGTTGCATGTCAATGCAACCAACTGGAGCTGCTTTCAAATCCAAATGATGATGTCATGAGTAATCAGGGATTACGTTGCACCAATGAGGATTGGTGATTCCATATTATCATTAATGGGACATCCTTGAACAGTCGGTGGATCGTCATGGTACATTTTTGCAAACTCAGATTTCTGCCTAGTTATGATGGATCATGCATATTTACCTTATTGCTTCTGAATACTGATAATGTGGCTCTGTGACAACATCATGCTAACAGTCTTGCAGATTAGCATAAGCAAACTTCAGAACAGATCATGTCTGGACGACGTATAGGCCATCTGTTGTCTCCACTAAGTATGTATTATCTGTACATGCTACTGTGCTAACTGTATCCATATCACAAACACGTGCTGTGCGAGGGCAGGTTCTCTGCAGCATCATGTCCAACAGGGCTGAGGGTTTGATCCACTGCCAATGAACTCCTTATGCATTATGGAAGGGGATGAGACCTTAGGACTGTACAAAGGATCAGCTGACACCACTGGATGTTCTTCAGACATTTCAGCAGGTGTAGATTTTCACACGGGATGAAACATCATTTCATACAGATGTTTTTATAGAAAAACAGTTCATCAATGTAACAGCTCACACGCTGTGCAGTAGCATGGATATGTATATTCATCCATCCACCCGTCCCATATGGTGATTTGTTGTCCAGCTGTGGGCTGTAATCTAACGTTAATGAGGACAAAAAAAAAATCCCGGAAGTGTAGACAGCCGGCTGCCAAAGAGTTTATTCATGGTCAGTGTGCTTTTTCTTTGAACGTGGTGTCATTGTAGTTGATGCTGATTCTTGACATTTATATAACCACACATTGCTGTGTTTGTGGAGTGAGTAAAATCTTTTTCCATTTTATTATTATAATCATGTTTTTTTTTCTCCATAATCCATTTTCAGGATTTCTTTTCATTTTATTTTTGCTTAGCCTTAACTGCCGGCCTGATCCTCAAGTGTTATGCAAGTCTAGACAAGAATTAAAGTGCCTTGCAGCTATTCCATATCATGCTCTGTACTTATCTCAATGTTTTCCATCCATTATCTTTAACGCTTATCCCGTCAGGGGTCACGGGTGACTGGAGCCAATTTCAGCAGTCAATGGGCGAGAGGCGGGGGTACACCCTGGAGTCTGGACTGTTCACCAGTCAAACACAGGACTGACATATAGAGACAGACAACCAGTCACACTCATCCTCAAAACTACGAGTCACCAATTCCCCTAATGAGCATGTCTTGGGAGGAAGTCGGGAATACCCAAAGGGAACAGGAGAAAGGGCCTGATCGATGGGGATTCAAACTAGTAACCTTTTCCCTGTGAGGTCACAGCACCAACCACTGCACCACAGTGCAGCTCCCAAATATTTAAAAAAACACAAACTCAGTTCAAACATTAGCTACAACACAATCAACTCTGTCACCTTTTTTATGCAGCAGGGCTTTAAAAAATAGAGCAAGGCTTTGAGCGTGGAGTTTTTGTGGTTACAGTTCAAAACTTTCTCCCAGCATGCCTTCTGTTCCCCTCAGCCTTATGAAGCATATGCTCTGAAATATATACGTCTGTCAAAAAAGGAATGAAAACCTTTCTAGTTTTCTAAAATTGTTATTGGTGTTGCCTGAATGATAACTGACCCTTTTTTAATGCAAATATATATCCTAACACTTATTTAAAGGATCAGTGGTGGACTATTTGTAGAAAGGTTTGTTTTGGTTTATTTCCCCCAAAATGAAGGATCGCTATGTTTTTATAAGCTTAGAGAGAGCTCTTAGTATCTAAAGACTCTCTCTTCAAAGCGATCCACAATTTTTACAGAAATGAAAAAAGGACCAACAGAAAGAAACTCTAGAGAGATCTTTTTACATGTTCTTGTTACTGCTGTAGCTGTTCATTCACACTGCTCCTCTGAGTCCTGTTTGTCTTTACAGAACTCTGTGATTTTCATTTCAGTTTCATATAAACAGGTTAATCCATTTACTCAGCACATGAGCCACACCTGAGCCTTGCTGCTCATGTGCTACTGCAGCGCTGAATAATAAAGAGATAAGGAGGCTCACCTATTTTTTTGTTGACATTATACCAAGAATAATACACCTTTGACTACAGTTTAAATGTCAATACTTGTAGAATATCACACAGGAAAAGAATACTTTTTTTCAACTCAACACTGCCTGTATTTGTTTCAGATTTCTGTGTCAACTAATTATGTGGGGAATCTCTAATGAAATTAAAGCAACACACAAATATTTACCATCGTCGACACAGGTAAACTGAAACGGAAAACACAGGGCTGGGAGCAGCAGCTCAGCCTGTGCTCCAAAAATATGTCTGAGCGGCAGCGGCGGCTCAGCGAGTCCGCTGTCATGCTCTGCTCAGGCAGGCTGCATGAAAGAGCAGTTTTTAGAAGTGTGAAATCTGCCATGAAATGATTGTGAACTTCATTATATGCTGTGCCAGAACGCAGCCCCCTCATAAGAGAAGCAAACATTAAAGGCTTAATCTAAAGACACTGTTACTTAAAGTCCCCCTCCTTCCTCCAGCTCTAACACCATTACTTATGAGCACTTTTTTACAGTTTCTGGATGCAGACATCTTCAGTGAATGTGTTGTCTGGTCAGGGTAAAGAGCAGATCACAAATGCTCCTTATAGAGTTTAATGGACAGAAACATCCTCCACACATGAATCATGGGAAAGCTGTTTATCCAAGGGATTATCCAGGATGCTTAGGGGCGAGAAGGTCAGAGGGCATTCATCACTAATCATCTGCTCATGCTCCCCATCGCTGACTGGCTCAGTGGCTAAAGATGATCCTTAACAACTGTGCACATCGCTCATGCACACAGGCAGTACACACACACACACACACATGCAAAACATGCTACTGTGCTGCTCTCTAAGCTAGTAGACAGATTACTTAGGAGTTTGTTGTTTGGAAACTTGAGTTCAGTGTAGCATAAGAAAATCCGGGGCCATATGTTTCAGAGCGTAGCTGGGGAGAATATCCTCCTGAATCTACAGTGCAGGATTTTCCAGTGTTAAGAAAAAATAAGTGGGATATCATGTAATATATAAGGATCACTAGTGCTGCTGTTTTCAGGCTAACCTGTGCCCTGACAGCTAAAGAAAGATCAATGTTGATTAAAGCACAACATGAATCCAGCATAATTTACCGTTATGAGGTTTAATAGATAAAAAGGGATTATTCACTTTTTTTCCAAATCAAACAAAATGTCCTATATTTTCTGTCGACAGGTGCTGAATCTTTTTCTGGCCCTGCTGCTCAGCTCCTTCAGCTCCGACAACCTCTCTGCTCCAGACGAAGACGGTGACCTGAACAACATCCAGATCGCCATCGCCCGTATAAATGCCGGCGTCTCCTGGCTCGCCACGAACATCTCAAGCCTCTTTAACCGGAGCTTAAAGCGCAAAAAGCAGATAGAAAAGGAAGCAAGTTTGGTCATCAAGCCAGTTGGAAATCACGTCGAAAGCAATGGGGGAGTATTTGGATGCTATGTAGAGAAATACATCATACCAGAGGAGGACAGCTACATAACAAACCCAAACTTGACCGTTATTGTTCCCATCGCACCCGGAGAATCCGATGTGGAGTTTCTCGAGGAGGAGGAGGAGATTTCTGAGTCTTCAGAGGATGAAGACAAGGTGAGTTTTTAATTTCCATATACGGGTGTATGTCTCAGCACCAGACCTTAACCCTCATATTGACCGTTGTTCTCGTCTTCTGGACCAGTTTTCTTTTCTACTCTAGTAAACATATTTACAACATCTAAAGAGTAAATTCCTACCTCCTCACATGCTGATCTCTGGTTCATTGGTTGAAAGCTTGACATGATCTGGTGCACTACAGTACCATTTTAAAGCAGGGGGTTATGCTTTTGTTTGGTGATGGCAAGGTAGAGGCAACACAGTCACCAGAATCGATACAGCAAGATGAGCAAAAAGGATGCTGTGAATATGAAACTCTAAATTAACCTAAATCAACAATCTAGACGGCAAATGGTAAGTTGACTGGAGCTTCTACAATGTACAATGTACATCACTTTTCTAGTCCTCTGACTACTTTTTAAACTGTTTCTTACAAACACCCATTCACACAGTGATGGCAGAGGCTGCTATGGAAAGAGCCCGCTAGTATCAGGGTTGCCAGGTCTGTGTGACAAAACAAGCCCAATGCCGGAAATCAAAATAAGCCAATAAAACCTCTGTCAAGACTGCGCACGAGCGTGAGGGCTGCCTCTGTGTGTGTGAGTGTGTGTGTGTGTGTGTGTGTGTGGGCACAGCAGGTCTGTGTGTGTATTTTTGAGTACATGTGTAATTGTTATTGGGATATATTCCATGTGTACCTGTTTTGTCGATTTGGATGGATTTTTGCGTTAAAAAGGTGGTTTATTTATTATATTGATTTTTATTATTCCTTTACATAAAAATGTAATATCAAAAATAGGGCAACTTAACCTGCGGACAAAAAAAAAACGACAGAAAAAAGTATCCGAAAACCCTCAGACTTGGCAACCCTGGTTAGTAATAACTTATCCATCCAAACACATTCACTCGCCGCTGACACAGCGGGGGGGGAGCTTGGGAAACAGAGCTAACTGTCCACTCATTTACACACATCTAGGGATGTAGGGACAACAAATGCAGAGTTGAAAAAAGCTTTAAATCATATAACACTGGAAATCACTTGCTGAAAAAAATTGGCTTTTTGGAGCCAGTGGCCAGTAGGGGAACTGCAGTTAACAGCACTCCCACCTTTTCAGCACCAAAAGTGGCAACACTTTTCACCTGCCATGTGAATATTGAGAAATAAAATAAAAAGGGAACAATAAATGTATAATGTGTCTTAGCTTAAGAAACATCACATCTGTCACTTTTTTTTAAAGATACAGAAACTTTAAACTTGGTGCTTTGTTTTAAAGTCTGGTTATTTCCTAATGGTTTCCCCCAAACACTCATGAGCAGTATACTTCTCATGGGGAAAATAGGCTCTATGTGGGAACAAATATTCTTCCTTAGTTGATTTATAATTGGAAAGTAAGTTGATGTTTTTTATGCTGAATTGACCTGACCTGTTGATTTCACGATTATTTTCTTGTTATTAAACTTTTGTCATTGTTGTTATCGTAAGAACTGTACTTGTGTAAGAAGTAAAAAAATAAAAAAAATAAAAAAATAAAAGCAAAAGTAATTTTACATATTTAAAAAAGAATGAGACCAACAGGCAGACCTACATGAATTAAGCCTCCGATTGTTTGCTGGCTTTGTGCCACAGATGGTTCTAGAAAACGTCTAAAAAGTTCTGTCAAAGGGGGCACAGGCAGTGTGGATGAAGGGGGGGGGTGGGCTGTGAAGGGGGGGGGCTGTGAAGGCGACGGCGGTGTGGAAGCTCTCCGGACACATAAGCTGTTGATCTGTCAGACAGTAGGTGAACTCTTAATAAAGACTACTGTCCTGGTTGAGCAAATATATCTTGGCAATCCAGATGTTGCATTTAAGTCTGAACAACTGAGTTAACATCATACAGTGAACATCTGGCAAAGCGACCTCAATAACCTCAGCTGTATGCAGAAGAGATAAATATAGCAACAAAAGATATCGGCTTTTGGACTTCACAATTCAGAGAATTACTTTTCAAAGAACACATCTTTACATGTCACAGTATGAAAAGTGTTTATAAATGACACATTAGTGGTGGCTTAACTCAACAGGCTGCTTCAGTGTCAGGGTCATAGTGCTATGCAATGACAAGTCTTAGTGAAACTGCCTTTGTATGAAAAGGTCTCTGTAGTAAAGTTAGGTAGACAGTTAAAAAGACATGCTAATCTACAGTGTATAATGGTACATAGACTTGAGTTTAGGGTTCAGTGTCTTGCCCAAGGACACTTTTACATGTGACTGCAGGAGCTGGGGATCGAACCCCCAACCTTCTAGTTGACAATATTTGTTTGTTGTCTTTCCCAACATAGACGATCTTCACCTCCCTCATGTCAACACTGTAAATATGAAGTCAGCTAACTTAGCAAAGAGACTGGAAACAGGGAAACAGAAAGTCTGACTCAGTGGATATGACACAGTTTTTAGAGATATCACTTAGATTGACACAGCTGTTTGATGGGGGGGAGGAATTCACAGCTGTTTTGAAAAAAAGAATCCACGTTTCATGCAAGCCCCCTCATGTTGTATTGTCGTATCTCTTCCCCTGCCTTTTTAAAATCTGTACAAACACTGAAGAACTGAGATAATGTGTTGTGGTTTTTTCCAGGAATGATGTGTTAGCCTGTTTCTTTACACGATGCAGGTACACTTGACATTCACATGAGGCTAAATTTAAGATATTTTATGTGGGGGCGCTGGATGTTGTACACCCTAATGTACAGAGGCTATGGTCCTCATCGCAGCAGCCATCGGCCCTCTCTCTTCTCCGCACGTTTCCTGTCTCTCTTCAGCTGTCCTATCTGATAAAGGCGAAAAAAGGCCCCAAAAAAATGTATTTAAAAAGAAGATATTTTATGTGAAAAATCGAGCTTCAGAAAAGCTGTTAGGTCAATTTTGTTGCCTTTTTTCCAAAGCCAGGCTGGTTGTCGCCTTATTTTCTTTAGTCTTGCTGAGTCTAAAACCTGCTGGTGTTCTGAGCAAAAAAATTGAACTTCCTAAAAACACCATCTAATCTTTTTAAATTTAGAAAGATATCACTTAGATTGGCACAGCAGTAATATTTAAGACGTTAGTTGACTCTGACTAAGCGCAGTTGTGTCAGAAGTGTCACTCCGGTGCTTTGTAATATTAGTGAACATTTGGAGCGCTGCATGGTTCAAGCTTTTTATTTATTTTATTTTCTAAGTATAACCGCCAATGAACAGCCTGGATTAATCATGATCATTTATTAAGCTGATCATGTTGCCTCTGATCTCGCTGTCCAGTCGCCCTAATCCTTCAACTTGTTTTTTTATATTAGAATATCCTCCAATAAATGTTTAAAGAATGAGTGAATAATATTAGCTTTTTAATTTCTTTATTTATAACTTATTGAGTTCGACCACAAAACCGTCAAACCAACCTTCTCTTTAAACTTTTTAACACGTTTATTAATTGAGCATCCGTCTCACTTTCTCTTGATCGCGCTTCCTGGTCCTCCTGGATTCCTCCGTCTCTCATTGGCTGAGGGTGGGGGTTTGTTGAGGTAGAGGGTGTGTCTCTGCTGTCCCCTCTGGCAGGCCGACAGCAGCAGGCCAGATGTGGAGCCAGGCCCCGGCAGGACAGATTATACTGACACAGCTGAGCAGAGCCAGGCAGGCTGCAGTATGGCGCGCTCTGTTCCTCTTTCTCTGCCGTGCTCTGCTCCACATCACACCAGAATTAGGCATCAGGGGAAATGGAAATGAAAAAAAAAAAAAAAACTCCTTCAGCCCTCCATCAGCTTAACAGGCATCAGCAGCTGCTCAACAGGAAAGGAGGATACATGCTTAGAGCTTTTAAACACTAAACGGTGCAGATATTGGTTAATAAAACATAAACAATGTATTTAAAGACAGCAACATCCCAGATCCTACTTTTATGTCAAATGTTGAATCAATAAAATGCCATTGTTACACTTTCTCTGCTCTGTCTTTGACATGCAGACTGGTTATACTGGTAGTGGTCTCCAGGTCTTGTGGATGCTTTTTAATGCTGGATTAGAGTACCTATCGGTTTATAGGATTGAAGCTGCACCTCTCACCTACAAATCATCTGAAATGTGTTGCTGTTACAACACAAGAAGATCTCATCAGAATGTATTATAAGATTGAAAGGAAAGGCACTTACATGTAGGTGATCTGGCTTTGATGGGATAAATCCACGGGGCAGAAGACGCAGCGACACAGGTTGATTTGGTTTGAAACTGAGAAGTATGGAGTACACATATGGTCACGCCCCAGTCAGTGATGTCACATCATAATCTGTTTAAAATGACAAATCAGATCTAAAATCAACGTTAAGCTATATGAGAAGTTGGTTGGTCACTTTGATACGTTTCACTTTTCAGGAGCAGATCAGCCTATCAGAGGGCAGCACGGTGGATCTGAGGAAGCCTGGAGAAGAGTTGGACAACTTCTCAGAGCTGGATGAAGAGAGTATGGAGCCGGACGAATGCTTCCCAGAATGTGAGCATTAAAAATAAGCAGAATAACTGATAACATACGTGTTAATTAGTGGTTAGTAAAATGGTGTGTGTTTGTTTTTTTTGCTGGTTTAGTTTGCATGAGGCACTGTCAGTGCTGTCACATCGACACCACTCATGGTCTGGGCCAGGCCTGGTGGAGGCTGCGGAAGACCTGTTACCAAATCGTGGAGCACAGCTGGTTCGAGACCTTCATCATCTTCATGATCCTGCTAAGCAGCGGAGCCCTGGTAAGATTGCTATGTGCCATTAGAAAGATAAAATACTAAGCATTTTTCAAAAACAACAATAAAATCCCTAAGATTTCCGTCTTGATTGATTTGATGTCAGCCATGATTCCTGACAGGAACTGAAGAGTGTGGTTCAGTGCTAGGGCCATTGTAAAAGGCTGTCTGTGATGTGTGCAAAGCATAAAGACAGAACTAAACAGATGGCTCTGTCTGTGTGCTCACACTGCTGTCCCTCCTCTGCTGCAGGCGTTTGAAGATATCTACATCGAGAGGAGAAAAGTGGTGAAGTTGGTGCTGGAGTCCGCTGATAAAGTCTTCTCTTACATCTTTGTGCTGGAGATGTTCCTCAAGTGGATCGCATATGGCTTCAAGAAATATTTTACCAACTACTGGTGCTGGCTTGACTTTCTTATTGTTGACGTGAGTAGATATTTCACTGTACCTCCTACGATTTTGTTGCATGAAAACACAGGATCCTGGTATTGAAAATATAAACATGCAGATCATTTAGTTTGAACAACACTCAAACAATGAGGCTTTTTATGTTGGGGGGATTTACACATAGGTAGGTGTCACTTTTTAAATGAGATTGTGCTCTTCTCGTCTTGATAAGCTTCTCCTATTTACATTTACACTGCACAACTACACTAGAAACAAGGAGATGCGTCATGTACTAAGGCTGTGACATTGCACAGAGCTTTGTTCATTTTCAGTAAGCCTGGATTTGACCAGGCAGATTGAAACACATGCTTGAGTGAGAGGCGAGTTTACCTTCAGTACACCGTTCATACTAGGGCCGCTCGATTATGGCAAAAATCATGATTATTTTTGATTGATAATCAGATCAGGATTATTAAACACGATGACTCATTGATGCTTCTGCATAGTTTAGATCGGTCTTTCTCAAGACCACCTTTTGAAGTCTCGGCCTCATCTCAAAATCGAAAGCATTTTTACCCGGTCCTTTCTCGGTCTCAGACCGACTAGACTCCAGATTTTAAATAAAGACTGGTCAAGACCACCACTGAAAGGCTATTTTTCCACGTCATCACTGTGATTAGAAGGAAAACGCCCCCTTCTGAAAGAACAATTCACTTTACTTCATTCATCATTTTTATTTTAAGCCCCCGGTTACGGCCACAACCTTCCCGGTGTTACGGTCTGAGTGACACACCCACTACACACAAGATGATGATTTTTCTCCCCCGGTCTTGGTCTTGGTCTTGGTCTTGGTCTTGGTCTTGGTCTTGGTCTTGGTCTTGGTCTTGGTCTTGGTCTTGGTCTCGGTTAGTGTGTCTTGAATACAACACTGCTTCTGCATCACATACATTTATCGAACATAAACACTCATAACACTTTCACGTTCTGAACACACTCAAGTGAAAAATGTCAATTTTTAAAGATGATCATATATTAATATAAATGAATAAAAATAAGTGAACAATGTTTTTGAGCTCATCTAGTGGTGATGTTCTCTTGACAAAACAACAAAAACTCTGAGAAAACTTTTGGACAAATTGAGCGCAGCACTCATGCAGCAGAGTAATCTCGATTATTTGTTTTCATGATTGTGAGAACCAAAATCGCCCCAATCCATACATAGAGCAACTCAAGTGCTCTACACTTATTTAAGAAACCGTATTAAGATAATCATTAAGCAAAAATCAGACCTTATAAAGATTTTGTCACTTAAACCGTTAAATGCAAACAAACACTCCTACCTAGACCGAGTCTTTTCCTATGAAAGGTTGTTTTCTGAACTTCGAGCCTTTAACTCTTTATATATATTCTACAGGGACATCATTCACATGATTCTTAGGAGACTTTTATACCTCAAATTGTGGTCTTAAAGATATCAAACTCTGTAGTTTGTAGTCATCTAAGTGCCCGAGGCGTACAGCCCGAGGCCTGACTTGACCTCCTCTGATTTCACCTGCTGTTACACAGATGTCCACAGACCGCTCTATTTTTAGGGTAAGTTGTAGTTAGCAGGTCCAGGTGAGTATGGCCTCTGGGATTGAAAAACATCTGCATCTCAAATGCTTCTGTGTTTCTTCACTTGTAAGTGCTTTCTGTTGTGATATCAAAAGCCACCGTCTTGCATCCAAACAAACACACTTCTTATGGTCAATGCTTTAATACCAATCAACAGCTGTCCTTTGACTGAATGAATTCAGGACCTTGGCTTTTATATCAGAAACAAATGCAGCGCCATGTACTCTGAGGTTTATCTACAGAAGATCTGGTGTTCTATGTACAGCATTTGAATCCTTGAAAAATGTTGCTTTACAAACATTTCTCAGTCAAGTTAGAAAAGCAGCGGTTGTCTGAACTTTAGAGTCTAGTTCATGTACTCAGTGTGTTGCTCTTTCGACAAAAATAAAAACTCCTGTTGGTTATTAGCATCACCTACCTTTCTTTTTTCTTTCTGAGAATTACAACTGGACTTTCTTTTAATGTGTTTTTTTTCCCTGTCTGAATTCTCTTTGGAGCCAAAGACTGCTCTTGTCCTGAGAATGAATTCTGAGTATCTTCTTTAGATATATTGGACACACACATGTGTAAACAGACTTTTATAAAGAAATACAGTCCATTGGGACCTTGTTGGTCTTAAATTATTTTGATGAACTTATTGGATCAATTGGATGTAAATTGGGAGACAAATTTGGCAAAGACAGATATTAATTCTTTATAAAACTCACTCTATTTGATATATATACATATATTATATGCATATATAGCTGAGTATGCCTGTATGGACGCTTTTGTCTATTTGTGCATACTTGTCTGTGTTTTGTCATCATCCATCAGGACATTAATTTCTTCTTCCTTCCATTTATATCACATCATTTCCATCCTTTGCCATCACCCAAGGGTCATTCAACAGCGGAATACCATTTTGTTCTGTTCGTTTTGGATGTAGAATAGAGTGGAAGTCTAAATTTGTCCAAAGATGAAACTAAAACGAAACCAAATCTCCACCTCAAAAACTAAGTAACTGTGTTCCAAACTGTGGAATGTCCCAAAAGGCACAAAAACTCTTAAATATGGCTCTTTAAGTACGTTCTGTCTCTTATTATCTTCTGTCTTCTTGTTTGTCTGCATTACGTTAGGTAGTATAATGACTAAGAACATGTAGTGCAGTTTATTCTTTAGTATTTTAATGTGACTGTGATACTGTTTTATTCAGTACTTTTCACAATGTCGTTGTTCTTCACTTTGTAGTATAAAGAATAAAAATTGACTTTTCCTAAAGGTTTAACTTAAACAAGAATGGACAAACACATATCAACTTTATTTAAGGATACTTACAATTCACATGTCTTCCTTTACTCCTCACAGGTGTCCTTGATAAGCCTGGTTGCAAACTCACTGGGATATTCAGACTTTGCTGCAATCAAGTCTCTGAGGACGCTGCGAGCTTTAAGACCCCTCAGAGCTCTGTCCAGATTTGAGGGCATGAGGGTAAGAAATATGTCATCACACATTTTTCTGTTGACTAGTGAGTTCTTGATAAATCTCAAGATTGATCATTTACCAAACCAAGGAGATTATGTTTTTGACGTATTCATTATTCTGTTGGACAGCGGGGATAAGCTCTTTGATATTAAGAGATTCATACATTTGTAAATGACAAAGTTAAGAGCAAAAATTTGGGACTGCCACTATTTGAAAGTCTTTAGCCAAGCACCAACAGAGCTGTGGGGGTGGCATGGTTGGTCAGGTCGTCGCTCAGTAGATCAATCCATCACTCTGGACTAAAATATCTAAAAACAAAAACAATCCAGCATCCCCAGAGGATGTGAACCACTGACTTTGGGGACCATGAATTTCTCAGAACACCATGTGATTCAGTTTCATGGTTTTTCGTGAAATGTCTCAAAAATTGTTGGCTGGATTGTCATGATATCTGGTTCAGACGTTTAAGTCTCACTTTGGTGATCCTGGTCATAAATACCTATTAAGCTAATATTACAATCACCCTGAGCTGTAATTTTATTAAAGTGCTAATTTGCAGACATCACAAAAAACTAACATGATAAATATGGTCAACATTACATCTGCTAAAGTGCTAAGACATGCTTAGCTTTGCTACTGATGGAGCTACTACTGGAGTTGACTTTATCTTGTTAGGGGTGGAAACTGAATCTTTGTTCAAACTGTCTTTATCTGAATGAATTATTTATTTGTCAGGATGGTCATTTATACATTCAGATCAGTATGTGTGTGTATTCCCATAGCTTTTCATGAAGTGCTCTTGGCACAAAGTTTCCCAGGTGAACCCATGTAGTGCTTCTTCATTCATTCAAATGTTTACCATGACACACTGAGACAAAATTCCTTATTATTTTCAGTATAGATCACTGTGAAGGCTTTGTGTAGCTTTGTTTAACCTTCGTTTGAATTGGGTTTTTTAGCAATTCCTCTTGAGCTGACAAAGAATGGACGTGTCAAATGTTGGTCACCCGTGCTCATTTTCTCTTTTTGCCCTCTCAGAGATTTAGCTGATCTTCTATACTCCTGGTTTAGCATGATTTGTTCCTGTACCCTTGATCGATTTTTTATCAAAAGCTTTGTTATAAACTTGTATCCCAACTTCATATTAAATACAACTCATGGAAAACAGCATCCGAATATGACCTGAAGATGTTTTTCTTTTTTCTTCCAGAAATAGTCATAACTATAAAACTGTGTCTGTGGCTCGATTACAAACAATATCAGCGTGTTTCTATTAGTTGTTTTAAATTATGTACACTCTTAAAGTCAAGGTCATTTCTTCAGGAACTTTTAGACACATTTTACACAAGCTACTTTTAAAGTTGAAAGAACTCCATTAATCAGTGTAAATCAGTTTCTTGATTGGCTTCAAATGAGCCAGCACTAAATAAAACTATTCTCTCTGATAATCAGACTGAATTACAACTACTTACTTAGTAAATCAAAGATGTGTGCAGCATTTTGGAGATGTGAAACCAGGCTGTGTTTTTAGACTAACCTGTGTCTGACCTGTCGTCCATTAGGTGGTTGTGAACGCTCTAATAGGAGCCATCCCCTCCATCATGAACGTGCTGCTGGTGTGTCTTATCTTCTGGCTCATCTTTAGTATCATGGGCGTCAATCTGTTTGCTGGCAAGTTTGGGAAGTGTGTGAACAGAACAGGTTTCGTCCACAACATCTCTATCATCAACAACAAGTCTGATTGTCTCAACATGAATGATACCCAGTTCTACTGGACCAAAGTGAAGGTCAACTTCGACAACGTGGGACTTGGCTACCTCTCCCTTCTGCAAGTGGTAAGTCTGTCAAAACTGCATTTTAGGAAAATGAAATGAATGTGATTGAAATATTAGTTTTATTTTTATTTTCTATAGCTGAAGTCAGTGGTTTAACACACCCTGCCCAGACACTCATAGTGGGAAACCTTGTGTTGTGTTTATAGGCTACATTCAAAGGATGGATGGAAATAATGCATGCAGCTGTTGATTCAAGAGGAGTAAGTATTTGTTTCTTCTTCCAGGACAAACAACACAAAGCAGTCACAGTAACCAGCCAACTTATACAAATGTTTGGTTTCAGGTGGAGGAACAGCCAATCAGAGAAATCAACCTTTACATGTACCTCTACTTTGTCGTCTTCATCATATTCGGCTCCTTCTTCACCCTCAATCTCTTCATTGGTGTCATTATTGACAATTTTAACCAGCAGAAAAGAAAGATGAGTATTAACACCATCAATGTCAGGTCTGGGTCACCTGGTATTTAAAAATGACTATGCTTGGAAAAACTACAATTTAGCAGCATTTCTTGCTGAGTCGCTTCTAATCTTGAAGTCACAAGTTTTAAATGTTTCTATATTTCCTTTCCTAGGATAAACTAATAAGAACCATTATGTGCAAATACTTACCCAGTCAGTTTTGAGGGAACTAGCCAGTTTTTTTCTGTTACTGTGAAATAATGTTAGGTGTTTTTGGCTAAACTTAGGTGGACAGGATATCTTCATGACGGAAGAACAGAAGAAGTACTATAATGCTATGAAGAAATTGGGATCTAAAAAACCCCAAAAGCCAATACCAAGGCCTGCGGTAAAATACAATGTTTTAAAATGTTACACAATTTCTGAAACATTTTCCCTTTTTTAATTTGAATGTGGTTATCAATATGATTGAGTTTCTATTTGTATTTTCCAATCCCAGAACACTCTCCAAGCTTTCTTCTTTGATCTCGTGTCCAAGCAAGCCTTCGACATCATGATCATGATGCTCATCATCATCAACATGGTCACCATGATGGTGGAAACCGATGAGCAGTCGGAGCGCATGGAGTCCATCCTCAACAAGATCAACTTGGTCTTCATTGTGATCTTCACCACTGAATGCCTGATCAAGATCATTGCCCTTCGTTGTTATTTCTTCACAGTTGCATGGAACATCTTTGATTTTGTGGTGATTATTCTCTCTATTGTAGGTAAGTAAATGCATCGCCAAATTGAGATTCTCCATCATATCTTTTTTCTATAGTTAGCATTAACATTACTTATTAGCAACTGGTCCACTATCACCAGAAACAGCCTTCTTGAAAAAGAGGGCAGAAAGATTAACTCTGTAAAACTGGATAAGGAGCTTGGTGATGCTCAGGTGGAGGCAAGGCAGATCTCACTTAAAGGAAAGTTTTGCAGGGCCATAAAGGAAGAGGAGAGACTGCTTATTCAGTGGCCCTTAACATTGTGGGGCAAAATCTGCCTCTTTCACCTGTATTACTGCTTAATTACCTTGATAATCCACCTGGAATGGCTCTGCTTGGAAAGGGCATGCCCCTTCGTATGGCCACCAAGCAGACAAAAAGATCGGATCACTCCGTTTAATTTCACTGTTATACGGGAAGATGGTGGAAAAGTATCCAGGATGGGAGCCTGACCATGGGTCCCAGTGCACTTGTCTCCATTCTGGAGAACCAAAGTGTATTGAGGACTCTGAAACACATAGGTCCATTCCCTCTGTGGAGTATTTGTTCCATATTTCTTCTACCATATTCTCCACTCCCTCGAGCTCCCTTTGTTATGTCTGATTTGTCTGTATTCCCCACTTCAAGGCCTGCTGTACAGCAGGGCTTGAGAGTGGCTCTACGCTCTAGCTCTGAAAGTGGGGACTTTTGCAAGCCATACCTAGTGTTGGGCAGTAACGGAATACATGTACCGAAGTTACGTATTCAGAATACAAATTATGGGTAACTGTATTCCGTTACAGTTACAATTTAAATAGATGGTATTCAGAATACAGTTACATGAAATCAATGGATTACATGACGGTACTTCTCTGTTTCACAAAAAGGGACAATTGGCCAATTCTTCTCTTTTTTAACTAAGCAAAACATATTTAGCGTTAACTTACCATTATAATATTTGTTCCGCTACAGCAAATTATAATATATTGCACTTTCAGGGAGACTTGGGCCTGACACATTCAGCCAGTTGGAACAGAAGATCACACCAGAATAGGCCTGTTTAGTAAGCAGGATGTGATTGCAGCATTCCTACACACTTATAAAATGCAATTTAATGTGGAAGTAATCCAAGTATTCAGAATACGTTACTCAGATTGAGTGATGTTACAGAATACATTACAGATTACATTTTAGGGCAGGTATTCTGTAACGGAATATGTTTTAAAAGTATCCTTTCAACACTGGCCATACCTAGAGGCATTACATTGTAATCATTATGGCCTTGAACAGTGAGCAATCGGGTTTAAGGCCCTCATCAGGTGATACAATGAGGGCAGCTATAGCCTGCTCTAAGGCTGCCATCTGTTCACGATCAAAACTGCTAGCATTCTTCGCAGAAGCCCAGGCTGCAGTCTGGTGAGATAGACATCCAGTCCGGTCAGCATTTCTGGAGTTCCTTAATTTGTAAAGAGGGAGACACAGAATAGCAACATGTGTTCTGTAGCCTGAACGCCTGCTGTAGGAGCCTTATCCAGGCCCAAAGCCCCAGGTCCAGCCCCTGACCACTGGCTTGACTGTGGCTAGAGCAACCTCAGAGCCAAGTTCAGCTGACCCTGGAGCCATTTCCTGTCTGCTGGAAGCCTTGGTCAGTAGACACTTCTTCCACTTTCCATGCTTGTCCTCACAGAACTGTCTCAAGAAAGCCCTCTCAGACATGGCAGTAATCTCCCACTCAAGCGGGAAAGGATTCGAAGCCTGTGGGCTGCTCACTTAGGTTGCATTGCCGTCTGGTTGAAGTTTAAGGAGCAATGAGTCTATCTTAATAATAATAATAATACATTTTATTTATAAGCACCTTTCAGGACACACAAGGACACTGTACAACAATCAACATTTTAAAAACAGCGATGGATAAAAAAAAACAGCATACAATAAAGAAATGGAATTGTGGACAGTGGAATTGCAGTTTAAAGTGTCAGAGTGAGTAGGCGATCTTGAACAGATGGGTTTTGAGTCTGGATTTGAAGATGGGGAGAGAGTCAATATTGCGAATGTCCGGTGGCAGAGAGTTCCAGAGCTGGGGAGCAGAGCAGCTGAAAACTCTGCCCCCCATGGTGCTGAGACGGGCAAAGGGCACGGTGAGGTGGATGGAGGAGGAGGATCTGAGGGAGCGGGCTGAAGTGGCGATGTGAAGAAGGTCAGACAGATATGGAGGGGCGAGGTTGTGGATGGCCTTGAAGGTGTACAGGAGGAGTTTGAAGATGATTCTTTGCTTCACCGGGAGCCAGTGGAGTTGCTGTAGGATGGGGGTGATGTGATGGTATGAGGGGGTTTTGGTGACAATACGGGCAGCAGAGTTTTGAACCAGTTGGAGCTTATGGAGGGATTTATGAGGAAGGCCAAAGAGGAGAGAATTACAATAATCAATACGGGAGGTGACGAGGCTGTGGACAAGGATGGAGGCAGTATGGGGGGTGAGGGAGGGGCGGAGACGGTTGATGTTTCGTAAGTGGAAGTATGCAGACCGGGTAATGTTATTGATATGGGATTTGAATGATAGTGTGCTGTCGAGGATGACACCCAGACTCTTAACCTGAGGGGAAGGGGAAACTGAGGAGCTGTCAATAGTGAGGGAGAAACTGCCAACTTTGGATAATATGGATTTAGTGCCGACGAGAAGGATCTCGGTTTTATCACTGTTTAATTTAATTAAGTTTGAGGAGAACCAGGATTTTATTTCAGATAAACAAGAAATGAGGGAGGAGGGTGGAAGTGTGGAGTTTGGTTTACTGGAGAGGTAGAGCTGGGTGTCATCCGCAAAGCAGTGGAAAAGTATATTGAATTTATGGAAAATACTGCCAAGGGGGAGAAGGTAGGTGATGAAGAGAAGGGGCCCCAGGACAGAGCCCTGGGGCACACCTGTAGTGACTGGGGAAGGCGCGGATTTGAAGGATTTGAGCTGTATGAACTGAGTGCGGCATGAGAGATAAAAGTGGAACCAGGTAAGGGGGGTGTGAGTGATGCCAATGGAGGAGAGTCTACTGAGGAGGATGGGGTGTGAGATAGTGTCAAAGGCTGCACTCAGGTCAAGAAGGATGAGGATGGAAAGTAAGCCGGAGTCAGAAGCAATGAGGAGATCGTTGGTGATTTTTAGTAGAGCAGTTTCTGTGCTGTTCTCTTTAAGTGAGACTGTAGCTGGGTGGCCACTATTTTTTCCAGAATTTTGGAGATGAAGGGTAAGTTAGAAATGGGGTGGAGGTTATTGAAGTTGTTAGGATCTGAACCAGGTTTTTTCAATATAGGAGTGACAGCTGCAGTTTTGAATAATGAAGGAACAATTCCAGTGGTGAAGCAGAGAGGAGAGGCAAGATCTGACCAAGGTTGTGGGCAGGGGATCAAGCTGACAAGTGGAGGGCTTGGATTTTTGGATGAGGTCAGAGATTTCAGAGGGATCAGGGAATTGAAAACAGGAAAGCGACTGATAATGCGGGAGAGATTCAGGAGGGGAGAGAAGCAGTGGGTTTGGACATAAGTGCTGGTGAATATTGTGAATTTTCTCATTAAGGGTTAGGGTTAGGGTTAGGGTTAGTGATCCACCCCAATAGTCGCATTAGTGATTCACAGGTGTCAGTAGAGTACAGGTGGAGGGGTAGGAAGTTTGGTGGCTGGAGAATTTTATTTATCAGTGTTTTGTTGTTTCCTTCATTGGAGATGATTAAGCCAGAGTAATAGTTGGATTTGGTTTGAGCAATTGAGTCCTTATAGTGTAGTATATGGGTCTCTTGCCAGCTTTAGCTGCTTATCAACAATATTTCTTGGCATTTTTCCTAGGTGGGGTACAGATGTACCTATCAGCAATAATAAGCCTTTCAAATATAAAGTAAAACAAAGAACTGGCCAATCAGGAGAAAGCAGACATTTGGAAAGGGATCCTTAAAGAGACAGAAGCTGAAATGAATTATTTCAGCTGAATAAGGCTGAAGTGAGGTATTTTATGGATGCCAGTTTAAGATACTATAAATAAGGAGGTTTTTTGGAAAGCTTATCTATATGGTTCAAATACTGACAAATGTATAACATATTTCATCATAAGTATATTTAAGTGTTCTGTACAATGAGTCTTACCCTCTCTCCCCTTGTCTTTCTCTGTCTTCTCAGGGATTGTTCTTGCAGACATTATAGAGAAGTACTTTGTATCTCCGACCCTCTTTCGAGTCATCAGACTGGCAAGGATAGGACGTGTACTTCGACTAATACGTGCAGCCAAAGGAATAAGGACTCTACTGTTTGCCTTAATGATGTCCATGCCAGCTCTGTTCAACATTGGCCTCCTTCTTTTCCTTGTCATGTTCATTTATGCTATATTTGGTATGGCAAACTTTGCCTACGTGAAAAAACAAGATGGGGTTGATGACATGTTTAACTTTGAGACCTTTGGGAATAGTATGATCTGTCTTTTTCAGATCAGCACCTCGGCAGGTTGGGACAACTTACTGAGTCCTATAATGTCCAACTCCCCAGAGGAGTGTGATGTTAACTTTGTCAATACTGGCACCAACACACGTGGAAACTGTGGCAGCCCCTCTGTCGGCATTGCTTTCTTTGTCAGTTATATAATAATTTCTTTCCTTATCGTGGTAAATATGTACATAGCTATCATTCTGGAGAATTTCAGTGTAGCCACAGAGGAGAGTACAGAGCCACTGAGCGAGGACGACTTTGAAATGTTTTATGAGGTCTGGGAGAAGTTTGATGTTGAAGCCACACAGTTTATTGAGTTCTCCATGCTGTCGATCTTTGCTGACACTTTGTCCGAGCCTCTGCGCATCGCCAAGCCCAACAGGATCAAGCTGATCTCAATGGATCTCCCCATGGTCAGTGGGGATCGGATCCACTGCCTGGACATCCTGTTTGCCTTCACAAAGCGAGTCCTGGGAGAGTCTGGCGAGATGGACGCCCTCAAGCAGCAAATGGAAGAAAAGTTCATGATGACCAACCCCTCCAAGATTTCCCATGAGCCTATCACGTCCACACTGCGCCGCAAACTGGAGGAGGTGTCTGCGATCATCATCCAGAGGTGTTACAGGAGGCATCTGGTGCGCCGGCAGATGAAGCATGCATCCTACCTCTACAGACAGATCAACTTCGAGACTGTGGTGGATGTGGAGAACGCTCCGGAAACAGAGGGCCTGATAGCCTCTTTGTTTCAGCACTATGGACCTGTGGGGCCTGAGACTGAAGGGACGACAGAGGACCCTCTAATGTCCTCACCACCATCTTATGACAGTGTGACGAGGGCGGCCAGTGACCAGCATGAGGTTTTCAGAACAATACCCAGAGACTCTGAACTTGGAGATCCTGGTGAAAACTATGAGGAAACGTTTCTTTGAGACTCATCTGTGTGGAGAATGTTTGTGTGTTTTTTGTCTGTTTTGTTTACAGCACAGAACTACTCATGGTCAAAGAGATGAACTTTTTTTTTTATATGTTAGCACATTCTAAAATATTATGCAATATTTTTTACAGACCTCAAAGCCTCTGTTTAAATTTAACAACCCAGAATTCAATTTTGTTATGTCATGTTTTGTCCATGAGAAGGGAATTTCTCTTGCACGTTTTCCTCTCATCTTAGAAATTCAAAATTGGTAGGTAGTTTATCATAGTAAGATTTTTTTGGAAGTGACATAATAATGTTAGGAATGTTTTTCAGAAGTCATAAAACTGTACAACATACATAGGCCAGTCAATTAACCACTCAGAGAAATGTTAATTTATGTTTGCCAAGTAGCTTGCTAGCAGGCTAGCTAATTAGCTACTATAGATTATTTTTACAACATTGGTATTAGGTTATATGAATAAATCCTGAGCACCAGACAAGTGAAATCTGAACCAAGAGGAAAACAATCCCGTCAAGGAAGACAAAAGGATAAAGGGACAAATATAATCTGTCAAGCTAACTAATAAAGCGGCTAATGAACATGTATTAAGCTAAAAACAACATTGTTGTAGGGTACAGCATTTCAGAGTTGGTAAGAATATATTGTTGAAGTATTTGGAACAAAAAATATTCATGAGAAAATCAATGTCTTTGATGAAATGTTCCTGATCCTTCTCACATCTTTTACAAGTACAAATGAACCTCTTCATGTTTGAAAAGTGATACAAATCCCACTCGACCATTGTGCTGAGGTTTTGAAACACATTGACAGGAGTGCAGCTCTCTGGTGTGCCAACAAACTAATCTAAAAGCCGGTTAAAAAACATGAACAGTACACAAATTCCTACCAAACGTTTCTCAATTAGCTTCTATAACGTAGCTAGCTAGGATTTATCAGGTTTTACTAATATGATCAACATTAGCAAAGCCTAACTTTGCTTCTTTTTTGAATTCTAACATTTGGAAAGTAAAGGAAAACTAAATTATCAGCTGAAATCACTAATTGATTTAGATATAGTGATGACTGTATGTACTAATAATCCCTGAATTATGTGCCTGATGTTGACTGTTGTTCGCACACTTCTCTGAATCTCTTTCGACCAGATGATTTGAAATGACTGATGTGGATTGGAAAAGCATGAATGCACCGTGAGTACATTTTGTAATTAACTTTGTAAAGAATTTTGAGGCTGTGTAATGTACTTAAAGCTAATTTTTACCTATTTTTTTGTAATGTATTTATATTTGAAAGATAGTATCTGTGACTCACAGCCATAAAAGGATATGATCAACAACATATAAATAGACTATGTCAAAGTTTTATATGAAAGACGACCCTCAAGAATCTTATTGTCTGTACTGCATTTATGTTGATCATTTCATGGATTGTTTTATGAAAAGGTAATAAAACTCTTTTCCATATAATGAAGTTTTATGTTAACTCTTACTACTGTTCAAATGTTTGATTGAAATGACAAGATTTAGCGAGACTATAAATCATTAAAACATTTTAATTACATGATTTTACAGTTTTAAATATGCTTAACTCAAAAGAAAAACTACAGCTTTAATCTAAACTGCAGTGTTTGTCTATTTTCACGAGGAACCAGTTAGCTGATTTGACCTCATTACATGGCAGGGCACTGTTAAATCTCTCCATGTGTATAAAAAAAGCAGGACAGATGTGCAAACCTCTGCATCGCTGTGGTTCTCTGTCCCTGTGAGTGAATTGCCCTTTAAAGCTTGAATTTGTTTATAATTCCTCCACAAATGCAGCACTATCACATAAAACCCATCAACAATGTGACCAAAATGATCCATGCTGATTACATTTTTTTATTTTAATATGTTCGAGAGCAGAGAATCACAGAACCATCGTGGAAAACCCTTATACACACATACATACATAAAACCTCAGAAAGTTGATCCTTCGCCCTTTATTTTTGTATTTGTGTTGCATTTTTCATCCCTAAGAGCTGTTCTTCCTGAAGACGTCAGTAAGTTATATCACAGGAATTTTTTATTACTTTTAGGTTTCAGTGCCAAGCTCAAGTTAATAGTTGAGCACTGCCACATTTTCAGTTTGGAAAAAAAAATCACCAAGGGTGCCAATTTGGATTTAGCCCCAAAGAGATTTCCTCTCTCTGGTTGTCGGGGTGGTCAAATCCAACTCTGACCAGCTGGGATAGAGGGATAATCTGTGTGTAAAAAAAAATCACTTGTTTTAATTACACACTCAAAGACACACAAATGCACGCACTCTCTCTTTCTCTCTCTCTCTTTCACACTCACACACACAAGTGTACATACAGTACACATGTGGACATACATGTAATAACACTATTACGCCCCCTCACCACACACACACACACACACACACACACACACACACACACACACACACACACACACTATACTTCCAGCCTCATAATAGACAGATGCTTACTTTGTATTAATTTGGGTTTGTGTGTGAAGTGCCAATGAAATGTGACTTGACTGAATGGGACTTGGTAATTGATCTGATTTTTAAGCGTTTGAACATGTGGCGCAGATTAAAGCTTCATCAGAGAGAGCAAACATTTTTAAAAAGATTAAAAAGGCACTATGTCTAATTACAAAATGCACCGCCACATGTAAAACACCGCAATGTCAGCGCAGTGCATTTCAAATCACCTACATGTAACACACACGCGTGGACATGCTACACTTTAATAAAAAAAAAGACATTTGATGGATTGCATGTTCTATGTGTGTCATTTAACATGAGGTTAGAGTGTCGTCATCATCGGTCAAAGAGGTCAGAGTGAATGCATTTCATTTTTTTAAAGTCTCTTATAATCTGTGCACTGCTGGATCAAATATGCAAACTTCTAAAAGTCAGTCATGATGGTTGGGGTCATTATTATTGTTCTGATTTGAAGATTTAATCATCAAGAAAATATCCACATCCAAATGATGCTACCAGTGATATTTTTTTTAAGTCACGTTACCTTAAATTAAATCATCTATGTTAAATATTATTAGGTCATAATCAGGATCAATCAAACTGTTTATAAATTTAATCTTTATCGACTGATTGGATCACTTAGCTGGTTGAAATAGTTCTGTTCACATCCTGGATTTATAAAACATGAAAAGTGTATATTTGGACTTTTTCACTCTCAGTTCATCACTGTTTAATTCTTTAATAATTTTGAGGGGATTAAACAAACTGTGTAAGTGGGCACGTCCCTTCTGGTTTTAGAAGTCAAGCCTTAAACCTTCATCCTGTCCAATGAGCAGTAAACGCTCTCTTGACGTGTTTATGATCTCTATCACTGAGTGAAAGTGTTTCTGTTGACAAGGTGCTACCTCAGCGGCCTCTCAACTCGGATGGCTCAACATTTATGTAGTTGTTTTTTTTTTTTTTTAGGTGAATCTGAAACACACCATAAACTATTGTTTCCCACCATGTTTTATTTGCTTTCTTTAACTTATCACTTGACATTAACCATGATTTCATTAAATAATTAGGTGATGATGGCTGGCAAAAGTCCTCTTGACATAAACCCAACAGTTTGAAAATAGGAAAATAATAAAATGTGTTTTATGGTGCTGATTTTGCTGAGTCAGTAGAGCAGGGAGCCCATGTGTCATTGACTCATCAGCTGCAGGTTCAACTCCGACTCTCTGCCTTTTGCTTCATGTCCTCTCCAACTCTCCCCTCTTCATGATCACCTGTCTCACTTCAGCTGTCCTGACACCCAGGGCACATTCCCAAAAATATATAAAAAATATATGTGAAAAAAAAATTTTTGGCTCATGAATTTACAAGTATGAATAAAACAGTGTGGGAAGAAGATAAAAAGGACTTAAAGGACATCTAAATATCAAGATAAAAGACGATAGTGAGGACATAAGTTGATCACACCTCTCTGCCCTCCACTGTGCTGCAGGTTAAGATTCATGTCAAGTTTTGAGAGCACTTACTTAGCTTACTTAGTAAAAGTACTTTACATTTGTAGGTGCACTAATCCTTTCAGTGTAGCTTGTTGATTGTTGTTAGCCCTGAGTTGCTGTTGGTTTTGACAAACCAAAAACAAAAAGGCAAAGTGTCCACAAAACAAAAGTAGAGAGGAAATGGCCTTTTTGGGCACATGACAGACCTTCTGTCAGCGACTGTACTCTGCAGGGATTTAGTTGGTGTCGTGGTGGCTAACGCTGCCCAGATGGTGTGATGAGTGAATATCTAATTACTTTTCCCATGGTTCCTCATTTTCTCAGAATTGCTTATTGACACAGAAAACCTTCACTGCCACCAGCAGGAGACCCATGAATCTGCAGGACAGAGCGAAGGATGACTGGATTTACTTCGTTCACACATACATGGAACCAGGTTAACTTCTAAATGTGGTGAGAGGAAAAGAGACAACAGAGAGGCCAGAAACATGATAAACTCTGGAGTTTGGATCTTTGTCATTTACTTTTGGCAGACTGGAGGACACATCGTGGAGATTAAAGGGGTCAATATCAGCTTTTTATATAAAGAGTATGTTAATTTAAGAACAGATTAAGTCCCTCTGCATAGTGGATTATAGATAAATGAAATAAAGAAACAGAAAAAGTGTATGATGACAAGGAAGATGTATCAAACGAACATAATAATAACAGTAATACTGATAACTTTCTTTCTAAAGCACCTGTAAAAACAGATGTTTACAAAGTGCTTTGACTGACTGACTGACTGACTGACTGAGCAAAGGCATGAACTCCAGAGGATTATAAAATGAACATCAAAGTTTGGGTCAGGCAGGAAGAAGTCTAGAAAATGTAAACAAAGAATAAAGAATGAAAAGCAAAAGGTCAATAAAAATAAAAGCCGAGAAGGATTAAAAGTGACACAGCAGACAGATGTAAAAAGGCAGTTAAAGAATTAATCAGTGCAATTCAGACAATCAAATATTTGCTGTATGTTTGTTGATTTGCTGTTTTGTTATGAGTTTGCAATATTCTCAGTGGCTTATAGTTTATGATTTCAAACTGCAGAAAAAGGAGCTTCTCAGACGCAAACAAATCTTCAGGTGCACGACAAAGTCAGCACGCTCGATGTCGAAGCCTTCATCAGCGTTCTCTACCCAGACTATGAAACCTTAAAGGACATTGAGTGTTTTGACTTTTCTGTTTCCATATAGTTCTGGATTTGTCACATAAACTGTAAATGTAAATTAATATTTGTAGGTTGTCTGAGAAACAGGAAGCCATAACTTGCATTTTCATATTGGAATACATTTTTTTGTTTCTTTATGCAGTGTCATTGTGAGACTTTTTTTTTCTTACCAACTTTTTAACAAAAAAAAATGCAGGTGTACATTATCTTGTAAATTCAATAGAAGCAAGTCATTGCTCTGTAAAAGTATCCTCATAATAGAAAAGAGTGATATTTTTTTAACACTATTTTGCCTTACAGTATAACTGGATATGATAGCTGAAGTTTAAAGACTCAAAATATGGGGAAGAAAGAAGTAAATGACATGCTGCAAAATGTAGAGGGTCAGAATCAAACCAGGGGAGAATGCAGGTGGGAAAAAAACACCACAACAATTTCAAAAGTAACAGAAATGTTTTATTGATGTTTGTTTTAAATTGATAGTTGTGAAATTATGTGGAAAATATTCTAAAACACTATTGCTATGTTTGTTGCTGCTGGTGAGATGGTGAATGTAAAGTAACAGCAAGACGACTCAATAACATAATAAGAAGAACATAGAACTAAATAAAGTAGAATAGAGTAGAGAGGGAGTTGTGTTCAGCTTCATTTGACCTCAGAAACAAACGGACACCAAACATTGAAAAAGTATTGACAGGAACGTTTACTGGACTGTGGTTAGATATGTATGACTTGAGAGTTAAAGACAAGATTATTTTAAAAAGGAGTGAAACTCTAATGTTCTTTGGTGTGTGTCTTGATCTGACAGTTGACTGAGAGTCAATGATGATGGCGATGATACATGGAGAAATGATTCGATCACTTATGGATTATGGATGCGTGGCTTATGGATCAGCAGCTCATAATGTGATTAAAAACACGATGTAGTACAAAATGAAGCTCTGATAATATGTATGATGTCAGTAAACACAGAGAGCGGTATGCCATTTTACTGACTATCCCAAGTCTAGACCTGTTTTACTGACTAAGATGTTTCAAATGCAGTGTTGGGAAGGATACTTTTAAAATATATTCCGTTACAGAATACCAGCCCTAAAATGTAATCTGTAATGTATTCTGTAACATCACTCAATCTGAGTTACGTATTCTGAATACTTGGATTACTTCCACATTAAATTGCATTTTATAAGTGTGTAGGAATGCTGCAATCACATCCTGCTTACTAAACAGGCCTATTCTGGTGTGATCTTTTGTTCCAACTGGCTGAATGTGTCAGGCCCAAGTCTCCCTGAAAGTGCAATATATTATAATGTGCTTTAGAGGAACAAATATTATAATGGTAAATTAATGCAAAATATGTTTTGCTAAGTTAAAAATTAGACGAATTTGCCAGTTTTCCCTTTTTGTGAAACAGAGAAGTACCGTCATGTAATCCACTGATTTCATGTAACTGTATTCTGAATACCATCTATTTAAATTGTAACAGTAACTTAATACAGTGACTCATCATTTGTATTCTGAATATGTAACTTTGGTACATGTATTCCGTTACTCCACAACACTGTTCATATGTTATACAGAAAGGTAATTTACTGCACTGCAAATGAGTGTAGAGGGAAACAAGGACCAGATTATGTTAAAAGGAACTCATGGGGACAGAATAAAAAGTGCAGACTAGGCTTCAATTAGGCCTATATACAATAAAATACATCTGAAAGAGAAATACGGAGGGGGGCGACATGGGAAAGTCTTTAGTTTGCATTACGGAAAACAGTGGGAGAAATGTCTAAAGCAACTTTGAAAAGAAAGGACATCCTCATCATGTGCGACGTTTATAGTCTACATTTAAGAAGAAGGAGGTCAACCAAGAAGCTGTGGGAACAGCTTCTCAACCTGGACTACAGGTTTATACACCTTTATAAATACCATAGATATCAAACAGCAGGGAGCAGCACTACGACACTGTCTCAGACACCTACACCAAAGAAGAAGAAACGACAGCTAGCTGTTTGTTAAGAAACTTTCCCATGTTTCACAGCTCGTCATTGCTGAATTGAGGTCGTCACAAACCTCCTATCTTCACTTTTGCAATGCTCCATTTCACATATCCAGGTTCTCTGCATGGCAATGTGAGTGTTTGCAAATGTGTGGCTTTATTGCGACAGTACAGTGTAGTTGCACATGAAGCGTATCAGTCATTGAGTTTATGTGTAACATGGGGACTTTTCAACAGCCTGTACACTAGAGCAACTTGGTTTGTTTTGATAGTATTCCACATCTTATCTGACTTCCAGCTAAAGGAGCTGATTTCAATCACTATATTGATTTATTGGCTCTGCATTGTCCTAATGAATCAATTTAAATCAGTGTCCCTTTAGTGAAGCTTCCTTTCATCGCAAATGACATCATCTGATTTCATCCCTATGGTAGCAAGGAGTGCCAGACCGTAAACAGTGAAGCATCCCACTGCAGGTACAACCCACTTCAGCACACTTAACACGCTTTTGAAGCTGACAGTATCCAGACCAAATAGTATCCTGACATTTTACATTCCAACAACATTCTCATTCATACAGGTCAAATAGTTGCTAGAAATAGACTACGAGGCTACTTGACAACGTTGCCTCCGATTCTTCTGACTCTAAATACAATCTGCGCAGGTGATTTAGATCTGGAATAAGTTTTGAATAGCAGTTACTGTTTGCCTCGTGCTCTTCATAAATCCCACAATGTAACGTTACATCTTTCCCTCAAAATCCAACTCCTTCACTCATCTTAAAAAAAACAATGTTGGCATTGAGCTTAAGCTTGCCTTCTCTTTGTTTCAACTTCCAAACGCGAAAGAAATCTGTCCGAAGTCAGAACCGTGTTCCTGAATGCATCGTCTTGCAGCTCCAGAGTCAGCGCTTCTGCATGTTCCTGAATGCATCGTCTTGCAGCTCCAGAGTCAGCGCTTCTGCACACATTTGTTCTTCAAAAACATGACGTTCACCGTTACCGGACTTTATCTAAGTAATCGCATTATTGCTTACCTGACTGTAGTTAGGCTATGACCCCCCCCCAAAGCGAGCAAGAGGACAAACTCACCCAAAGGTCCATGTTCAGCCTGTTGGCCAAGCTGTGTGACTCCCCCAAATGCAAAGAACTTCTCCAAAGTTAACGAATATCATATGCCAGCATCTTAATTCGCTAATTAACTTGGGCTATGAGCCGTTTGTTGAGATTTTCTAAATATGTTTCATAGCGAAGGAAAGAGGGATAAACTAGGGTGTTATAGTGTTTTTTTTGCAAGACACCGTGCTGAGAGTTGTTTAAACCCCGAATTGATAAATAACAAGCTGAAGATTGACCTGTTTTTTGTTTGTTTGTTTTTTTACTAAAAAAAACTTCTTACATCCTAAACTACAGGCCTATATGACTGATGTTAGGTTAAGCACATCAGTCATTAAAGTCACCATTGTCTGTTTTTTATTTTGTTTGTTTTTTGTATTAAGCAGCTGCACTATTGTGTTTTGTTTGGTGTATTTCTTAACATAACATTTCAATAGAAAACAAACTCGGGAACAGACAAAAATCCAAGACACAAAATTTGAAACCATAAATACAAACAATGTCAATTATTGTCCAGTGAGCAATGAAGGCTTCCCAAATTGAAAAAACACAACACATCAATACAGGTTACTGTGTTTATTTAAAAAGATAAAAATGTATGTTAGACTTTAGAGAATGACAAATTAAAATAAATGTTAGGATTCGCCTGATCACTGATTATTTTCACTAGATTACTCTATAGTTAGTTACATTTTGTGTTTTAAAAAAGGTTAGAAAATACAAAATTTACAGGCCATTTTGCCATGCTGATAGAACAACATGTTTTCTTAAGATATCAGTCCCCACACTGATATCCATCAAGTCATTCATTTCCTAAGCTTCAGGCTTATGACCACGATGATGCTGAGCAAGACAACCACACAAACAATAACAATAACCCATATATACCATGAGGGCGCCGCACTAGTTTTACCTGTAAGATAGAAAAAAAACCAGCATTAATTCAAAGTGCACTTCTTACTTCTTGGTGCCATAAATGTAACTTATGTGTAAAAATGAACATCAGCTAAACAAAACGTGATCTGCTCTTACTTAGCATTATCACTGTGACAGATCTTGTCACAGTCCCAATGTCATTCGTGGCATTACAGATGTAAACACCAGCATTGGTAGACGTGGCTCCAATGATGCTGATATTCCTGTAGCGCCCCCCAGTGGTCTCTCTCACATTCACTGCAGAGGGGAACTTCCATTGCATCTTAGGGGAAGGGTTGCCCTCAGCAGTGCAGTTAAAAGTCATATTTTCACCCTGGGCCAGGGTAATCTCTATAATGTAACTTTCCTTGAAAATGGGGAGATCTGAGGAAAAGATGATTTCAGAAACATTTAAAATCCCAATTCAGCAATACATAATGAAAACTGATATTAGTTGGGATGTTTGGCTAGTGAACATAATATGACAATTAAAAGATAAGCGGAAACTCACAGTGCACATCAGCTATGTAAGGCAATGAGGCCATTTTCGGGACTGGCTGTGGACCATACGGTCCAAGATGAAGCTCAGCAATGCATTGAAACTCTGATCGGTCAAAACTTCTTCTAGGTGTGATTCTCAGGGTAGGAGACACACTGAGTGGGGTCACAATGGTGTTATTAATTGTTTGCTTGTGCACATGTACGACGCCTCTGTACCACTGTATTATGAGGTTCCCAACAGGAGCCACGTTGGAGATGTTACATGTCAGGAAAAAGTCTTTGCCCTCTACCATCGGTCCAGGATTCATTGCAGAGATTGACACCATGTCAGGAGTTTCTGTAAATAAAGAAAAAAGAAAATAATGTAGACATGGTACAAGATATATGCACAGACATTTGCATTATGGAGGTGAAGACAGAAGATAAGTCTGTGGTACTCACTGTAAAGAGTGACCTCTGGCATCACAAGGCACTGCTCATGTCCTGTAGTGACGAAACACTTAGGTTCTATGGTCCACTCTTCCAGTTTTTTAACCCTCCAGATGACTGCCGGTGGATTTACAACCCCTGTGCCTCCTACTGTTGACTCCCAGCCCATTACCTCAGCATCTGGGGCTGATGTGCTGCAGTTCACTGTAGCTGGATCTCCAAATTTCACCACAATTTTGGGAGGTGTCAATACGAGAGGGCAACCTGAAATTCAAAAGCGGGTATGTTCAATCAAAGCTTCCTTTTATTGTACACTATCATTCCTTTACCATAGTAACACAGATGTTCACCTCTGGGGGCGGCTGATGTTGATTCTTCTGGGTAAGTCGGTGTTGGTGTTGTTGCCTCTGGGGTGGTCATGACTACAGGGGCCGTCATCTTGGCTATAAAAGCATGAAGCTCTGTATATTAATAAAATTGCATTGTTTCTAGAAATAGGTTCTGATTTCAAATTATATGTACAGGTTTGAAATGTATCATTTTAATGGACAGTTACTTCTGTGAACCATCTCTGCTGATCCAAAGCCAAGCTAAGCTGCTTATTTGTTCTGATCATTTATCATCAGGTGTTATCCTAAAATCATGGACTCCTCTCAGTCCCATCCACCGACTCTCTGCACACACACTAACACATTTCTTGGCAGTTAGGAAGAGGAACACCCATTTCATATCTCAAAGTTGAACCTTATAAAGAATGTTCTCGATTTTATCTGTTTCACCTAATTCTCTTAAAGAAAACATAGAATTCATACATGAAACTGACTCCACTGGTCATGTCATCCTATCCTTATCATTTTATAACAGAACCTCACTTACAGGAAATTAATTCTTAAATAAAGAATGATTATTTAGAATACATTGCTAATACATTGAGCTATTAAAAAGAAAGTAAAAGATAAATCTACCCCAGTATTCTAAAGGTTTATTCCTAGGCACAGCACCAAATAACGTGTAACTTTGAAGTCCTACACAGAACTATTGTAAAGCATCACTCACCACACAGTAAAATCATGAGCATGAGAGGGCTGAGCGTCCTGAGAGGCTGCATGCTGGATCAGCTCGCGAGAGAAAGCAGGTAGATTGAGGAGGTAAGGTGTGTTTCTGGACCGTCCAGCAGAGAGAGTAAAAGAAATACACACAGAAGAAAAGTCAACGCCTTGGTAAACAGGAAACTGTAAGAGGATATGATACCACAACAGTTGGCTGATAACTGAGGAACCATATGTGAAACCCTCTTATCAAGTGTTTGAAATATCGGTCATGAAGGAGCTTAGCCTACTTGGTATAATTTATTGAAAATTACATATCAAAAGCGAAATGAGAAACATCACAGAAAATGGCAACAGAAGACAAATATCTCCACACAGTACATGTTTGACTGTTTCCAGTGACATTTTATATACACAAGTCTCCAAAGAATGTGTGAAGACTTAATAAACAGACACCCTTGGCTGTTCAATTTGCAGCCTGTGAACAGAAGAGGCCCTCTGACAATCTGACCCTCTAATCATCAAAAAAAATTAATTATGAATTTATATACCATAAAACTTCAATAAATAGCCTGGGCATTTATTGACTTCAGTCTATGTTATGACCCTACCTTAATTTGGGACAGGCGTTGATAAAAGACAAGCCTTTAATTCTTTTTTAAACAAAACTTGTGCACAGCAAAGATGGGAAAGATTTAAATGTGTATACCAGAAATAATATTTAACTCTCTACAAAATGAGGATATTAAGAGAGGAAGAGGCCCCTGACAGTATGATCACTAGTGAGTGCTGTGCTGGTCTGTGGAGCTGTAAGCATATCAGGGTGTTTTTAGTTGTTTAAAGTAGATGATTACAAATTTAGCATGAAAAAAAAAACATTTACTTTCATAATCTCAATAATTATTTGAATCTCTAAAGCCAACACAAGCAGCGGAGTCCCCATCTTTCCTGTAGCTCACTAAGGTTTACTTCAGTTTTTTATCCCGATCATCATGCAGGAGACTCTGATGTGCAATGTGCTCTACTATGTCTTTTTTTTTTTTTACAGATGTTGAAATCCATCTTGAAATTTTGTGTCTTACCAACTTTTGCAACACTAAATGCATACGTATGTGTCCTGCCTATGAATGTCAAAATGTGCGTCAACACAGGCTATTAATCGTTCCTTTAATTGGGAAGAGCTTTTACTTGAAGTTGTACGGTATATAACAAACTATCTTCCTTGATCCATTATATGTTATGCTGTTGGAGCAGCAGCAGAGCTATCTTCAGAGTGCGCCCATCATCATCACACCTCTGGCTGATGTCACTCTGCACTTTTCAACATAAGCATTACATTGCACAGACTGAAAGAAGGACAGGATGTCATCATTCATGAGTCTTGTCTGTTGTACAACCATTTTCTTCTAAGGTTAAAAAGTGAAATTGTTCACACCCATTAATTGTTTGCTTTATACTGTAGGTCAAACATAGGACTGTCTGCCACTTGGCGCTGCTTTACAGGGTCTTAAGTGAAATATACTCTTTGAGGAAAAGTCTGCTTCAGTTCATTACAGTGTTTGTTTTTTTTCTCTTCATACATGTCCATAATAAAGAAATGTTATGTGGGCTTGATCATCAAGGAAATGCGTTTCAGAGAGTAGGACCGTCCATGAAATTCTGCCCAGTAGACCCCGTCGTGGTAGCGGCTGTGATAGTGTCCGCCCCGATACCACACACTGTTCAGGTTGGAGTGGGCGCACATGTGGTACCACCAGCCTCTCTTTTGGAAATGAGCACAGTTACCTGGTGACAAAGCAGGTGAACAGGGTTATTTAAGGAAACAGTCAAAATGCAGACAGAGCACTAACAGATCCAGGAAGTGAGCAGACCTGTATAGCTGTCCTTGTCTCGGTCCAGAGTGGTGAAGGCCTTGTTGTTGTGGGCCAAGAGAGGGAGTGCCCTGCAGTGCCTTGGTATTGTCCTAACCGCAGTCGGTACGAGTCACTCTCCGGCTCCAGGTGGAAGCTGTCATACTCTGCAAACACCTGTCGGCCCTGCCAGTCCTCCAGAGCCACCCGTAGCTTATACTGGGCCTGCTTAGTCATCCAGTAGAGGTGTTCTAGACCAAGCCAGTACTCCCCATCTAAGTTCCCAAAGCCTTGCTGTAAAAACCCAAACACAGCACTTTAAGCTGAGGATATGTTCATCCATGAGTTCTAGATTTTTAAGCTTTGTTAGAAACTAAAAACAGATTAAATCAACAATGTAGGTCTGTTGCTTTGTCCACGTCTTTGATCCAGACCAAATTATTAGAAAATGTAGTCTTTTTTTTTCAGGCATTGAGACTTTTGTTGACCCAGACTTTACTTTAAGTGTGACAGGTCTTTTATCTTACTGAACAATTCAACATCTACTGGACAGATTGACTTGACAATACCTCCAATCATTGTTCAGGCTTGAAACTAAATGCACCATGTAATGAAGAATACGATCAATGTTATACCTATACTTGACATCATCATGTTAGCTATCCAACATTAGCCAATGCTAGCTTGGCTGTAGACTCTCTTCCATAAAATGAACATTGAACAGAGGGGTGTTTTGAAGGCTTGCAGGTGTGTGGACTCACATTATACTGCTCCCAAGTCCTGAAGAAGTTGACAGACCCATCCTGTCTCCTTTGGATGACTGTCCAGCCTCCCTGAGCCTGACTCTGCTCACACCACGCCTGCAGAAGGCGGTTGGCGCTCTGCGGGCGGAGCAGGTAGATCCCACTGGTGGTCTCACCTGATTCCAAAACATGCTGACAGTCTCGCCACGGGCCTGAGAAAACATAAAAAAACATACAAAGGTGAGGAAGGGGCATAATACCAATGCTTGAAAGAGCACTTTTTCCAACCCTTGCATGGCCCTGTAAGAGCACTGGGCAGCTCCTTTGGTGACAGTCTACTTCATCTGTGGGGTTAGAGGACTACAACCTCCGTACATGGGGCGCAACATAACTGCAAGGCCATCGACGCCCCTGAATCTGTTTCTTTGACACAGTTACTGCCCTTTGTGACATCACAAACGGCCTGTTTGAGCACACAATTTTCTGAAAAGTGGAGCAAAGATGGAGAGGATGTACTTTTCTCATAATTGTAGTGTTTTTAGACAAGTTAGAAATACATATTAGTGCTAGAAAATCATGGTAAAGTGCATTTTGCATAATATGTGACTTTTAATTTATCTATTTAGATGTGAAGATTTTTTTCCTCAACACATGTTCAATGTCTCATGCCACAGTGATAAGAACAAATGAGTCATTTGTTCTACATACTGGTTTATACCATAGACTGTTTATACACCTTTATAAATACCTTATGATATCAAACAGCAGGGGGCAGCACTACGACACTGTCTCAGACACGTACACCAAAGAAGAAGAAACAGCAGCTAGCTGTTTGGTCAGAAACTTTCACATGTTTCACAGCTCGTCATTGCTGAATTGAGATATTTTTATTCAGGAAACGGTTATTTGTAGTTTCTTCTCCTAGAGCTCTTCAGGGGAATAAAATGGGTAACATTTTTTATTTTATCTTTGATCATGTCACTTAGTTTTGACGCTGTTAGCTTGTCTGCTAACTTCCTCTCAGTCCTGTGATCACAAACTATTTTTTTTATTTAAATTAATTTAAGTTACATAAGGAAGAGAAGAATTACGTTTTACACTTCGTTGAGAAAATGTTTTAACTGTGCATCTCTAACAAATCCCCGTTTAGCCAAAATGAATAATTAAATGATAACTTATTTTAATACAGCCATTAGTTTAAGTGTGTCAGATAAACATACACATACCCAATGAAAAATAAAAAATACTGAATAAAGCTTTTGAACATATAAAGGCCTATTTTGTTCAACTTTGTTCGTATTGAGTCATCAGGAAGCTTTACTATTAAAAAAGAAAAAGAAAAAGCAAACATCCAAACAGGAGCAGACTTCCCTCAAATACTCAACTCGATATCCATTTTAATTCATTGATTACTTTTAGTCTTTACTCCTGTTGTCTGCTCAGATGTTGTGTTATTGCTCTCTGCTCTTAGTGTGACCTGTCAGCTCTCTGAAGCAGGTGTGTCTTTCCCCACACAGGTGACTGTATTTGTCACCTCCTCTCTGCAGATGGTCCTCTGCCTCTCTCCTCTCTGAGGCTCCTGGCTCCTCCTCTGCGGGTCATGTTGGCCGTGATGTGGAAGGTGGTTCACCTGAGGAGCATGAAGCATTACGGGAAAGTGGAGGAGTTCGTGTCCATGGTAACTGAAGCCGTCCCTGACCTTCTGACAGACAGACAGATGAGGCTACTCACTCTGGGCTTAAGAGCGAAGGTGAGACATCCAGGTGCACCCGATGTCTTTGTACTTCTGTCTTTTTATATTGCTGATGATGACAGAACAACTTTATTCCAATAATGTATTGAGGTTCACTTTGCAAAACTTAAACTAATAATAATTTATTGATCCCGCAAGGGGAAATTCGTTTTTACACTCTGTCTAGTAAACATGCTACACACACATGCACAAACAGGATCCTGTGGACATGCACTAATGGAGAGGTCTCAGAGGGACTTGAACCGGTGACCCTCCGATTCCCAACCCAAGTCCCTACAGATTGAGCTACTGCCACCCTACAATGTAATGAAGCTAGAAGATTTACTTTATTTAATTTAAATATAGATGAAAGGCTTATTTTGCCATTTTTTTTTTATCTTAAGGTCCCTTAAAACTGAACTTGTTAACTGTTTAAATTCAGTAATTAAAGGGAAGCTTCTAGATTTCACATCTTCAAAAAAACAGTGTCAGTGCAAACCCATTGTATTATTAGGTTCTCCTGCACTTTCCAACCTTTGTATTTTAAACCTAAGACATACTGTATAACGTCATATTAACAAAGCTCTTCCCTGTAGCTCTGGTAGCTTGCCTTCTTGGCTTTTTGTGTGTATGACGCTTGCCGAATGTTTCTTCTAGATGACGCTACAGATGTTGAGTTCTGAACAACCCGAGGATCTCACTGCTGTGAAAACACACCTGAAGATCCTGCTGTCATTTAGCTCAAAGCAGGTGTGTGGATATGTTTCCATTTATGGTATCATATTGTTTTGTAGGTTCAGGGAGTATTTGAGATGTTTTAATATATTTGAAACATAAATACATTTTTAATAATATAGCCCCAAATCATTACAAAGGTTATCTCAGGACACTTAACAGAAAGAGCCGGTCTAAAACTGTCATGTTTGTGATATAAACTTTTATCATTTGACTTGACAGGTTCTTCAAAGAGATGAAGATCTTGAAGAGAACTTTGTCAGGCTTGTTCAAAGACTCTTGGAGGACCCAAAAGAAACACAAGATTTTCTTAAGGTGGGTCTCTGCTTCTGCATCATTGTTAGTTTTGACATGAAAAAGGCAGTTTGTGTAGTTGTGAAAAGTTGCTTGAGCAGGAGGTTTTACATCCAGACTTCAAGTTACCTTTTGTATTTAAAAGGTATATATTTATATTGGACAGAATGTGTTTCCTGTGGTGTACGGGCCTGACTTTGATTCAGCTTTGGAGACACTGCTTTGTGAGTTCTTCACCAGGCTGGAAGAAGTGCTGCGCATACCAGACTTTAAGCAGGTAAAAACATCTTGTGATATTTTCTTGCAGGTTTCTTTGCATTCCCAGAGATTGTTTGTGTACTTCCAGCCTGTCAAGTAATAGTTTTGCTTGTTTGATCCAGACTGCAGAGTGGATCAGTGACACGCCCTCTGTACTGGAGGAGTGTATGCATTGTGTGTCCAGAGAGGACGACCTCAGAGTGCTGCTCTGGAGCAAGGCCTGCCGAGGTGAAGTGGCCAACAAGCATAGCAGCGGTAAGTCTGTCCGGAATTACAGCCAGGGGCCAAATGAATAAACCATGTGTTCATCACGCAGTATTCTGTTTGTGTTTGTACACATCCATCACCATTCATACACGATACAGTTCACTAGATGTTATGCTTCAGGTTGGCACACAAGGATGAGGTGTGAATTTAATGGTCATGTTTCCTGAGGATGAACTCTATTTCTAATAGTTCAGTATGTTTAATTTACACAAGTTTCTTCATCTGAATTTATGTAGTTTTGAAAAAATAAATTCAGCACAAGATTTTATGATGTGCTTCACTAACGAAGAACACACCAAGAAAGACATTGATTTAGAATAGTTTATTGTCATATGCATGGCGGAGATTGAAATGATGAGCAAGGTTGATCAGAAGATTGAGGGGGGGGGGATAGATGAAGGGATGAAGGGAAGAAGGTCAGGGTGGAGGGAAGGAGGGAGGGGGGCTAAGGGTTTTAGATAGATAGACTTTGTTGTCTTTCCCAAAACAATAAACATAAGTTACATTGTAAACACATTGAAAAACTCAACACAAAGTAGAGACATTAATAAGCGTACTGTTAACGTCTCATAAAAAGTGTCTATTTCATTTTGTTCAGGGTGGTTATGGCAGAGGGAATGAAGGATGTCTTGTTGAGGTTTTCTGAGCCAGAGGGACTTTGTAGCGTCTGCCCGATGGCAGTAAGTAGAAGGAGTGGTGGAGGGGTTGACAGGTGTCCTCTGTGATCATATTTAGTCAGAGAACTTAGTTCCAGTTTAGCATGTGAAGATTTTCATGTTTTTTCTATTTACCACTAGAGTTGATATAAAAGTGTTTCGAGGAAGAAGAAAAAAATCAGTGTAAAATAAACTATCCTCTGATATCCATCCATCCATTATCTATACCGCCTCTCCCATTCATGGTCACGGGGGCTGGAGCTGATCCCAGCTGTCACTGGGCGAGAGGCGGGGTACACCCTGGACTGTCTTTTGACATATTTGACTTAATACTTTATCATTTTAAATAATTCTTGATTCTGGCCATGGTGCAGTTTGTTTACAAGAGCATAAACATTATTTGCAATTGTCTTGTTTATTATTTTTTTTTCATTGCAGATCCCTCTCACTCAGAGCAGCAGCTCTTCTCATCATTATCTCTTCCTCCTTCACTGCAAACGGCCACTGCCAAAGATACAGAATCTAACACAGAGCCAGAACACCAAAGACAATTTGAGACTGTTTCTCCTGAGGAGACAGCAGACCCAGAGGTGCCGGAATCAAGGTTTCTATTTGAAGAGGAAACAAACATTGTGGACAGTAACATTGCACAACGAACAACAGAAGGTCTTCTCAGTGATCCTAAAGTTTTCAGGGTGGAGAAAAACAATGGCATATCTTCAGCCCCCTGCCAAGCTCCCTCTACATCTTGTCAGAGTCCCGGGATGTCTACCTCCCTTATCCGCTGTCCACGTAAGAGAGTTGCTAACAAATGTCCTCATTGTGGAAAGTGCTTCATTTACCGCTATAAACTCCTGGAGCATCAGCGGGTGCACACTGGTGAAAACCCTTACAAGTGCTCTCAGTGTGGAAAGGCCTTCAGGAGGACTTCTGACATGTCGAGTCACAGGCGGACTCAGTGCACAAAAGCAGCTTATGTCTGCATCAAATGTGGGGAAAGCTTTCAAACATTACGGGAGAAATTCAGACACAGATGTGTCCAAAATGTGCAAACGTTCGATTGTTCCCAGTGCGGGAGAAGCTTTAAAAAAATGTACCTGCTGTGTAAACATAAACTGACCCACGTACAGGATCGGACCTACACATGCAAACAGTGCGGGCGGGTTTACCCCAGCGTGAGAGAGCTGCGAAACCATCAGAAGATCCATCCAACTGAGCCGTCCCATAAGTGTGCACAGTGTGGGAAGTTTTACAGCTCGGTGGCCAGTTTGACAGCACACGAGGTGCGTCACGAGCAAAAGAAGACACAGACGTGTGTTTACTGCGGCAAGGCTTTCAAGACCAAAAGTGACCTGAAACTGCACACGCGCAGTCACACAGGCGAGAGGCCGTTTCAGTGCACGTACTGTGGGAAACGTTTCTCTGTGTCAGGAAACCTCACTATACACATGAGGATCCACACTGGAGAAAAGCCATTTCTGTGCTCTGACTGTGGCAAGGCTTTTGTTTCAGCAGGCGAGCTGCAGATTCACAGGCGCACCCACACAGGAGAGAGGCCGTACAAGTGCACCATATGTGGACGGGGATTCACCATGGCAGGAAAACTAAAGCTTCATATGCGCGTTCACACCGGCGAGCGTCCTTATGTCTGCTTAGAATGCGGGAAGGGTTTTTCACGCGGTGCCGAGTTGAAAACACACAACATGAAGCACGCAGGGGTTCGACCGTTCATTTGTCACCTGTGTGCAAAGACTTACACATGCACCAATCACCTGAAGAGACACTTGAAAACTCACAGTGTACTTTGAAAGCAAACAGGTCAACACTGATCCCCTGATGGTATTTCTTTCGTTTTGGCTGCTGGTGGTTTTGACTTTATGCTCTGTGTAATATGTCGCACAGTTGATCTCTTTTGTAAGGATTATATCGCAGAAATCTGTGTTCTGTGTCGATGTTGGTTTATTTGTTTTGTTCTCATAAAACCTAATGTATATGTTGAAAAGTGACTAATAAGATAAGATAATACTTTATTGATCCCCAGAGGGGAAATTCGGGCATTGCAGCAGCACAGACAAGAAAGCTCAAAATACACATTAAACAGAATAGATAAGATAAATAAAAATAAAAACAGGGGTTATATACAAGTACAAAATGAATGATGAAGTTAAATATGCAGGGAATTGAGACAGTATTTGCAGAGAATGACAAGATACAGTGACAAGTGATGATTGAAGTGACTTGGTGTGATAAAATAGCAGCAAGTAATGTAAACAGCAGAGAAGAGAGGCATGAGTCAATGTACAATGAATCTCAACTAGTCTATGGAAGAACAAGATTTATTTGTTGATAGGAGCAAAAGTATACTTTAATCCATCTTCACATCTTTTTTTTTAATTTTTAATTTTTGAACATGGTACATTTGACAACTTTGACAAAGGAAAAAAAACTAAATATATATAAAAGGCAACATGTATTGTTGAAATATTTAAATATCTTTTAATACACTGGTTGTGGTTGATATAAAGAGAAACACAACTACTGGGAAGTTGTTTGAAGTTCTCAAGTTGCTTGTAGTTTCTGTGACTGCGCAGAGGGGCGGTGCTTCTCATTTTCACAGTAAAGTGAGTTGGAGTCGTCCTCTCCGGGCTGCTCTGGGACTCAAAACGAGCCCCTCTCCAGTGAGCTAACACCGAGTGGGCCAACGCGCCCCAGAATGAACAACGTGTTTCAGGAAGAAGTTGGCGCCTGAGGCCCCTTGTACAGCTAGCTAGCACGCTAACACAAACTATGAGAGATAGTCCACTGTGTTGATCTTTCTTTCAGTCTTCATTAAAAGAATTCCACAATGAACGACATGGGTATGTATTGGCTTTGCGACGGTCGGCAAACGTTGTGATTTTCGGCCACATGCGCGGTTAGTGGGAAGGTCTGGCCGCAGCGGAACAGGCCTCGACTAATCCCTGGAACAAGGATTGTTTTTACCCAGAAATAAGCCGGTCAAACCAGGCAGCCTCAGCGACACTGTGGCTAACCAGCTAACGCTTTGCAGTGGGAACAAGCGGAAGCTACATTCAATAACTTATTTCCCCAGTGTCCAGGAGGTTTTGATAATGTATCTAACGCAGGACGCACATGTTGTTTTTATTGAAAGATCTGTGCTTATTTTAAATAACGCGATTTACATTATGCTAATGGTTAGCCTGTCATTTAATCTGCTGCTCTGTAACGATTGAGTTCATAATCTGATTCACGACCTAACAACACCGATTATTAAACCATTTATTAAGTGTGTTAGTTATCAGTGTGTGGAGTGTGTGTGTTATATAACACATCATACAGATGACCGTGCTGCGTTCAGGGACTAAAGTTAACATTAAGTTAATTTTCTATCTTACCTTTTAACACCTTAGTCCATCTGTAAAACGTCTAAAATAAGCTTTGATAGTGAAAGATGTGGCATAGTTGTTGTTTTTTTGTTGCATGTAACAGAAAAGTCAGCTAAATCCCGAAACCATTTAAACGTGTTCTAAAATATATTCAACAAGTAAACTCTGTGTATGTCTCAGCTGTTACATCCCCCGATCCTCACTCGTTTGACTCGGTGTAATGTCTCTGTGAAGAGTTCAGTGTCCCCCTGTCCTCCCTGGCCCTCCTGGTCCCTCCACTCCGCCTGATGTCAGCCGTGATGTGGGAGGTGGTCCGCCAGAGGAACATCAAGCACTACGGGAAGCTGGAGGAGTTCGTGTCCATGGTAACAGATGCAGTTCCTGAACTGATGAGCAAAAGAGAAGGGAGACTGCTCTCACTGGGCCTGAGGGCAAGGGTATGAGTTTTTTTTCTTTCCAAAATGTGTTAATTGCAGTGCAGAAATGTTTAATCGAATATAGATGAAGCAGAAAGTATAACGTTTGTAACGCTTTAATGCAAATAAACCTAAACCGTGTCTGATGAAGCAACTATTGAAGTCACAACCATAAGCATGCTGAACAGACAATTACATGGACACAAGCAGTGTCTGTGATGGTTGCAACATGATGCATTTAACAATAATAAAGATAATTTAATACTGTGATTATGAAAAATAATTTACAAAGAAGCATATTACAATAATTTTTCAATTGTGAAATAATAGTAATTTAAATACTGAATTAATTTCCCCCGTAGACAACTCTTGAACTGTTGCGTTCTGAACACCCTGAAGATCTCAAGGCTGTTGAGACCCACCTCAACAGAATCCGGACTTCTTGCATTGAAGAGGTTAGAGCAGGTTTTTTTTAAATTCATTTTGTACCTTTTATATGACTGTTCTACCGAGCCCCTGAAGTCCAAAAAAGAAAAGAAAAAATCTTTAAGTTAATATCTGGAGCGCTCAATATAATTCACTTGTGTGAACAAGATATCTTTTTTTTTTTTTTTTTTTTTTTTTACTTTTTTAAACTTCTGGGGCTCCAGTGAATCCAATAACACATTGATCTGATAAAAAGGTTAGACTGTGCAGATTTTCTCGGACTCGTGTGTTACTAAATTGAATACCGTCATGTTTTAAGTGTTTTGGATTTAACAAATTGTCTGAAAGACATTGCGTCAGACTCAGGGACTGTATTCTGTGTTTTTACTCTTAAATGACATTTTATTCACAAAACAGTTTTGAATAAACGTGTTGAGAATAATTCCATTTATCATGAGCAAAACATATAGTTAGCTGCAGCTGAAAAAGTTTGTTGAATCTTTTTGCTTTTTTATTTGTTTAAAATGTGACTGTACCTTCTCTTTCAGACAAACGATCCTGTGATTGAAGCACCAGAGGCGAACTTCATGAAGCTGGTCCAAGGCCTTATCGAAGACACTGATGGCAGAGAACACTTCCTGAAGGTGAAAATGGAGATGACATTTTTTGTGCTCGTGCAGTACATTTTTGGACAGTTAGACTTAACCAAATGTGAGTGTGTGAGTGTATCTGAACATGTGGTAATGCAAAGTGATGAGGTGTTTTTTTTGTTCTTCCCTCTGACAGAACGTTTTTCCAGTGGAGTATGGTCCTGACTTTGACACAGCTCTGGAGACTCTGGTTAGTGAGTTCTTCACTAGACTGGAGGAGCTGCTGCCGATTCCAGACTTCAAACAGGTGCAAGAGGATTTCTGAGGGTGCAATCACAGTAGGCAAAGTTGCTCTGTACTGTGCTGAAGCACGATTGCCCCCCCCAGCCCATTCCCCCCCGCTGACCCGCACTCACATTGCTCCAGGACTAACCGGGCCTGAGCACGGTTACCTCTTGAACATAAGGTCGTAATACAACACATGGAGGGCTTTACGTGATCATGAAGTGTGCTCAGTGTACAAACAGGCCGACTCAAAAAAAAAAAAAAAAGGATGCATCAGATATCAACACAGAGAACATGAAAACATTTACTGACTTTATGGCTTTTTTAGAGTCACTTTGTTCAGATACCGCCATAACATTCCAGGATTTCTAGATAATGGAGGCAGGGATCGATTAAACTTCATGTTCACATTCTGTACCCGTGCTTTTGTTCATGCATGAGCAACTGTACGGAGCTCTCACACAAGTCAAACAAGGTGGACATTCAGGGTCAAACGTGCTTGAGCACGGTACAGATTGCCTAATGTGAGTGCTCCCTTAAAGATGGGACAACAAATGAAACAATAGAACAGGATCTTTTTGTAATTCTAAAGTCCCTTCCTTATTCTTTTCTGATGTAGACTGCGTCCTGGATCAGCTCTTCCCCTGCTGTCCTCGAGGAGTACATGCAGTGTGTGTCAAACGGAGAGGACCTCAAATTTCTTCTCCAGAGCAAACAGTGCCATGGGAAGCTGGCCAAGAGTAGTGTCGGTATGTACACAACTTTTGTTATGAATACAATTGTCACCATTAGCAATTTCAATAAAGTTTCATCACAACAGGATATTAAAACAATAGTTTGTACAACGATCAGATAACTGGTGGTATCTCAAAGTGTGATTCAGTTTAACTCAGCGACGTTTGATCAGTGTGACATGATATCTTCGGCCCACTCAATAGAACCTGTCACACGATTATATCAAGCCACAGAGGAGAACCACAATATTACCTGACACTATTCATACTGATTTCTAATTCATATTTCTGAATCAAATGTTTTTCCAAACTATGATTCATGTGTTTGATTGTATCCTCATATCTGTACTGTGTGGTGGTTATCTAATACTGAACACTTCACATCTTATTACACCGGACATGTAAAGGCCAAACAAGAGTGGAAAATAAGCAAAAGCTGTGAACTCTGCCGGAAATCAGTTTCATGCTTAATACTGGACCTGTGTTAAAAGTGCGTCCTCTCTACCACACTCAATAGATTCAGTTCAATCTTTTTTTCACACATTGAGAGTTAATCTATCTATTCCCTTTTGATCAAAAAAAAAATCACAGTTTAGTGTATCTGAAAGATGTCGACATGCATCAATGTTTTCACTTTATATCAGCACTAATTCATTTTTGATGTCCATTATTAAGTATATAGTAACATCACTCATCTACTCCACAGTTTTTACTTTGTTTAAGAAGACTTTTTTTGTTGTAGTAATTTTCTCCTCATATTATCCCTGCAGCTCCGTTTCCATCGGATGATCTGCTCATCCCCTCCCTGTGTCTCCCTCCGTCACTGGAAGTAGCCATCGCCTCCCACCCGAGTGCTTGTGATGATGAAAACAACGACGTTCCTCAGATCGTCATGTTCGACGAGGAGCTGTCTACAAATCCTTCCACATCAGCCGACTTCCCAGAATCACCCAAAAGAACCGACATGCCGTCCTCTCCTCGCAGGAGACAGACGTCGGGGCTGCATAAATGCACGGAGTGCAACAAATGCTTCAAGCATCACTCAGTCCTCATCGAGCACCAGAGAGTCCACAGCGGGCTGCAGCCGTACAACTGCTCAGAGTGCGGGAGGGCGTTCAGAACCGCCACGCTGTTGGCCGGTCACAGGCTGCGGAAATGCAAAAATGCTGCGTATTTGTGTATCAAATGTGGGAACAGTTTTCCAACCTCACTGGACAAATTCAGACACCACTGTCCAAAGAGAGGCCGTAACTACGACTGTGGTCACTGCGGGAAGAGTTTTCAAAAGTCGAGCAGCTTAAAGGAACATCTGCTAACTCACGTGCAAAGCCGGCTCTTCAAGTGCAGCCACTGTGGGGTGGGTTTTTCAGGAATAGGCGACCTGAAGTATCATCAGCAGGTGGATCATGATAAACCGTATCAGTGTAAGCAGTGTGGGAAGAGCTTTATCTCCTCAAAGTGTCTGTCCAAACACCAGCAGAGGCATGAAGAGCTCGGTGACATGGAGAGGGCTAAATTAATGAGCGGAGGGAAACATAGGAAGAGTGGCTCAGCTCATCGGACTTCCTCCTCATCTCTGTCCTCCAGGAAAACATCCTTGAAAGCCATCTACCCCCGAGGACGGGTCACACACAACTGTCCGCTGTGTGGGAGGAGCTTCAAGTACCGCTTTGAATTTCTGGAGCACCAGAGGTTCCACACGGCGGTGAAGCCTTACAAATGTTCTCAGTGTGGAAAAGCTTTCCGAACAGAAGCTCACCTGTCGGGCCACAGGAAGAGGAAGTGTAAAAATGCCTCCCACGTCTGCACAAAGTGCGGTTGTCAGTTCAGGTCTCTGCATGAGCGAGTCAGACATCAGTGCGTCCAGCTGCTGACAAAATACGAGTGTTCTCACTGTGGGAAGACATTTAAGATGGCTCACCTGCTGAGGAACCATCAGATGAGCGATCACCAGCTGCCCTATAGCCCCAACCATCGCTTCAGGTGCAGATACTGTGATGAGACGTTTCCTGGCATCAGCGAGCTGAAGTACCATCAGAGAGTAGACCATGAGAAACCGTATCAGTGTCAGGAGTGTGGCAAGTGTTTCCTGTCTGAAAAATGCCTCAACAACCACGAGTTACGCCACAACGATGACCGACCGGAGAGCTGTCTGGTGTGCGGCCGCGGCTTCAGAAACCGCTACGACCTAAAGCAGCACATGCGCACTCACACAGGAGAGCGGCCGTACCAGTGCACACACTGCTCCCAGTGTTTCTCCACAGCTGGAGGCTTAAGGAGCCACACCCGGGTTCACACCGGAGAGAAGCCACATGTTTGTCCCGACTGCGGGAAAGCGTTCTCTCAGATGGGTGCAATGCGAACCCATAGACTCACACACACGGGGGAGAGGCCGTTTAAGTGCACGGTGTGTGGGAAAGGTTTCACGATGGCACACAAGGTGACAGTTCACATGCGCGTGCACACGGGAGAGCGGCCGTACGTGTGCTCGCAGTGCGGGAAAGCCTTCTCAGATGGAAGCGTGCTGAAGCAGCACATGCTGAACCACTCAGGGGTCAGACCCTACCACTGCCAGATCTGCCCCAAGACCTACACCTGTCTGAACCACCTGAGGAGGCACCTGAAGAGCCACTCCAACATGAACTGAGTCAGCCTCCAAATCATACTGGAGCAAAGCCTTTGAATGACATTTTACACTCCAAGAGACGATGCACTAGGTAGTTAGGTCTCTAAAGTAACTATGGACCAACTGAACTAAGCAATACATGAAGGTTTGTCTGATTCTGTTGAAAGTGAGGGGAAAAGATCTTCTCATTTTGTAAAGTCAATTTAGTCACATCAGCCAAAGCTAAGGCCGATGTTTACATTTAAACAAAGGGTTTGTCATTTTAGGAGAAAGCACTTTTTTGTCTCTGATGATATTTTTATGGGAAGAATTAAACCAATCTTAGTCTGTCGATTTAGGGATGAAGTTTGAAAAGAAAAAGCCTCCTGTTGTTGCAGCTGTTCTTTGTGTCTGATAGGCGCAGATTGGTGCAGCTGCTAAAATCTGGCAGCTAACCAGATCCTTTTGACAAAGTTAGTGGCCCTAAAGAACTTCAGGCTTTTCTGCTGCTTCAGTGTTTTTACCGTCTCTGGTATTTAAAACAAGATACTAAACTGTCGACAACTCCAATTAGACTATGTCATGGACAAGGATTTATTTAAAAGTACCTTGAATCATTTATAATGAAATGTGATTATTTGTGCCAGAGAGAGGCAGCTGAACAAATGCAACAGACTGAGAACATATAGTGGCTGATTGCACCCAGTGCATCCTGGTACATGTAGTCAGTCCTGGCTCTGCTAGCGGAAGAACTCAGCTTTCTCGTTAAATGTAACACAACGCCGAGACAATTATTACTTATATGCGATATTAAGCATAGCCAGGGGTTGACATGCGAATCAAACACATTTCCCTCTCAAGCTGAAACCACAAAGACTGGAAGTTTAACTTAGCACAAAGACTGGAAACGGGGAAACAGATTAACCATGCTCAGATTTACTGCTTTAAAAATCAAATGAGCATATAAAAATTGAAAACTATTTTTTCTAAAACTTCTTTAACATCACAAATTGAGGTGAAGCGGTGTTGGTAATCTTTTTGATTCAAAGATGAAGGTTATGTTTTTTATTTATGTGTCCATTCCAGGTGCTGAGCTGAACATGTTGGTTGTTTTTTTTTTCGCTTCATATTTAATGAACTGATGTTTTCAACCTTCCCATAAAAATCAGCAAGTATGAAAAGTGTCGACCCGTTCTTTTAACATCAGCACAAACAAACGGTATGTTTTTCTTTAATTGCCTTCCAGGCTTTTCCCTGAGCTTTGATTTTTTTTTTTCTCACTGTAGCCACTTGTGCATGAAACATGTGTGGACGAGGTTCTGGATATTATTTTGATGGGAAACTTCACAGTTCAGAAATTGTACTTTTGGTGAAAATCTTTTTTTTTTTTTTTTTTTTGGAAAGGCCTCAAAAGTTGTAGAAATGAAAGTGTTGACTGTAAATACACAGAAAGACAATTATTGTAAGAGTGCAAAGATATAATGATGGTACTGTTTATTTCAACATGACATGACTTTATTCCGATGGGCCTTTTCTTTGCGCCACCATGGTTTGCAAAATCTGAATCTCCAATTAAAAGACCTTGGTTCTACCTGGTGCATATGGACTTCTTTTTCTGAGGGAAACATCTCTGAGACATTAGGATTAGGACAGAGTTTCACTAGATGGCAGCAGGAGATCATTGCCCTTCTTTCTCGCCTGATCAGGCAGTTTCAGCTTTTAAACATGGATTCTAAATTTACAAAAAGGTCAGACTTTTTGTTTAAGCTTCTCTGTTAACTTGAGACTAGATGTCTGAGGACACGGAGATTGATGGGACACTAATGCAGCGGAAGATATTGCGAATCATTTCCTGTCATTAACTCTATTGGGTGTGGTTCAGGGTCTTGATTGGACTGTAATTTCCTGATTTTGTGACTGGCGCCTTGTGGTATCTGAAGTGATTGAACCCATGATGGGGGGGAAAAATGCACTCTTTAGTTTGTGTGTTGCCTCTTAAGCTCAGTAAAGTTTGTTCCATCATTTCCAGTACTATGTTTCTAACTTGTACCTCAGGCAGATTATTTTTTAAGTTGCATCGTGATGAATCTCTTCCATCCCTGCTGCTTTGACTTTAATGTTTTTTTCCCTGGAAAAGAAGAGCTGGGTTTTTTCTCTCCCTTGTACCATGTTTCATCTCATCTGTGGCCACGTTTGTAAAGTGCCATCTGAGTCATGTTCTCTCAAACAGACCCCAAATCTCTGCCCTTCACTCTGCCTTGGGATCAACCCCAAGGATGAAATGTGGTGGTGTGTTAAACATCTCAAGATGTTAAAAACCCACAAACTGTAAAATGCTGTCATGCTGGAGACACTGGATGTACTCTGCTCTGTTTCTTCTTTCTCTCTGACTCAGAAATGCTGCTTATCTTCTCCACTGAACATCGGGATCCTGTGGAAACTCTGCTGCACCATCTCTCCCAACACTCATTACACAGAACCTCTCAGCTTCAGGAAGCATGTGTGTTTTGATGCTTAAGATATAATGCCGCCCTGTGTCGGTCTTCTGAGGACGTAACCTGGTTTGGTTTCCTGGCGGGGGGAAAGACGATGACTTCTCAGTGATCTCAGTCCCACCTGCCAGATTTAGGATAGTAAAAAAAACACAAAGGGGGGGGGGGGGGGGGGGTCTGTCTTTGAACCCAATCGCCCTAGAAACCGTGAAAATAGAAAACACTGCCAACTTCTTGGTTAACAATTTTAATAGAGTAACGCAATCCAAATGCAGGGTATTGAGACATCCCCAAATGTATGCACCACAGTACAAACGCCCCTAAACAATTGCCAGAAACCCAACAGATTTACAATGAGAGCTCGCTAATAAACACTGATCACTAACAGATGCCACCCATTCCTCCTTTCTCTCTTCTCTCCTTTCCTTCCCTCCCTCCCTTTCTTCCCCCTTCACACAGCTTTCTCTCCCCCGAAACAGTGACCTCAGTGGAAACTCTGAGTCCAGGTGCAGTCCAACAGTTTGAGCACAAACACAGAAACACACATGTAGGCGGTCTCCAAGGCAACCGTGCGACATCCACCCCCATCAACACCTTGCCAAATTACCACTCCACGCCCACACCTCTTTGCCTCTTTCCATGGAAATGTACCCCAAGTTTTCCAAAGTTTAAATCGTTCCAGGATTTACTTACAATGAACGCGAGATGGCACTGTGCCTCTTTGAGCGTGAAGAAAAATTGAGTGAAGATTGCCCCTCCCTCCACTTGCTTTTATGTTCAGGGTCATGTCTGGACGCCGAAGTGAACCAGATGTAGTAAAACTCCACCCACCTCCATCTTCCACAGAAAAATAATTCAAAATGCTTCCAAGATGTGCGTCAGCTGCTTTTCATTAAGTTTGCTTAAATTAGTTCAGTGTGCATCTATTCACGACTACATTTCTTGAATTTCCTCATTACTTTTGTTCCCCGGGGCCCCTTACTTCTATTCTATAAATTAATATGTCGAATATCTCATTATACACATTCTGAAACAATTAAAATGCAAACAAGAGTAGTGTCTGCAGGCACTTCTTTCCTGTAAAGAAATGTAAAAAAAAAAAAACTCAGCGCACATTGGAGCCATTGATTGTTTATTCCTGCGCGCCTCTGTCCCTGTGGACCCTTTTAAGGAAGCACAGGCTACATATCTTTTGATTTTGTGTAAACTCTCTTGGCCCGTGCGCGTTCCTGTCGATTCCTGCAAATCGTCTCCCCTGAGCAAGCGCGTGAACCCTTCCTTCCTCCTCCTCCTCCTTCTCCTCTCTTCCTCCTCCTCCTCCTCCCTCGCCGTGCGCTCTGGTCCTCCTCTGCGCGCTCTGGGTCTCGCCTCGGAAAAACTGCGGCGGAGCGCTGGATCACGAAAAAGTTCGCCAAATCAATTTAGAGTTATCGGGTTTGGGGCCGGAGTGGTTCGGTATTTTATTTTCAGGGGATTGGGGTGTTTTCTATGTTTTAACTTTTTAGTTTTTGTGCAGTTTAAACATGGAGACTCTCAGAAGTCTCCTCGCGCTTCTGTGCGTTTTCGTGGCTGGGGCGCAATCGCAGGTCCTAAGAGATGAGTTTGCGGGTAAGTTTGTAGAAAATATCCAAAATCTTAAAAGAAAACGCATGCAAATGTTTGTCTTCTGATATTATATTGCCTGTAAAGGTATTATCTGTATCTGAATGTAACATGTCTTTTACTAACGCGTTGTTTGATGCAAAAGTGAGTCCAGATGTTCCTTGTCTTGGGGTTGCGTACTTCACAGTCTGAGGACCCTTTCTTTCTAATCAACAGCACAGACAACTGAAAGTATGACTAAATGATGAAAGTAGCCTAGCCCACCCTGAGCAGGCCCTTGTTTGGTTTCATATACAGTAGGTCCTTATGGGTCTGAATAGTAAACTTAATGGGATGTAAGATATGCAAGTGCTGTGGGTGCCAAATTGATAGAGAACCAGAGCAGGTGAGTGTACCTCAGGCCTTGTTTCTCTGCCTGAATGCTAAGCAACATATGAAGTGTAAATGCAGTCAGCCATATTATGGATGCAGGCAGTCAGTACAGGCCTGCACCTGTCATACATCTACCTGTATGAAGGTGCATAGATCAGCCTCTTGGTACCCAGTGCGGTGCAGGATGCTTCATGTTGGCCTGATGTCTGATGCTGCTGTAGAGATGAATGTGCTGATGTCTGAATACGTTTGGGGGTTTTTGATTGTTCATAAACTCACAGATTTCACTCTGTTTATTGGATGATATTTGCTGACAGCCATCTTTGTTTTGTTTTGTTTGTGAGCAGATTGTCCAGTTGATCTCTTCTTCGTTCTGGATACATCGGAGAGTGTGGCCCTCAGACAGAAACCTCCAGAGTTCTATATCGGACAGATCAAGGCATTCACCAATCGCTTCATTGATGAACTCAAGGACATGTAAGATCAATGCACCCACACACAGAAACACTTGTAGTGATTCATTCCCATTCTCTACATGTAAAAGGAGCATTAGCATGATTTGAAGACACTACAGTATTACAAGTTAAGCTCTTCCATTGAAACACATGAAACCTGCCTGTTTCATTCCTCACCTTGCAGTAAAAATACACATATTGTATGGGACATTGTGACACCACAGGTTGGTGTAGTTACATGTGCAAGAGCACAGCACACCTGTGACCACACCCAACCACACCCATCACTGATTAAAACATGTAACCACAGAGGGCATCACTGTTCAATTAAAACCAAAAAGTGTGCTTACACAAATGCATAGAGTATGAAAGGTAAAAGTTTAGGAAGAATTGTTCCTGTCAGTTTCATGATTTTATGATTCATTATTTAACCTCTGTAACGTAGTAGAGTATAACTGTGCATCCATCACTGTTGTTTTATGTTTTACTTAAAGGTTTTTTTTTTGGTTTCACAGCATTTAGCTCTACTCAAAAATGACTAAGCACCTGATATAATTGACATGCTTTGTAATACCAGAATGGTATGACCACAACAACTGATACCGTACTTTACATTTCTATTGATCCAGGCGCCATCGCTGTGACCGCATCCTGACATGGAACTCGGGAGCTCTGCACTACAGTGACGATGTGAAGATGGTGCGCGAGCTGAGCGACTTGAACAGAGACCGCGAGGCCCTGAAGAAGGACATCCTTGACATCGAGTACATCGGCAAGGGCACATACACCGACTGTGCCATCAAGAGGGGCCTGGCTGAGCTGCTTGTCGGGTAAATAATAAAACACACACCGGAGCAGATTCCATAATAAGACAAATGGTATCTTTTGTAACTGAGTGTTTGTGTGTATCCATGCAGGGGTTCACACTACCATGAGAACAAGTACATCGTGGTGGTGACTGATGGGCATCCAATCACTGGGTACAAAGAGCCATGTGGAGGCGTGCAAGAGGCCGCCAACGAAGCCAAACAACATGGAGTGAAAGTGTTCGCTGTCGCCATCTCACCTGACCAGGAGGTAACACACACACACACACACACACATACAGTTACATACCTGTGAGGACCCGTATCAGCCCCTCAGAGGTACCATGATTACAGCAACTAATTGCGTAACCCCATTTAATACCATAAAAAAATAATAATAGGGGTTCAAAGCCTAAAGAGAAATAATCTCGGACACTTCTTATGAGAAGGTTCTGTAACTGTGTTTGACCTTTGCTCCTAACCCTGGTTGAATGTGGGCGTGGCTACATTAGGGTAAGATATTAATCATACATATGTAGGCAGGGGCTTTGCAGAGAGGTGGCCAGGGATGGTATGCTTCCCCCCCCCCCCCAAAAAAAAAAAAAACCACACCAAAATCCTTAATTATGATTGATTATTTGCCTTGTCAGAGGTGGGACTTATCACCTTCAGGCTGTGTTGCAACAGGCATGCCCACTTGCTCAGGTGAGCCTGGAATTAGAAAAAAATACATAAACTTTTAATGAGATGCTTATAAGGTAAATATCAGTGGATGTGTAATGTATGTAAGTTTAGTGTGGGAATAAATAAGTCTCTTTTTAATGTAGGCTGCATGAAGATCTACCTGACTGTTATGTTCATGTCTGAAAGATTAGCAACAGCATTTCTCAGAAACATCAGCCAGACAGCATGTAGCAGTTTCTGTATAAGTGTTGATGGTGTTTTTATTGTGCATCTCTCCAGGACACCAGGCTGTCCCTCATCGCAACAGATCAAACCTACAGACAGAACTTCACCGCTGCAGACGACTCTAGATCCACACACATGGGAACCATCCGAACCATCATCGAAATCATCGTATGATTCCTCTTCTTCTCTTCTCTTTTATTATCATCCTCTCCTCTCTTCTCCTCTCATATATGGACAAAGCTCAACATTTGGATTTTAAACTAATATTGATTATTTTTCCTTCTTTTCAGACAAACGAGACGAAAGATACGGTATGTCATTTTAACACACTTTCTATGTAACAATTAACGCTATCAAAATGATTGGATGTGAATTCTACGAGGGTTTCTGCAAAATGTCCTAAACTCTCAACAATTTGGCTGAAATTGGTGCTTTGTCTTGTGTTAAGTTTCATTATTTCTAAATTATATTAACTCAGGGAATATTCATTGTTCTGTCTGAATCATTATAAATAGTTTATGATGAGTTTTGCTGAAACATCTTGAGTCAGACAAACTGTTTACAGACTGTATACAGACTTAATGTCATGACATTAAAGTGTTTACAAACCAAATTTCTCGACTTTACCCAGTTTGAGGCCTCTAGAGATGTTTTGTTTTCATAACCTTTCTCTTGTTTTGGCTGAGTCTTCAGTGAACTCTGTCATGATCAGGAAACAAGGCGGGATCAGAGTACAGGAAGCTGAAATTGGCATAAAAAATAAACTGAGATAACAGGGAAACTGCCAACAATGATGAAAAAATGTAGATTTTTAGTTCAGTTGACAGATTGGATCAAAGCGGTAACACTGGGTAATATCATGACCTCAACTTAGATGAATTCAAAACTAGATGATATAACCAAACATAAAGACAGACAAATACACTGTTCATGCTTTAAGGTGTTCATATTGTTCTTTTCTTTTTCTTTTCCAGTGTTGCTCTTTCGACTGCAATGTAAGTATGTCATGTATGACCTTTAACAGCTAAAAGCATCCCTACTTGCTGTTTTAATTTGATTGTTTCATGGTTTGTGTTCTTTCTTTTTGTCTGCAGGCTAAAGGAGGGCCTAAAGGACCAGGAGGAGACCTTGGCTCCAAGGTGGGATGATATATGATGAAGCATGTGAAAATATATGTTAAACCCTCATAGTACACAAGCATTCAGTAAAAGTGCTCACAAATCCACAAATGTAAATAATGCTTCTGTTTTGCCTTTGTTTAGGGAGAAACCGGTAGACCAGGAATGCCCGGAGAAAAAGGAGATGTTGGTAACATAGTAAGTGACCTTTGTCTCCTCCATCAAGTGCAACAACTCCATCCTGACCATTTGAACAGACATGCAAAAACGTGTTGGGTTTTTCATCCGGGTGTGATGGAATTTTGTATTTGGATGATCTGATGTGTCTTTTTCTCTGTTACAGGGCAGTGTGGGAGATCCTGGTCCTGTTGGTTACAGTGGAATGAAGGTAAAGTCACTCTTTTTTCAACACCATGGTTATTCTTCATATACTGTATATAGTCCCATAATGTTTATAGTTACAGGTATTTCGTTGACTGTTGTCCTTCTTTGATGGTTCTGTCTGCAGCTATATCTGCAAAATGGCTGCTTAAAGACTTGAAGGTTTTTTGTAAAAAATAATCATTCTGTGCCTCAAATTCATGTGTTTAAGTAAAATGAAAAATGTAAATGTAAAATGTGAAAGCAAGTTAGTTCTATATATGCAATGCGATGCAACACTACAGGATATGCTACAACATAATAGGATACTACACAAAACGCTATGTTTCATTGCATTACATTACATTAGGTTGCTTTACAGTAGGCTACGTTAGTTACCTTAAGTTACTTCACGTTAATGTATGTTTAAGTACGTTGCGTTCCATTACCTTAAAATACCTTACATTACCATATGTTATGTTACTTTACGCTAAGCTACATTATATCATGCTACGTTACGTTACCTAACATTACAGTTACCTTACGTTACTTAAGTTACCTTACATTATATTATGCTACTTAAGGTTACCTAACATTATGTCACGTTAATTTCCATTAAGTTACGTTACCTTACATTATGTTACGTTACCTTATATTACATCATGCTACGTTACTTTACCTAACATTACGTCACGTTACCTTACGTTACTTTACGTTACCTTTACGTTACCTTTACGTTACCTTGGGTTACTTTACGTTACATCATGCTACGTTACGTTACCTTACATTACATCATGCTACGTTACTTTACCTAACATTACGTCACGTTACCTTAAGTTACTTTACGTTACCTTACGTTACTTTACGTTACCTTACGTTACATCATGCTACGTTACGTTACCTAACATTACATCACGTTAACTTACGTTACTTACGTTACCTTCATTTACTTAAGTTACCTTACATTATATTATGCTACTTAAGGTTACCTTACATTACGTTACGTTACCTTACATTACATCATGCTACGTTACTTTAACTGACATTACATCATGTTATCTTACATTACTTTGTTACCTAACCTTACTTTACGTTATGTTACTTTACGTTACCTTACGTTACATCATGCTACGTTACGTTACCTAACATTACATCACGTTAACTTACGTTACTTAAGTTACCTTACGTAACGTAAGGTCACCTTACGCTACTTAAGTTACCTTACATTATATTATGCTACTTAAGGTTACCTAACATTAGGTCACGTTAATTTACGTTACCTTATGTTACATCATGCTACGTTACGTTACCTTACATTACATCATGCTACGTTACTTTACCTAACATTACGTCACGTTACCTTATGTTACCTTACGTTACCTTACGTTACATCATGCTACGTTACGTTACCTAACATTACATCACGTTAACTTAGTGACTTAAGTTACCTTACATTACTTAAGTTACCTTCCGTTACTTTACGTTACCTTACGTTACTTTACATTACATCATGCTACGTTACTTTACCTAACATTACATCATGTTACCTTCTGTTACTTTACGTTACCTTAAGTTACTTTACGTTACCTTACGTTACTTTACATTACCTTATGTTACATCATGCTATGTTACGTTACCTAACATCACATCACGTTAACTTACGTTACTTAAGTTACCTTACATTACTTAAGTTACCTTACATTATATTATGCTACTTAAGGTTACCTAACATTATGTCACATTAATTTACGTTACTTTACGTTACCTTATGTTACATTACCTTACATTACGTTACCTTACCTTACATTACATCATGCTACGTTACTTTACCTAACATTACATCTTGTTATCTTACGTTACTTTGTTACCTAACATTATGCTACGTTACCTAACGTTACTTTACGTTATGTTACCTTACGTTACCTTACGTTACATTACCTAACATTACATTACCTAACATTACATCACGTTAACTTACGTTACTTAAATTACCTTACACTACTTAAGTTACCTTACATTATATTATGCTACTTAAGGTTACCTAACATTATGTCACGTTAATTTACGTTACCTTATGTCACGTTAATTTACATTATGTTACGTCACGTTACCTTACATTACTTTACGTTACCTTACATTACTTTACGTTACCTTACGTTACATCATGCTACATTACGTTACCTTACATTACATCATGCTACGTTACTTTACCTAACATTACATCACGTTAACTTACATTACTTAAGTTATCTTACGTAACTTAAGTTACTTTACATTACTTAAGGTTACCTAACATTATGCCACATTAATTTACGTTACTTTACGTTACCTTATGTTACATTACCTTACATTACGTTAAGTTACCTTACATTACGTTATGTTACCTTGCATTACATCATGCTACGTTACTTTACCTAACATTACGTCACGTTACCTTACTTACTTTGTTACCTAACATTGCATCACGTTACGTTATGTTACCTAACATTACATCATGTTAACGTACGTTACTTAAGTTACCTTACGTTACTTAAGTTACCTTACATTATATTATGCTACTTAAGGTTACCTAACATTATGTCACGTTAATTTATGTTACTTTACGTTACCTTATTTTACATTACCTAACATTACGTTACCTTACATTACATCATGCTACGTTACTTTACCTAACATTACATCATGTTACCTTATGTTACTTTACGTTACCCTACGTTACTTTACGTTACCCTACGTTACTTTACATTACCTTACGTTACATCATGCTATGTTACGTTACCTAACATTACATCACGTTAACTTACATTACTTAAGTTACCTTACATTACTTAAGTTACCTTACATTATATTATGCTACTTAATGTTAACTAACATTATGTCACGTTAATTTACGTTACTTTATGTTACCTTATGTTACATTACCTTACATTACGTTACCTTACCTTACATTACATCATGCTACGTTACTTTACCTAACATTACATCTTGTTATCTTACGTTACTTTGTTACCTAACATTACGCTACGTTACCTAACGTTACTTTACGTTATGTTACCTTACGTTACCTTACATTACATCATGCTACGTTACATTACCTAACATTACATCATGCTACGTTACTTTACCTAACATTACATCACGTTACCTTACATTACTTTACGTTACCTAAGATTACGTCACGTTACCTTATGTTACTTTACGTTATCTTATATTACGCTACATTACCTTACATTACGCTACCTTACGTTACTTTACCTTACATTACGTTACGTTACGTTACCCAACATTACGTCACGTTACCTTACGTTACGTCATGCTACGTTACGTTACCTAACATTACATCACGTTACCTAACATTACGTCACAGTACCTTAAGTTACTTTACGTTACCTAGAATTACATCATGTTAACTTATGTTACTTTATGTTACCTAACATTATGTCACGTTACCTTACGTTACTTCATATTAATGGTTGTGACCGAGAAAAAAATATAAGGAAGCAGACATTTGCAAATATAAGTCTGACTCTGTATGTTTTACTTGTTACGTGGAATGATTTTGATTCTTTTGTTTTTCTGTTTCCAGGGAGATCGCGGTGGCAGAGGAGAGAAGGTACTTTCACCACTCAAAAATACAAAAATTATTCTTGAAGAAGATAAACTGTTTGTTGATTGCTGGGCTGTATAACTAACGAGCTGGCTCATGTCATGTGTTTTCCTGCAGGGTGAAAGAGGACACAAAGGTTACAAGGTGAGATATATATATTTTTTAATTTTACAGTTGTGTGACGTTTCTGTTGGTGATTGCTCTAAAAAATATATAATATTGGTTAAATGAATCTTTCTCTATTCTCTCTTTCTCAGGGAGACAAAGGTCTAAGAGGAAATGATGGAGTTGATGGACGCAAGGTGAGTAATAGACCTGAAACTTTCCAAATAATGAAATGCTACAGTATGTGTGTCATGCTCTAGTCTTTATTTATTTATGAATGTATTTATGTTTAATTGTGTCTCTCTTGTTGTTCTCATTAGGGTGAAGCTGGTTTTCCCGGACTCGCCGGCTGTAAAGGATCTCCTGGATCAGATGTAAGTCCTATATCTCAATCTCAGGTTAATCCTTCTGTTCGGCTCCAAATTTGGACCTCAATCAGAGCTCTACTCACACTAATATCATGCATCGCAGACAGTTTGAATCACAACCAGAGGGGAACCAATCAATAGACGCTAACACAGTCTGAGGACCGCAAATACACAAGCAGTCAGGTGTTAAGGTGTTTGGACACACACACACACTGTATTTGTTTCTATTTTTGTGTACTAAAATCTCTTTTGACGCTCATACAGGCCACTTCAGTATCAGCCTGAGGCTCAGACACACAGAGGCCCTCAACCCTTAATCACGCTTCGTTTACATTCTCTGCTGTCAGATTGTTTAAATTGAGCCATATAGTCCCACTGTAAACACACACACACACACACACACACACACACACATTCATGTGCATACATGCTCTGTGGCCTCAGACAGCGTTGTGGCTTCAGCTGCTTATGATCATTCCCTCAAACTGTGTGTGTTTCTCTGCTTTTAGGGTCTGCAAGGAGACTCCGGACCAAAGGGAGACCCCGGCTCTTATGGACTGAAAGGAGGAAAAGTGAGATGAGAAAAAAAACTTGTTCTTATGAATATTTCAAGTAACCTTTGGGTGGCCTTTAATAACATATTATGCTCTTATTTCAGGGAGATCCTGGAAGAGACGGAGAACCAGGAAGGCCAGGAAACTACGGCCCACTGGGACCTCAGGTACATCAAAAAAAGACAGACAGATCAGTACAAATAGTATCACACGGGGCAGGAAATCTAACACATGAATAAATACCTGTGTTGTTTCAGGGAGATCAAGGCCCTCGTGGAGCAGACGGGGACAAAGGAGAGCGTGGGGATGATGTAAGTGACGAAGCTCAGATCAACAGCAGAAACACATCAAGGTTTTGTTATCATTTACAGCTCGTCTAACATCCTGCTGTGTGTGTCTGTGTGGGTGTTTGTGTTTTCTAGGGTACACCAGGGTTAGATGGACCTCGTGGGGAGAGAGTAAGTTAGATTAATATGAACTTCAAAGTATTTTTTGAAACAGCAGCCAAAGTACATGTTGACATTGTGTTTTGAAATCTCTTCATAGGGGCAAATCGGAGAGAAGGGAGAGCAGGGATCTCGTGGAAACAGAGGACCAAGAGGAGAGTCTGTGAGTGACAGAGGATGCAAAAAAAACTCTAGGAGTACAAATATGTGTGTACAAACAAATAGAAGACCTGATTTAACTTCTCATTGAAGTAAAAGTGCAGAAGTGAAGCTCCTGAAATGTACGTTTTTACTAAGCTTGTTTTAACTGATATTAACCAAAGGATACACTGAGAATGCAGCTTTTTTTTGAGCCGTTGTCCCATCCTATTGGTGTAAAATCTTGAAGTTGTGAAGGCAGTGTACTCTGATGGAAAAAATAAAATAACAATCCCTTTAATGCCTTAAAAGTACATTTAAGAGCCACATTTGAAAATGTTGAAGATCCCAAAGAACAGTTAAAATTAAGTTTTATGACAAGAAATCTGCAGTAATATGGTGAAAAAAAGTATTCAAAAGACAACTGGACTTGGTTGAAGTTGTTGAAGGTGTTTCGTCCTCGTCTGAAAGACTTCTTCATCATTAACTTCTTAGTTTAACTTAATTAACTTCTTAATTAACTTAACTTCTTAGTTATTAAAAATACATAAAACTAAACTAAGTACATCAACAATGTTTTTGTACACTTAGCTAAAAAGTACATTTTTGTTTTTTTCTTTCAATCTCTGGTGAGAGGTAAAAAAATGATGAGGAGGACCACCCCCCCCCCCCCCCCCATCCCTCTCACTCACAGTCTGAATTCATCACCTCCTCCTGTGAAATTCACGGGAAATGCAGTGACATCCATATTGACTTAAATGAATCACAGACTGTTTTCATCAAGTCCTTCTCCATGTTCTCCTGCTGATCTTTAAAACATTTTTAACATTTTGTTCTTTCTCTGCCAGGGGGAACCAGGAAGCCGAGGAGATCAGGGGAGGGAGGGCTCAGCTGGCCCCAACGGAGACCCTGTAAGACACACTCAAATATAATCACACACACATTTATACGCAGAGACACACACACACACACACACACACACACACACACACACACACACAGGAGCTGCTAAACCATTGTTTGTTAGCCTGTTAGGAGAGCTTCAAGAGGAGAAACACCCACTTTTCTCTCTGGCAGCATCCTTTTTTTTCCACTTGGAGAGGAGAACTTGTGCCAGAGTGTGTATGTAGTGTTTCTAGTGTGTGTGCACATGTTAGCTCTTTTGCATTTGTGTCCATATTTCATGTTGAGGGGAGGCTTAAACAGAGGCGAACCTGGCTGCAGCCCCAGAGTGCTGCCCACTCCCCCTCGCTCCAGCTCCCCTCTCCCGTTCTCAGCTTCTCCTCCGCCTGGGAACGTCGACGCTCACTCTTTCCCCTCTGACTCAGTTCTTCTCTCCGTCCGCTCCAGCCAAAGCCTCAGCACGGTTTTTTTATTAACAAGGCACCAGGCACAGTAATAATAATAATACGTTACAAGTCTTATTTGTGGTGACCGCCGTGATGTCAGAACATTCAATGGCTCTATTGTGCTTTCAGATGCACCTCCTTCTTCATCAGAGCTCAATGAACATTTACTAAACTGAACAGAACAGAACAGAAAACATGGAAGAACTGACATGATGGGTTTACCTCACACAGTCAGGAAAAAGCTGTACCGCACATGCAGTCATGTGCTGCACATCAAAAAACCCTCTAAAGCGGCAGTATTCTGTATCACAGTCACACAGCGATGACTAATAACACTTTAGGAGGGCTCTTTTGGAAACTTCTTCTATGTCAGCATGACATTGGCAAAAGCACACTTTTTTATTTTGTTTTAAGACTTGGATAAAGTCAGATTAGAAGAGCAACAATCATTCAACTTAGTTAAACCTGTTTATAGGTGCTAGCTCAGCAGAGCCTGGCACCAGGACAAAACAGTTAGCTTTGAACAAAAGTTACCATCAAGGGCCGTCCAGAAACACTGAAACATTTCTATACACGTACCCACCAATGAATTGAAGAGTCTTGTTCCATTTCATTATTAATTTAATTCAGTCAATTCATTAGGGACAGCACGCAGCAGCTCAGCTAACCTGCTACACTCAAGAAAAAACACCACAGCAATGACTAACTCTTTTAATTTAACAATAATAATGTAGGTACTACTTTTTGTTTGTATACAGATTATTGTTTGGCACTTGTTTAGTGCTGAGCTATGCTAATCTGAAGGAGGCTATAATGCATGATGCTAAAGTCAGATCAGAGTTTTTATTGCTGCCCTCCGGCTGCAGTGATGTACAGGTGTACTCCTTTTGTTTATTAACAAAACATGTTCTAAATGTTTCATTAAGCAATGCAGTGGATACAAAACACCGCTAAATTAGAGTCTTGTAAAGCTATTCATAGACAAGTTAGGGTTATTTCTACAGCTCATTTCAACAATAAGGCAATTCAAAGTGCTTCACACAAGACATCAAATGCATCATGACAAAGGGAAGAGACATTTAAAAATCATTCAATCACATAATATGACATAAAGCAAAAATAAATCGTTAAAATACGAAAATAAATTAATAACCAAACATTTCTATAGTGGTGTTATCGGCTCTGTGCACCTTATAATGTTTTTGTGCTTTGAAGTCCCCGACTACAGTCTTACTGTCCCGACGGACACAGATTCAACTGCTCACAGTTTTCTCTGTCTGCGTTCGGAGAAGGCGCATTGGAAACCCCACCCAGGGGTGCTGTGGTGGTGAAATTCACCCACAGTCGTTACAGTTTAACACTACACCAATTTGTTATCGAGAATTGTGTCATGTCTGCCTATAAAAGTGAATGATTACTTTAAGTAACCAGCTCTGCAGGCACACAAGAATCCAATGCTCTGAAGTCCCTAACCACAGAGTCTTACTGTCCAGACAGACACAAATTAACCTTCTGGTCTCACTTAATCACTTAATCAATTAACAATCCACACTAGAGCATCTTCCCGAGGATTTAGGCTCACAGTTTGCTCCGTCTGTGTCGAGTCACACCTCACAGGTTGGTTCAGACCTTCAGGTACTTGCAGGGACATCTTACTTTAAAAGAGTTTACAGATGTAGAGAGCCTCAGGTTCTCTGGTAGTTCGTTCCACAGGTGAGGGGCATAGAAACTAAAAGCTGCCTCACCCTGCTTGGTTCTGATTCTGGGAACAGTCAGTAAACCTGTCCCCAGAGGACCTGAGGGGTCTGGATGCCTGATAAGGTATTTTGGCTCAAGACCATTTAGTGCTCTATACATGAGATGAAGTTATAGAGTTAGGGGGAACTTTGTCTTTATGTCGTTTTTGCGTTTTTCTTCAGCAGCGCAAGTTTAATGTCTTTGTTTTGGAAAGTGTTTTATAGTCTCTCATTAGAGGTGTTGTTGTTTTTCAGGGCGAGCCTGGCAAATCAGGGTCTTCTGGCTACAGAGGAGACGAAGGCCCACCTGGACCAGAAGTGAGTCCAACAGCACACACACACACACACACACACACACACACACACGGATTATTAATTAAGGTACACAAACAGCTCTCTTCCAAAGTCACAAAGGGTTTTTCACAACAGATTTATTTATTTATTATTTTTTTCCGACCTCGTCTCGCCTGCTTCAAGTGGGCGGGGCTCAGTCTGAATGTGATGATGTCACAAACTTCTGTGCACCAATCAGGATTTAGCAATCAGGATCTAACGACAGCCACAGTGTTACTCGTCCCGTTAATCCAATCTGACCACACCCATACAGTCCTGATGAAATAGATGAAAGGCTTTATAAATAGACAAATCTTATTAACTGATATGAGTGTTTACCGTAACAAAGAACTAACCTATACAATCACTTATGCTTAGTTTATTGTGTAAAACTTTGAAGAAAACCAACTCAAGATGTTTCTCCTTGCTGTGATTGGTTCTTATTGAAAAATATTTTTAAAGAGACAAAGGTTTGAAGCCATTTTTTCAGTTTTTGAAGGCTGATTTCTCGGAGCTGCATCTTTAATGTGACTTGTTTTGCCCTCAAATAA